>NC_056735.1:92124417-92171917 GCF_019279795.1 Protopterus annectens | reverse complement strand
TTTGATATGTTAAGGTGCATGCTAACTAAAGTGCACCAAAGTGAGGCTCACACTAATTGTGGTTTGGTATGGTAAGGTAAATGCTAACTACATTGTGCCATAGTGAGGCTCATAGTAACTGTAGTTTGGTATGGTAAAGTACATGGTAACTACAGTGTGCCATGGTGAGGCTCATACTAACAGTGGTTTAGACTGGTAAGGTGCATGCTAGCTACAGTGTACCACAGTGAGCATCATACCAACTGATGTTATATGGTAAGGTGCACTATAACTACAGTGTACCATGGTGAGCATCATACAGACTGATGTTATATGGTAAGGTGCACACCACTAGCTACAGTGTATCATGGTGAGCATCATACAGACTGATTTTATATGGTAAGGTGCATGCTAGCTACAGTGTACCATGATGAGCATCATACAGACTGGTGTTATATGCTAAGATGCAGGCTAGCTACAGTGTACCATGGTGAGCATGATACAGAATGATGTTATATATTAAGGTGAAATCTAGCTACAGTGCATCATGGTGAGCATCATACAGACTGATGTTATATGGTAAGGTGCATGCTAGCTACAGCGTACCATGGTGAGCATCATACAGACTGATGTTATATGGTAAGATGCACTATAACTACAGTGTACCATGGTGAGCATCATACAGACTGATGTTATATGGTAAAATGCACTATAACTACAGTGTACCACGGTGAGCATCATACAGACTGATGTTATATGGTAAGGTGCATGCTAGCTACAGTGTACCATGCTGAGCATCATACAGACTAATGTTATATGGTAAAGTGCATACTAAGTGACGTATGTGCCCCTATTGGCCAGTGTGCGCCAGCTATAAAGACCAACAGCACTGGGTCAATAATTTTCTATCCATCCAATGTCCAATTGCCCAGCTTGGGTTATCTGAGATGGATAGCTCCGTTGAGTGAAAGCTGGATACAAAACCAATCAACCTGCCAAACATAAACTAAAGAATTGTTACATTCAATGCAGGTTAACTGATGGAAAGAGGCTTGAAAGTGAATAACATGATGGTAAGGAGGAGTCTGGACATCCTATGTATCCAGGAGACAAACTGGAAGAGTAGTGCAACAAAGCCACTTGGCTTGGGATCCAGAGTTTACTACTCAGGAAGAAGACAGGCTAGAAAAGGTGTGGAAATTGTAGTGATGGAGAGGCTTCAGAAGACAGTGAGGGATACGATCAGAATTAGTGACAGGCTCACAGCAATCAGATTGCAGTGTGATGACATAGCAGTATTCATAATCTCAGCCTAGGCCCCACAGCAGGGTTATGATAGTGAGAGAAAAAGTACATTCAGACAGCAGTTTCAGGACCTACTAGATAAAGCAGGAAAACAGGAATTGGCATTGATAATGGGTGACCTGAATGCACATATGGAGATGGACAGATAGAACAGGATATGAGGACTGCCTGGGTCCACATGGGTGAAGCAACAAGAATAAAGGAGGAAAGGTCATTCTAGACTTCTGTCTGGCAAATGACTTGACAGTAATCAACACGTGATTCAACAAGAGAGAGAGTCACATGATCTCATACAAAAGTGGTCAACATGCCATTCAGGTAGATTTCATCCATGTAAGGAAAGGGCACTGGAGTAGAATCAGTTATTGTAAAGTCATGCCAAGTGAAACCATCGGCACTATGTATAAAACACTGGTTGTCACAGTTGGCTGTGAGCAGTGGTCAAAAAAGGCTATAACATCAGCAGAGACCAGTCTAAAGACCTGATAGTTGACTTGAGAGAAAGCACAACCATTCAAGAAATTACTAAGGGCTCTAGCACCTCAAGAAGAAGAAGAGGAATTAGGTGGCATTGATGAAGAATGACAGTGCCTCAAACAGCATGTGCAAGAGCTACATAACAGAAATGCTGACAGAGCAGGTATAAAAATAAGGTAAACAAAGACTGCTGGGTCCAGGAAGCCATTAAAAGAAAGAAGGAGGGTAGGAAAAAGACTGACCAGGCCAGCAAGGAATACTGGTTGGCTAACAAACTGGCTAATAGAGCATCTGCAACAGCAAAGAATAAGGCATCAGATGCACTCTACCAATCTGGAAAGTGACTCAGTGGATGGTGTCAAGAAACTATGTCAGGTTGCAAGGCAAAGACAGAAAGGTAAAGAAGATAGACACACTCTTAATAAGCATGGCCAGCAACAACCTGCGCACCAGTCCACAGGACATCAAAAGGAGATGGAAGGAATGCTTCCAGCAGCTTCTGAATGAAGAAAACCCCACAGGTTCTGTACTTCCCCAGTCACCAAAGCCATACACAAGGGTAAGGTGGTTCACACAGCCTATCTAGATCTTGCCAAGGCTTTTAACACCACCCCCACTCTGGAATTATAGATAAACAAACTAGGTATAAATCCCTGTGTCACAAGATGGGTTGCCAACTGGCTCACTGACAGAATGCACACTGTGAAATTAGCAGACTCCAAATCTAACTTCAGACCAGTGACAAGTGGAGTGCCACAGGGTTCAGTCCCAGGTCCTCTCCTGTTTGGTATCTACTTTTCTGAAGTACAGGCTAACACAGAAGGTCTTTAGCTAATGAAGTTTGCAGATGACTGCAAACTAGGGCCATAATTGAAATTCCTAATGATGTGGACATCCTACAAAAGGGCCTCACTGGGACAGATGCCTGTTGTCAAAGCCATGGCTTCAAGCTCAATGCCAAAAAGTGCATTGTCATCCCCTTTGGTAAAAACTCTGTACCCATGAGCTACCACATAGGTGGTAGTCTACTTAACACCAAAAGTGTGATAAGAGACCTTGGGACACAGGTGGACAGTAGTCTCTCCTTTGGTAATCACATCACCACAGTAGTCAGGAAATCCTTCTACATGGCACACCTCATCACAAAAGGATTCTCATCCAGGAAAAAAGAGGTCATTGTTCTCCTCTACTCATCACTCATTAGACCCATTATAGAGTAGAACAACTTTTTTGGTATGTACCTCACAAGACATCTACAACAACTGGAAAGGCTACAGAAATACCTCACAAAGAGGATTACTGGCCTCAAACAGATGCCCTATGCAGACCGTCTGAATAAACTCCAGCTTTACTCTGTCACATATCGCCTGATCAGAGGCGATCTCTGCCTAATATATAAAGCTATGTCAAACTCAGAGCTGTTGGACATGCTCCATTTAAAGAAATCCCAATCTCTCCGGGCTACACACTCTAGGGACCTACACCTTGTCACCACAATAAACGGAACATGCTGGAGGGTAGATTCCTGTCCCAGAGACTTCCCATACTCTGGAACAAACTACCTATCTATATCAAACAAAGCTCCTCATTAGCACTCTTCAAGAAAAATCTTGATGATTGGATGGGAAATAGGAAATTCACCCTGGAGATTACCTCTGTGGCTCTGCTCAACAGGGGCACAGGATAATAATTTTCTTGGGTGGTGAAAGCCAGGGTACCTTTTTGGCTAGGCTTGTATAGGCCCTAGGGCCGTTAGCCTAGTACCTACCTATGAACCTATGAACTTATATACAGGAAATCATAAGACAGCCTGCTGAAGAAGATTAGGGGCAAGAAGAAGGCAAGAGAAAACAGGGGGTCCTGCAAAGAGGTGGATGGATTATGTGAGAGAAGACCTGCAAGAATCAGGCATGAATGTTGAAGAATGTAGGAGAGTGACATCAAATAAATAGAGATTGCCACAAGTGACATAACACCCCAACCCTATGTAAAAAATGGGAAAAGGGGTGTGATGATGATGAAGGTGCATGCTAAGTACAGTGTACTGTGGTGAGGCTGATATTAACAGTAGTTTGGTATGGTAAGGTGCATAGTAACTAAAGTATGCCACAGTGAGGACTCATATCAGTTGTGAATTTGTATGGTAAGGTGCATACCAACTACATTGTACCATGGTGAGGCTCATTCTAGCTGTGGTTCAGTATTGTAAGATGCATGCCAACTGGAGTGTGCCATGACTGGACTCATCCAAATTATAGTCATGTATGGTAATGTATATGCTAAGTATATTGTGTTATGTTGAGGCTCATACTAACTGTAATTGTGTATGGTAAGGTGCATACTAATTTCAGCATGCCATAGTGAGACTCATACTCACTGTTGTTTGGTACTGTAAGAAACATGTTAACTACAGCATGCCATGGTGAGGCTCATAGTGACTGTAGTTTGGGATGGTAAGGTGCATTCTAACTACAGTGTGTCATGATGTGACTTATACTAACTGTAGTAAGGTATAGTAAGGTGCATGCTAAGTACAGTGTGCCATGATGTGACTTATACTAACTGTAGTAAGGTATAGTAAGGTGCATTCTAACTACAGTGTGCCATGATGTGACTTATACTAACTGTAGTAAGGTATAGTAAGGTGCATGCTAAGTACAGTATGTCATGATGTTACTTATACTAACTGCAGTAAGGTATAGTAAGGTGCATTCTAACTACAGTGTGTCATGATGTGACTTATACTAACTGTAGTAAGGTATAGTAAGGTGCATGCTAAGTACAGTGTGCCATGATGAGGCTCATACTAACTGCAGTAAGGTATAGTAAGGTGCATGCTAAGTACAGTGTGCCATGATGTGACTTATACTAACTGTAGTAAGGTATAGTAAGGTGCATGCTAACTACAGTGTGTCATGATGTGACTTATACTAACTGTAGTAAGGTATAGTAAGGTGCATGCTAAGTACAGTGTGTCATGATGTGACTTATACTAACTGTAGTAAGGTATAGTAAGGTGCACTCTAACTACAGTGTGACATGATGTGACTTATACTAACTGTAGTAAGGTATAGTAAGGTGCATGCTAACTACAGTGTGTCATGATGTGACTCATACTAACTGTAGTAAGGTATAGTAAGGTGCATTCTAACTATGGTGTGTCATGATGTGACACATACTAACTGTAGTAAGGTATAGTAAGGTGCATGCTAACTACAGTGTGTCATGATGTGACTCATACTAACTGTAGTAAGGTATAGCAAGGTGCATGCTAACTACAGTGTGTCATGATGTGACTCATACTAACTGTAGTAAGGTATAGTAAGGTGCATGCTAAGTACAGTGTACTATGATGTGACTTATACTAACTGTAGTAAGGTATAGTAAGGTGCATTCTAACTACAGTGTGTCATGATGTGACTCATACTAACTGTAGTAAGGTATAGTAAGGTGCATTCTAACTACAGTGTGTCATGATGTGACTTACACTAACTGTAGGAAGGTATAGTAAGGTGCATTCTAACTACAATGTGTCATGATGTGACTCATACCAACTGTAGTAAGGTATACTAAGGTGCATGCTAAGTACAGTGTGTTATGATGTGACTTATACTAACTGTAGTAAGGTATAGTAAGGTGCATGCTAAGTACAGTGTGTCATGATGTGACTCATACTAACTGTAGTAAGGTATAGTAAGGTGCATGCTAAGTACAGTGTGTCATGACGTGACTTATACTAACTGTAGTAAGGTATAGTAAGGTGCATGCTAAGTACAGTGTGTCATGATGTGAGTTATACTAACTGTAGTAAGGTATAGTAAGGTGTATGCTAAGTACAGTATGTCATGATGTGACTTATACTAACTGTAGTAAGGTATAGTAAGGTGCATGCTAAGTACAGTGTGTCATGATGTGGCTTATACTAACTGTAGTAAGGTATAGTAAGGTGCATGCTAAGTACAGTGTGCCATGATGTGACTTATACTAACTGTAGTAAGGTATAGTAAGGTGCATGCTAAGTACAGTGTGTCATGATGTGACTTATACTAACTGTAGTAAGGTATAGTATGGTGCAGGCTAACTACAGTGTGTCATGATGTGACTCATACTAACTGTAGTAAGGTAAAGTAAGGTGCATGTTAAGTACAGTCTGCCATGATGAGTCTAATACTAACTGTAGTAAAGTATAGTAAGGTGCATGCTAACTACAGTGTGTCATGATGTGACTTATACTAACTGTAGTAAGGTATAGTAAGGTGTATGCTAAGTACAGTGTGCAATGACAAAGCTCATACTAACTGTAGTAAGGTATAGTAAGGTGCATGCTAACTACAGTGTGCCATGATGAGGCTCATACTAACTGTAGTAAGGTATAGTAAGGTGCATGCTAAGTACAATGTGCCATGCTGAGGCTCATACTAACTGTAGTAAGGCATAGTAAGGTGCATGCTATGTACAGTGTGTAATGGTGTGACTTATACTAACTGTAGTAAGGTATAGTAAGGTGCATGCTAACTACACTGTGTCATGATGAGGCTCATACTAACTGTAGTAAGGTATAGTAAGGTGCATGCTAACTACAGTGTGTCATGATGAGGCTCATACTAACTGTAGTTTGGGATGTTAAGTTGCTTGATAACTATATTATGCCATGGAGAGGCTCATACCAACTCTGATTTGGTATGATAAGGTGCATCCTAATTATAGTGTACCACAGTGAGGCTGAAACTAATTGTGATTTGGTATGGTAAGGTGCATCCTAAGTATAGTGTACCTCAGTGAGGCTGAAACTAATTGTGATTTGGTATGGTAAGGTGCATCCTAAGTATTGTGTACCTCAGTGAGGCTGAAACTAATTGTGATTTGGTATGGTAAGGTGCATCCTAAGTATAGTGTACCACAGAGAGGCTGAAACTAATTGTGATATGGTATGTTAAGGTGCATCCTAAGTATAGTGTACCACAGTGAGGCTCAAACTAATTGTGATTTGGTATGGTAAGGTGCATCCTAAATATAGTGTACCACAGTGAGGCTGAAACTAATTGTTATTTGGTATGGTACGGTGCATCCTAAGTATAGTGTATCACAGTGAGGCTGAAACTAATTGTGATTTGGTATGGTAAGGTGTGTGAAACTGTCAGCCATACACTACATATTGCTTGGTTTGGTACTGTGCTTGCCAACTTCAGTGTGGTATGGTAAGATTCATATTAAATGTGGTTTGGTATAGTTAGTTAAATGCTCAATACACTGTGTCATGGTGAGACTTGTACTAACTGTGGTCTGGAATAGTAAGTAGATACATGTAAAATAGTAGTAGGTACATGATAAATACAGTGTACCATGGTGAAAATGACATTTACTGTGGTTTAGTAAGTAAGGTGCATGCTAACTATAGTGTGTCATGATGAAGTTTATACTAACAGTGGATTGGTATGGTAAGGTGAATGATACGTACTGTGTGCTATGTTGAGGCTCATGTAAACTGTTGTTTGGAATGGTGAAGTGCATGCTAACACTTGTGTGAAGCTGTGAGGCTCACCCTAACTATGGTTTGATGTGGTAATGTGCATGGTAACTACAGTGTGCCATGATGAGGCTCACAGTAAATGTGGTTTAGTATGGTATAGTGCATCATTACTACAGTGTGCCATGGGGTGGCATGGAAAGGTGCATGTTAACTATAATGTACAACTGTCAGACACACTGTCTGTGATTTTGTGTAGTAAGGTGCATGTTGACTGCAGTGCACCATGTTGAAGCTTGTATTAACTGTAGTTTGGTATGGTGATGTGCATTCTAACCTCAGTATGCTATGGTGAAGCTCATGCTAACTTCAGTTTGGTATAGTAAGGTGCATCTTAAATACAATGCATGACTCTGAGGCTTATACTAACTGTGGTGTGGTATAGTAAGGTGAATGATCACCACAGTGTGCCATGGTGAGACACATATTAGTTGTGGTTTGGGATAGTAAGCTGCATGCTAACTACACTGTGCTGTGGAGAGGCTTGTACTAACTGTAGTTTGGTAAAGTAAGATGCATGCTAACTAATCTGCTATTGTGATCTTCATAATAACTGTGGTTTGATATGGTAAGGTCAAGAACAAATGTCCCCGTCACCTGTCAGAAACTAACTCCAGGAAGGAAGCTCCTGCCAAGTGGAATATCCAAGAATACTACTAAAATCACAAATAATGCAACAGATTAATCCTTTAATTCACAATCGGCTTTATGTCTGCAAACAAACCACAGACTTCATCTGATTCCTGGGCAGGAGCTTACTTTCTGGGGTTGGTTTCCAAAAGGTGAAATGGAAACTGGTTCTTGATTTTACCACTACAGTGTGCCACAGTAAGAAATGAACTAAAAGTGGTTTTGTATAGTGAGGTGCATGCTTATTAGAGTCTGTCATGATGAAGTTCATAGTAACTGTGGTTTGTTATGGTAAGGTGCATGATAACTGCAGTGTGCCATGGTGAGTCTCACACTAACTGTGGTTTGGTATTATAAGGGTAATACTAACTACAGTGTGCCAAGATGAGGCTTACACTAACAGAGGTTTCATATAGTAAGGTGTATGCTAACTATAGTGTGCCATGGTGATGCTCTTACTAAATGGGGTTTGGTATGGTAAGGTGCATGCTAACTGTATTGTGCCATGGGGGGCTCATAGCAACTGTAGGTTTGGTATGGTAAATTGCATGCTTAATACAGTTTATAATGGTGAGGCTCATACTAACTGTGGCTTGTTAAGCTAAGGTGCATCCTAACTACAGTGTGCCATACTGTGGCTTTTAATGACTGTTTTTGATATGGTTAAGTAAATGCTAGCTACAGTTTTAAATGGTTAAGCTTGCACTGACTGTGGTCTTGTATGGTAAGGTAAATGGTAACTACAGTGTGTGTCATGGTGATGCTCAAAGTAACTGTGATTTGGTATTGTAAGGTGCATCCAAGCTGCAATGCACCATGGTTCAGCTCATGCTAACTGAGGATTGCAACTTTAAAGTGTATGTTAACTACAGTGTGTCACAGTGAGGGTCATTTTAACTATAAATTTAATATGGTAAGGTGCATCCTAACTAAGGTGTGCCACAGTGAGTCTCAAACTAACTGTGGTTTGCTATGGTAAGTTGTGTGTTGACTAGATTGTGCCACTGCGATGCTTACACTAACCGTGGTTTGGTGTGGTGAGCTGTATGCTAACTACAGTGTTCCATGGTAAGGCTCACATTAACTGTGGTGGAGTATGGTAAGGTGCATGATTACTACACTGCACCATGGTGAGGCACATATTATCTGAGCTTTAGTATGATAGGTTGTTTGCTAACTACACTGTGCCATGGTGAGGCTTATACTAACAGTGGTTTGGTATGGTAAGGTGCACACTAACTAGAGTGTGCAACTATCAGGCACACTCTATCAATGATTTGGTGTGGTAAAGTGCATGCTAACTATAGTATGCCATGTTGCGGCTAGAACTAACTGTGGTTTGGTATGATGCATTCTCATAAAAGTGTGCCATGGTGAAGGTCATGCTAACTGCAGTTTGGTATAGTAAGGACTATACTAACTATAGTGTGCTGCGGGAAGGCTCATACTATTTGTGGCTTGGTATGGTAAGCTGAATTATCACTACAGTGTTCCATAGAGATGTACATATTAGTTGTGGTTTGGTGTATTAAGTAGTATGCTAACTACACTTTGCCATGGTGAGGCTTGTACTAACTGTGGCTTGAAATGGTGCAATGCGTGCTAACTACAGTTTGCCCTTATGAGGCTCATACTAACTGTCATACTGTCATTTGATGTTGTAAGGAGCATGATAACTACAGTGCACCATGGCATAAGTCACAGCAACTGTGGTTTAGTATAGTGAGTTGCATGCTGACATGAGTGTGCCTTGATGAAGTTCCTACTGACTGTGTTTCTGTATGGAAAGCTGCATGTTGAGGTACAGTGTGCTATTGTGAGGCTCCAGCTAACTGTGGTTTGATATGGTAACATGCATGGTAACTACTGTTTGCCATGATGAGCCGCATATTAACCGTGGGTTTCTATGGTAAGGTACATGTCAACTACAGTGTGACACATTGAGGCTCATACTAGCTGTGGATGTGTATGATAAGGTGCTTGCTAACTGGAGTGTACTATACTGAGGCTCAAAGAAACTGTGATTTGGGATGGTACTGTATATGCTAAGTACTGTGTGCTACAGTAGTGTTCATACTAACTGTAGTTTGCTATGGTAAAGTGCATCCAAATATTCTTTACTGTGGTGAGGATCATAATAACTGTGGTTTGATATTGTAAGGTGCATGCTAACTACAATGTGCCATAGTGAGGCTCACACTAAATCTGGTTTGTTATGGTTAGATGAATCCTAACAACATTGTGTCATGGTGAGGTTCATGCTATTGGTGGTTTGGAATGTTAATGTGCTTGGTAACTCAAGTGTGCTTCAAAGAGGCTCATGCTAATTGCAATTTGGAATGGTAAGGTGCATGCTAACCAGTTTACAATACTAAAAGTGTAAGGAGAATGTTATAAGTAACTGTGACTTGGTTTGGTAAGGTTCTTCATAGCTACAATGTCCCATGGTGAGGTTCATGCTATCAGTGGCTTGCAATGTTGAGGTGCCATGCTAACTACAATGTGCCATAGTGAAGCTCACCTTACTGTGGTTTCCTATGGTAAGGTGAATGCTAACTGCACGGTGCAATGGTGAGGTTCATACTAACTGTAGTTTGTTATGGTAAGGTGCATCATCTCTAGAGTGTGTCATAGTGAGGCACATACTTGCTGTAGTTTAGTATAATAGGTTTCATGAAAACTACAGTGTGCCATGGTTAGGGTCAGACTAACTGCGGTTTGGTATAATAAGGGGAATGCTAACTAACGTGTACCAGAGTTAAGCTCATATTAACTGTTATTTGGTATGGTAAAGTGGATTATTTATAAAGAGTGTCACAGTGAGGATTATACTAACTGTGTCTTGGTATGCTAAGGTGCAGTGTCACAACAGTGTGCCATGTTCTGGCACACATTAGCTGTGCTCTAGTATGTTAAGTTGCAAGATAACTGCACTTTACCATGGAGAGGCCTGTACAGACTGTGTCTGGGTAAGGTAAGGTTATTGCAACATACAGTCTGCATGGACAGGCTCACAATAACTGAAGACTGGAATGGTAAGGTGTATGCAAACTACAGTGGGCCATAGTGACAAATGAACTAACTGTGGTTTAGTATTGTGAGGTGCATGCTAACTATGATGATGCTCATACTAACTGTAGTAAGGTATAATAAGGTGCATGCTAAGTAGCGTTTGCCTTGATGATTCTCATACTAACTGTAGAAAAGGTATAGTAAGATGAAGGCTAAGTACACTGATCTATGATGAGACTCATACTAACCATATTAAGGTATAGTAAGGTGCATGCTAAGTACAGTGTGCCATGAAGAGGCTCATACTTACTGTAGTAAGGTATATTAAGGTGCATGCTAAGTACAGTGTGCCATGAAGAGGCTCATACTAAGTGTAGCAAGGTATAGTAACGTACAGGCTAAGTCCAGTGTGCCATGATAAGCCTCATGCTAACTGTAGCAAGGTATAGTAAGATGCATATTAAGTACAGTGTGCCATGATGAGCCTCATAGGTTCATAGGTTCATAGATTAGTACAAAGCTAACAGCCCTTGCAAGACATTTTAAGCCAAGCCAATTGTCCCTTGTGAGACTCAAACCCTGCACCTTATGTTTGGAAGGCAAACACCATAACCATTAGGGGTTTTTTCCCTTTTTTTTTTTTTGCTTTAAAAGGGGTTTTTTTTTTGAATTTTGGGGGTTTCCAAAAAATTTCCCAAAAAAAAGGGGAAAAAAAAATGGTTTTTTTGGGGTTTTAAAACCCCCCTTTTTGGGGGAAAAAAAATTTTGGGAAGTTTTTCCCCCTTTTTTGGGGGGCTTCCCAAAGGGGGGTTTTTGGGGGGGGGCCCCCTTTTTCCTTGGGGAAAATTAAAAAAAAATGGGGGGTTTTTTTTTGTTAAGGGGAAAATTTTGGTTTTTTTTTTTGGGTTTCGTTTTTGGGGTTTTTGGGGGGGAAAAAAGGGGTTAAACCCAAAAAAAAATTTTTTTAAGGGGGTTTTTGGGGGTTTTTAAAAAAAAAGGGGGGGGGCCCAAAACCTTTAAAAGGGGGAAAAAATTGGGTTTAAAAAGGGTTTTTTTAAAAATAAAATTTTAAAAAGGGGGGAAAATTTTTAAAAAAATTTTAAAAACCCTTTAAAATTTTGAAAAAGGGAAAAAAAAAAAGGGGGGGGAAAAAATTTTTTTTTTTGGGGGGGGGGTTTTAAGCCCCAAAAAGGGAAAAACCCGGGGGGGAAAAAAAAAAATTCCAAAAGGTTTAAAAAAAAAGGGGAGGGAAAAAAAAAAAAAAATTCCAAAAAGGTTAAATTTTTAAAAATTTTTTGGGGGGTTTCCTTTTTTAAGGGTTTTTTTTAAAAATTTGGGAAAAATTTTAAAAAAAGGTTTTAAAAAAAAAAAAACCCCTTTTTATGGCCCAAAAAAAAAAATTTTTAAAAAATGAATTTTAAAAGGGCAAAATTTAAAAAAAATTTTGGGTTTTTTGGGAAAAAATTTTTTTAAAAAACCCCCCAAAGGGGGAAAAAATTTTTTCCCCCCAAAAATTTTTAAAAAAAAAACCCGGGGTTTTAAAAATAAAAAGGGGTTTTAAAAAAGGGGGGAAAAAAAATGTTAAAAAGGGGGAAAAAAAAGGGGGGGATTTAACTTAATTAAAAAGGGTTAAAATTTTTTAAAAAAGGGTTCAACTTGGGGTTAAAAAAGGGTAAAAAAAAATTAAAATTTTAAAAAAAGGGAAGGGAAGGGTAAAAAAAAATTAAAATTTTAAAAAAAATTTTTTTTTTAAAAAAAAAAATAAAAATTTAAAAAAAGGGGCCAAAAAAATTTTGGGGTTTAAATTTTGGGGAATTTTTATGTTTTAATTTGGGGGGGGAAAAAAGGGAAAAAAGGGGGGGATGTAAAAATTTTTTTTTTAAGGGGGGGAAAAAAACCCGGGGGGGGGTTTTTTTTTTTTTTTTAAAAAAAGGGTTTTAAATTTTGGGGAAAATTTTTTTTTAAAAAAAAAACCCCCTTTTTAAGGGGAAAAAAAAAAAAACCCAAAATTTAAAAAAAAATTTTTGGGGGGGTTTTAAAAAAAAAAAAACCCTAAAAGTTGGGGTTTTTGGGGGGAAAAAAAAAAGGGCCCAAAAAAAAAAATTTGGGGTTTTTTTTAAAGGGAAAAAAAACAATTTTTTTTAAAAAAAAAAAAAAAATGGGGAAAAAGGGCCCCGGGGAAAAATTTTAAAAAAAAATCATTGGGGGGTTTTTTTTTTAAAAAAAAGGGAAAAAAAAATTAAAAAAAGTAAAAAAGGGGGGAATTGGGGGGCCCCTTTTTTGGGTTTTAAAAAAGGGAAAAGGGGGGGGGGGGAAAATTTTTTTAAGGGAAGGGGTTTCCTTTTTGGGGGGGGTTTTTTTTTTAAAATTTTTTTTTTTCCCGGGGGGAATTTAAAGGGGGGAAAAAAAAAAAAAAAATTTAACTAAATATTTTAAAAAAAATTTTTGGGGTTTTAAAATTTTATAAAGAGGCTCATACTAACTGTAGTAAGGTATAATAATGATGTTTTTTTTCCGGGGCCAAAAAAAAAAAAAAAAATTGGGGGGGTTTTTGGGGTTTTTTAAAAAAAAAAAGGCCTTTTTTGGGGCCCTTAAAATTTTAAAAATTTTTTGGGGAAAACCCCGGGGAAAAAAAAAAGGAAAAAAAAAAAAAATACGTGGGGGGTTTTTTTTTTTTTTTTTTAAAAAAGCCTTTTTGGGGAAATTTTTCCCCTTTTTTTAAAGGGGTTTTAAAATTTTTAAAAAGGGGTTTTAAATTTTTTTTTTAAATTTTTTAAAAGGGGGGGGGAAAAAAATTTTAAAAATTTAAAAAAACCCCTTTTTAAAAACCAAAAAAATAAGGGAAAAAAAATTGGGGGGTTTTTTTTATAAAAGGGGGAATAAGGGGGTTAAATTTCCCTTTTGGGGTTTTTAAAAGGGGGAAAAAAAAAGGGTTTTTGGGGTTAAGGGGAAAATTTTTCCCCCAATTTTTAAAAACCCAAAAAAAAAGGAAAACCCCTTAAAAAATTTTCCGGGTTTTTTTTCCAAAAAAAGGGGGAAAAAAATTTTTTTAAAAAGGTTTAAAAAAAAAGGGGGAAAATAAAAATTTAAAAGGGAAGGGAAGGGTTTTTAAAGGAAAAAAGGGGGGGGTAAAGGGGGGGATTTAAACCCAAAAAAGGGGAAAAAAAAAAAAAAAAAAGGGTTTTTTTTTTTTAAAAAAATTTTTTTAAAAAGGGGCCCCCTTTTTAAAAAAAATTTTTTTTGGGGGGGGTCATTTAAAAGGGGAAAAACCCCCCTTTTTTTTTTTTTTTTAAAAAAACCCAAAAGGGGAAAAAAGTAAAGGGGTTAAAAATTTTTTTGGGCCCTTAATTTTTTTTGGGGGATTAAGGGTTTTTAAAAAGGGGGAAAAAAAAAAGGGGGGGTTAAAAAAAACCCCTAAAAATTAGTAAGGTTAAAAAGGGGGAAAAAAAAGGGGGGAAAATTTTAATTTAAAAGGGGTTAAAAATTTTTTGGGCCCCTTCCAATTAGTAAATTTTAAAAAGGGGATTTGGGGGGCCTATTTTATTAAATTTGGGAAGGGGAAAAAATTTTTTGCCCTGATGAGGAAAAAAAAAAATTTTTAAAAAAATTTTAAAAACCCAAAGGGGGGGTTTTGGGTTTTCCTTTTGGGAAAAAATTTCCCAAAAAAAAGGGGGGGTTAAAACGTTTAAAAAAAAATTTTTTTGGGGGGGGTGTAAAATTCCAAAGGGTTTTAAAAGGGGGTTTTAAAAAAGGGGGGAAAAAACCCTTTTTAATTAATTTGTTTAAAAAAAGGGGCCCCCTTCCAAAAAAAAAGGGGGAAAAAAAAAGGGGCCCTTTTTCCCTTTAAATTTAAAACCAAAAAGGGGAAAGGTTTCCTTTTTTAAAAAAAAAAGTAAGGGGTTTAAAAATGGGAAAAATTTTAAAAAAAATTAAAATAAAATTTGGGGAATTGGGGGTTTTTAAAACTTAAAAAAAAAAGGGGGTTAAAATTTTTTTTCCCCCGGGGAAAAAAGGGGGAAAAAAAGGGGCCCCTTTTTTTTTTTTAAAAAGGAAATAAGGGGGTTAAGGGGGTCCCAAAAAAAAAGGGGGAAAAAAAATTTCCAAAAAGGGGGAAAAAGGGGGCCCCCCCATTAAAATTAAAAAATTTTTTAAAAAAAAGGTTCCCAATTTTTAAAAAAAAAAAGGGGCCTTTAAATTTTGGGGGAAAAACCCTTTTTTTTTTTAAAAAAAAAACCCCGGGGAAAAAAAAAAAATTTTTTTTTTAAAAAAAAAAAATTTTTAAAATTTGGGAAGGGAAAGGGGAAAAACCCGGGGTTTTTAAATTTTAGTAAAATAAAAAAAAAGGGGGGGGGCCCCCCTAAAAAAATTTTTTTGGGGTTTAAAAATTTTTTTTTTAAAAAAAAAGGGAAAAAAAAAAACCCCCCAAAAAAAAAAAGGGAAAAAAAAAAATTTTAAAAGGTTTAAAACGGGGGGGAAAAAGGGGGAAAATTTTGGGCCCCTTTGGGGGAATTTTTTTTTTCCCCCTTTTTAAAAACCCAAAAAAAAAATTTTTTTTAAAATTTTGGGGGAAAAAAAAGGGGGGAAAAAATTCCGGGGGGTTTTAAAAAGGTTTAAACGGGAAAAGGGGGGGGGAAAAGGGCCCAAAAAAAAAGGATTTAAAAAAAACCCCCCGGGTTTTGGGAAAAAAAAGGGGGGGTTAAAAAAATTTTTTTTTTAAAAATTTTTTTTTTGGGTTTCCAAAAAAAATTTAAAGGGGCATGCTAAAAGGGGTTATTTGGGGGTCATTTTTAAAAAAAAAAGGGTTTCCAAGGAAATTTTTGGGGAAAAATTTTTTGGGAAGTTGGGTTTTGGGGGGGGCCCTTTAAAAAGGGTTTTTTTTTAAAAAAAAAAGGGCCCCTTTTTTTAAAAAAAAAGGGAAAATGTCCCTGTTGGCCCCTTCCAAAAAAAAAGTTAAAAAGGGTTTTTTAAAAATTTAAAAAAACTAAAAAAAAATTAAAATTTAAAAAGGGGGGGGGCCCCAATAATTTTTTGGGATAATAAGGGGCATCAAAATACAGTGTGCCATGAAAAAATTTTTTAAAAAAAAAAAAGGGGGGGGGGTAAAAAAGGGGGGGGGGAAAAAAAGTAAAGTTTTAAGGTGTTTCCCTTAAAAGTGGGGTTTTAAAAAAAAATAAGGGGTTTAAAGGGAAAAATTTTTAAAAAAAAAAGGGAAAGGGAAAAGGGCCCAAAAAAATTTTAAAAAAAAATTTTTTTTAAAAAAAAAGGGGGCCCTCTAATTAAATTGGATTTAAGGGGGGGGGGTTTAAATTTTAAGGGGGGAAAAAAAAAATTTTTGTAAAATTTTAAAAAAAAAGAAAAATTTTTTTGGGGGGGCCCTTTTTAAAAAAGGGAAAAAAAATTTTAAAAAAGGAAAAGGGGTTTAAAAAAATTTTTTTAAAATTTTTTTGAAATTTTTTATTTCCAAAAATTTTTTAAAAATTTTAAAAAAAAATAAAATTTAAAAATTTTAAAAAAAGAATTTTATTTAAAAATTTTTTGGGCCAAAAATTTAAATTCTGTTAAAATGGGGGTTTTTTAAAAAAATTTCCCCTTTTTTAAAATTTTTGGGGGGGAAGTAAAAACAAAAATTTTAAAAAATTTTAAAAATGGATTGTGTGCCATGATGAGGCTCATACTAACTCTAGTAACGTATAGTAAGGTGCATACTAAGTACAGTGTTTCATGATTAGGCTTATACCAACTGTAGTAAAAAAAGCAAGGTGCATGCTAAGTACAATGTGTTATGATGAGGCTCATACTAAATGTAATAAGATAAACTAAGGTGCATGCTAAGTACAGTGTGCCATGATGAGGCTCATACTAACTGTAGTAAGGTATAGTAAGGTGTATGCTGAGTACAGTATGCCATGAAAAGTCTACTACTAACTGTAATAAGGTATAGTAAGGGGCATGCTAAGTACAGTGTGCCATGATGAGGGTCATACTAACTGTAGTAAGGTATAGTACTGTGCATGCTAAGTACAGTGTGCCACAAGGAGGCTCATACTAACTGTAGTAAGGTATAGTACGGTGCATGCTAAGTACAGTGTGCCATGATGATTCTCATACTAACTGTGGTAATGTATAGTAAGGTGCATACTAAGTACAGTGTGCCATAATGAGGTTCATACTAAATGTAGTAAGATAAACTAAGGTGCATGCTAAGTACAGTGTGCCATGATGAGGCTCATACTAACTGTAGTAAGGTATAGTAATGTGTATGCTAAGTACATTGATCCATGATGAGTCTCATACTAACTGTAGTAAGGTATAGTAAGGTGTATGCAAAGTACACTGTGCCATGATGAGGCTTATACTAACTGTAGTAAGGTATAGTAAGGTAACCACACCTGGATGTGCTGAAAGCTGGATATACTGCTCGTACACAAGGATGCAGAGAATAGTTTATTACCACACGAACACAGAATAGTTGAAGGTTAAGCGCTTTCAACTGTACTTCACAGTCTTCCTCAGAACAAATCATTGCTACACATTTTCCTTTTTATGGTCATCTAATTGATTAATTAAATAGTTAATTAAATGAAAAAAACACCAAAAACCTTAAAGGCATACATATCAATGCAATATTACATATGTAGCTAACAACAAGCTAATCCCTAAAACTACTACAATTACAAAGAAATTATAATAAAATTATAATAAAATTGTATGAACCCTTATGCAAAAAATAGCAATTATTATTATAAGAGACATACTGGTGATGAAACCAAATATCTAAATGATATATAAATGCACTGTACTATATAATAGGAATCTCTTATTCATATCTATCTATAAAACTTATACAAATATATAATAAAAATTGTAAAAAAAATTTTTGGACACAAATTAATATACATAAATACTATACATAAAACATTAAACCTTATTAAAGGGCAAAAAAAGGTTTTATACTAATAAATTCATTTAAACCAGGTCTTCTAGTGGAATCAGTAAAGATTTGCCACTGACTTTCACATTGCGCCAGCTGCATTTTCCAATTTCCTCCAAATGGTATACTGGTAATCTGATCAATAATTGCAAATATGAAGCCATGATCATTCCCTTTCTCTAAGATGTGTCTATACAAGGCATTTTTGGTATCACTTTTCTGTATTTTATAATATGGAATTTCTGTATAACTATAATTGTGTGTGAATTTCAAAAACTCTGTTGTGTTATTAAGAAAGTCCATAAATTCATATAATCTATCCACGGATGCATTCCATAAAATAAATATGACATCCAAATATCTGGCATAATACACTATTTCAGAAAAAAAATCACTGTTTATGAATTTATGAGCATCAATATAAAATACAGAATGAATAAGAGATTCCTATTATATAGTACAGTGCATTTATATATCATTTACATATTTGGTTTCATCACCAGTATGTCTCTTATAATAATAATTGCTATTTTTTGCATAAGGGTTCATACAATTTTATTACAATTTATTATAATTTCTTTGTAATTGTAGTAGTTTTAGGGATTAGCTTGTTGTTAGCTACATATGTAGTATTGAATTGATATGTATGCCTTTAAGGTTTTTGGCGTTTTTTTCATTTAATTAACTATTTAATTAATCAATTAGATGACCATAAAAAGGAAAATGTGTAGCAATGATTTGTTCTGAGGAAGACTGTGATGTACAGTTGAAAGCGCTTAACCTTCAACTATTCTGTGTTCATGTGGTAATAAACTATTCTCTGCATCCTTGTGTACGAGCAGTATATTCAGCTTTCAGCACATCCAGGTGTGGTTACTGAGTTGGTCTCCATTTGCTTCGTTTTGAGTTATTATCTGCATGGCGGATTCGTTGGATATTCCTACTGCTTCATTGTCGAAGGATGAGTTTGCTTTATTAAGAGCTGATGTTACAGCTCTCCAAGGTGAAGTACATAGACTTTTAAATTTAGTCACTAGCTTAGTGACTGCCAACGGGGAGAATAGAGAGTCTTGCAATTCAGTAGAAGCGTCGGATTTCAATGACGCTGAGATACGCAAGCCAGGAGAAGCGTTCGTTGTAAGCAAGCATAAAGAGGGAAGTGTCCATGCGTGTACATCATCTTCAGGGCAGTATGGAATCGACATACTGCATACACCGGATTGCGGTTTTCCGAAGGAGTTAAGGGACACGGATGGTGTCTTTGATTTGAACTGCAACTCTAATTTTAACATTGATCTACCTGATACGCGTAAAGCGATTATTGTGGAAGGGTTAGATTTATCTAACAATGGTGAAGAACATTTCCCAAATGAACGCCCTTGTAATACACTTGAACATGATTTTACATTTGATTTTAGCTTTACTAGGGCATGACTGGATAAATAACAAACAGGGGCATGTCCAAAGGATTTACCACCAGTCAAGAAATATGGCAATGCTAAATCAAAGACTATTTTGGCCTCAAAAGGTACGGTTTCTCATACTGTTTCTCATGCTGTATCGAGCCCTTGTAAATCTAAGATTTACGCTAAACAAGGGGGAGTTGATTTCGAACATAATGTAATGAACAATAAATATAATGGAAAAGTATATAATGAAGAATGTTTGATGGAACAGTTTTTAGGTGATAGTCATGATTTTTTTGATGTAGAAGTTGGAAATTTTAATGAGAAATGTAAAAGTACAGAATTTATATATACATCTCTGAAAGAATTAATTTATGACTTTGGTAAAAAACTTGTGTCCTATAAGAACACTAAAATTGATTGCAGTTATTTGTCTAAGTGTCTAAAATTAAAAATTGTACCTAAAGGCTTAAGATTTTTTAAATTGCCATTAGGTATAGTTTTTGGACCGGACACAGTTAAGGATTTTAATGATTTATTTGATGGTTTCGGGTTTGCATTTATAAAAATGTTAATTAAATATCAGGATGAAAAACTTATCAAACTGGCTGATGAATTAGAAAGTATGAATAATACTATCACAAGCCATAAGGATTATGAATTTTGGAAGGAGCTATATATGAAACAATATACTATTGCTGACAATAAAATATATACTATAGTGGAGAGAAAAAACAGGAAAATATCACGGGATTTAGAACTATATAAAAATAATACAGCCTATGTTTGGCCAAATAACAGAGCTTCTGAAGACATTAAGACGTATCAGGCTGTGAGAAAACAATCTAAAGGCTCTATCAGGGAGGAAAATTTTCAGGGGGGGAGATTTTTTCCAGCACAAAACCCCAACAAACAGTGGTACAGGGCCTGACCAAGTGTGTAAGTGAGCAGCCATCCGCATCTCTGTTACGTGTTGATTATGGGTTAGGTAGTTTGCCTAATTTATCTCATTCAACTGATCCCAAGGGTAGGAGAATTAATAATACCGAGGAGTCGGACCCCTTGGAAAACAGTTTAGTGATTCAACGACCTAATGTAATTACATATGATGGGTTCAAAGTGTTTAATTACACAGAGGTAGAGGTAGATACTGATTTTGTTAAACTCTTGAGTAAGGGAATGAAGTTTATTCCCGTGGTTGGATTGAATTTAGTGGACAACATTAAGGAAGTTAAGATGTATTGCAGAAGACTAAACTTAGCTCTACAATTTGATAAAAATGATTCAAAGGAAGTGAGAAGTATTGGTGTAGCGGGTACAGATCTTGTGAAGAAAAGCATATATATTCCCATGACCAATCCACAAGTATCGAACTTTGAAAAACTGGTCTGTAATGATATTTATTGGACACATAACAATTTGAGGAAGGATAGGAATAATTTGACCAATATAAATGATAATCTCTCATCAATAGAAAGAGAATGTTTATTCAAGATTATGTGTAATAAAGACATAAGAATAATGAAGCCTGATAAGGGAGGTGGGGCGGTAATTTTTTACACAAATGAATACAATCAGGGCATTCATAACATCCTTTATGAATCAGGCAACTACAAAAGTGTATCCATCAATCAAATTAATATTGGTCATAAGAGAATAGATTTGAGTATTGAAGAGTACCTTATAGATAATAGGATATCTAATGACACATATTCATTTTTGAAAACAGACCATCCAGTGTTGGTGAAAATGGTAGGCATTCCCAAGGTACACAAATCTTTAGAGAATCCACCTTTCTGACCTATTGTTTCAGGTTCCAGGTCTAAAACCTTTAATATAGGGAAGCTGATAGACAGATGGTTAAAAAATATTTATAACATTATTCCACATATCATGAAGAATTCATGGAAATTTTTGGGAGAATTAACAAGGGATAAATGGAGCCCTAATTTAATTTACCTTACCATCGATGTTATGGATTTGTTTTCCAGCATCCCAAAAGATGAAGGTCTGGAATTTTTTGCAAGCAGTCTGAGGAAACATTCAGGCTTCTCTTGGGACAAGATATGTTTAATTTGTGATATGATGTCCTTGGTACTGGACCATAATTATATAGTGTTACAGGGGGAATATTTCAGACAAACCAAGGGAGTGGCAATGGGAGCAGCTTGTGCTCCCATTTTCGCGAACTTGGTTATGTTAGAATGGGAGTCTGAATTTGTATTTAAAAGTGAATTTTTTTCTGAAATAGTATATTATGCCAGATATTTGGATGACATATTTATTTTATGGAATGCATTCGTGGATAGATTATATGAATTTATGGACTTTCTTAATAACACAAAAGAGTTTTTGAAATTCACACACAATTATAGTTATACAGAAATTCCATATTTAGATATATTACTTAGTCATGATGAGGAAGGTTTTAATTCAAAAGTGTATAGAAAACCCACGTTTTCGAACGATTACATTCATTACTCTAGCAACCATCCCCCACATGTTTTTAAAAACGTGGTAAAAGGACAATGCATTCGAGCTGCAAGGATGTCATCCACAAAGGATATCATGGAGACTGAGCTAAGGTTCATTAAAAATTTATTCCTAATAATAATTGCTATTTTTTGCATAAGGGTTCATACAATTTTATTACAATTTTATTAGAATTTCTTTGTAATTGTAGTAGTTTTAGGGATTAGCTTGTTGTTAGCTACATATGTAGTATTGCATTGATATGTATGCCTTTAAGGTTTTTGGCATTTTTTTTCATTTAATTAACTATTTAATTAATCAATTAGATGACCATAAAAAGGAAAATGTGTAGCAATGATTTGTTCTGAGGAAGACTGTGATGTACAGTTGAAAGCGCTTAACCTTCAACTATTCTGTGTCCATGTGGTAATAAACTATTCTCTGCACCCTTGTGTACGAGCAGTATATCCAGCTTTCAGCACATCCAGGTGTGGTTACTGAGTTGGTCTCCATTTGCTTCATTTTAAGGTATAGTAAGGTGCATGCTAAGTACAGTGTGCCATGATGAGGCTCATACTAACTGCAGTAAGGTATACTAAGGTGCATGCTAAGTACAGTGTGCCATAATGAGGCTCATACTAACTGTAGCAAAGTATAGTAACATGCATGCTAAGTACAGTGTGCCATAATGAGGCTCATACTATCTGTAGTAAGGTATAGTAAGGTGCATACTAAGTGCAGTGTGCCATGATGAGGCTCATACTAACTGTAGTACGGTATAGTAAGGTGTATGTTAAGTACATTAATCTGTAATGAGTCTCATACTAACTGTAGCAAAGTATAGTAAGGTGTATGCTAAGTACAGTGTGCAATGATAAGGCTCATAGTAACAGTAGTAAGGTGTATGCTTAGTGCAGTGTGCCATGATGAGGCTCATACTTACTGTAGTAAGGTATAGTACGGTGCATGCTAAGCACAGTGTGCCATGATGATGCTCATACTAACTGTAGTAAAAAACATAAGGTGCATGCTAAGTACAGTGTGCCATGATGAGGCTCAAACTAACAGTAGTAAAGTATTGTAAGGTGCATGCCATGTACAGTGTGCCATGATGAGGCTAATACTAACTGTAGTAAGGTATAGTAAGGTGTATGCTAAGTACAGTGTGCAATGACAAGGCTCATATTAACTGTAGTAAGGTATAGTAAGGTGTTTGCTAAGTACAGTGTGCCATGATGAGGCTCATACTAACTGTAATAAGGTATAGTAAGGTGTATGCTAAGTACAGTGTGCCATGATGAGGTTCATATTTACTGTAGTAAAGTATAGTACGGTGCATGCTAAGTACAGTGTGGCAGGATAAGGCTCCTTCTATTTGTACTAAGATATCAAAAGTTGCATGTTAAGTACAGTGTGCCATGATGAGGCTCATACTAACTATAGTAAGGTATAGTAAGGTGCATGGTAAGTACAGTGTGCCATGATGAGGCTCATGCTAACTGTAGTAAGGTATAGTAAGGTGCATGCTAGGTACAGTGTGCCATGATGATTCTCATACTAACTGTAGAAAAGGTATAGTAAGGTGCATGCTAAGTATAGTGTGCCATGATGAGGTTCATACTAACTGTAGTAAGGTATAGTAATGTGCATGCTAAGTACAGTATGCCATGATGCGGCTCATACTAATTGGAGTAAGGTATAGTAAGGTGCATGCTAAGTACAGTGTGCTATGACGAGGCTAATACTAACTGTTGTAAGGTATAGTAAGGTGTATGCTAAGTACATTGATCCATGATAAATCTCATACTAAGTGTAGTAAGGTATAGTAAGGTGCATTCTAAGTACAGTGTGCAATGATGAGGATCATACTAACTGTAATAAG
Source organism: Protopterus annectens (assembly GCF_019279795.1). Classification (NCBI taxonomy): domain Eukaryota; kingdom Metazoa; phylum Chordata; order Ceratodontiformes; family Protopteridae; genus Protopterus; species Protopterus annectens. Next base: position 92,148,296 of record NC_056735.1, on the reverse strand, counting down.
GTATAGTAAGGTGTATGCAAAGTACAAGGTGCCATGATGAGGCTCATACTTACTGTAGTAAAGTATAGTACGGTGCATGCTCAGTACAGTGTGGCATGATGAGGCTCCTTCTATTTGTAGTAAGGTATCAAAAGTTGCATGTGAAGTACAGTGTGCCATGATGAGCCTCATACTAACTATAGTAAGGTATAGTAAGGTGCATGGAAAGTGCAGTGTGCCATGATGAGGCTCATGCTAACTGTAGAAAAGGTATAGTAAGGTGCATGGTAAGTATGGTGTGCCATGATGAGGCTCATACTTACTGTAGTAAGGTATAGTATGGTGCATGCTAAGTACAGTGTGCCATGATGAGGCTCATGCTAACTGTAGAAAAGGTATAGTAAGGTGCATGGTAAGTATGGTGTGCCATGATGAGGCTCATACTTACTGTAGTAAGGTATAGTATGGTGCATGCTAAGTACAGTGTGCCATGATGAGGCTCATACTAACTGTAGTAAGGTATTGTAAGGTGCATGCTAAGTACAGTTTGCCTTGATGATTCTCATACTAACTGTAGAAAAGGTGCATGCTAAGTACCGTGTTCCATGATGAGGCTCATACTAATTGTAGTAAAGTATAGTAAGGTGCATGCTAAGTACAGTGTGCCATGAAGAGGCTCATACGTACTGTAGCAAGATATAGTAACATGCATGCTAAGTACAGTGTGCCATGATGAGGCTCATAGTAACTGTAGTAAGGTATAGTAAGGTGCATACTAATTACAGTGTGCCATGATGAGGCTGATACTAACTTTAGTAAAAAAAATAAGGTGCATGCTAAGTACAGTGTGCCATGATGAGGCTCTTACTAAATGTAGTTAGATAAACTAAGGTGCATGCTAAGTACAGTGTGCCATGATGAGGCTCATACTAACTGTAGTAAAAAATTGTAAGATGCATGCTAAGTACAGTGTGCCATGATGAGGCTCATACTAACTGTATTAAGGTATATTAAGGTGCATACAAAGTACAGTGTGACATGATGATGCTCATAATAACTGTAGTATAAAAACATAAGGTGCTTGCTATGTACAGTGTGCCATGATGAGGCTCAAACTAACAGTTGTAAAGTATTGTAAGGTGCATGCTAAGTACAGTGTGCCATGATGAGGCTAATACTAACTTTAGTAAGATATAATATGGTTTATGCTAAGTACATTGATCGATAATGAGTCCCATACTAACTGTAGTAAGGTATAGTAAGGTGTATGCTAAGTACAGTGTGCCATGATGAGGCTCATACTAACTGTAATAAGGCATAGTAACGTGCATGCTAAGTACAGTGTGCGATGATGAGGCTCATACTAACTGTAGTAAAAAATCGTAAGGTGCATGCTAAGTACAGTGTGCCATGATGAGGCTCAAATTAACAGTAGTAAATTATAGTAAGGTGCATGCTAAGTACAGTGTGCCATGATGAGGCTCAAACTAACTGTATTAAGGTATATTAAGGTGCATACAAAGTACAGTGTGCCATGATGATGCTCATACTAACTGTAGTATAAAAACATAAGGTGCATGCTATGTACAGTGTGCCATGATGAGGCTCAAACTAACAGTAGTAAAGTAGTGAAAGGTGCATGCTAAGTACAGTGTGCCATGATGAGGCTCATACTAACTGTATTAAGGTATATTAAGGTGCATACAAAGTACAGTGTGACATGATGATGCTCATACTAACTGTAGTATAAAAACATAAGGTGCATGCTATGTACAGTGTGCCATGATGAGGCTCAAACTAACAGTAGTAAAGTATTGAAAGGTGTATGCTAAGTATAGTGTGCCATGATGATGGCTCTTATTTACTGTAGTAAAGTATAGTACGGTGCATGCTAAGTACAGTGTGGCATGATGAGGCTCCTTCTATTTGGAGTAAGGTATCGAAAGTTGCATGTTAAGTACAGTGTGCCATGATGAGGCTTATACTAACTGTCGTAAGATATAATATGGTGTATGCTAAGTACATTGACCTATAATGAGACTCATACTAACTGTAGTAAGGTAAAGTAAGGTGCATGCTAAGTACATTGTGCCATGATGAGGCTCATACTTACTGTAGTAAGGTATAGTAAGGTGCATGCTAAGTACAGTGTGCCATGATGAGGCTTTTACTAAATGTAGTAAGATAAACTAATGTGCATGCTAAGTACAGTGTGCCATGATGAGGCTCAAACTAACAGTAGTAATGCTAAGTACATTGATCTATAATGAGTCCCATACTAACTGTAGTAAGGTATAGTAAGGTGTATGCTAAGTACATTGTGCAATGACAAGGCTCATACTAACTCTAGTAAGGTATAGTAAGGTGTAGGCTAAGTACAGTGTGCCATGATGAGGCTCATACTAACTGTAATAAGGTATAGTAAGGTGTATGCTAAGTACAGTGTGCCATGATGCGGCTCTTATTTACTGTAGTAAAGTATAGCATGGTCCATGCTAAGTACAGTGTGGCATGATGAGGCTCCTTCTATTTGTAGTAAGGTATCGAAAGTTGCATGTTAAGTACAGTGTGCCATGATGAGGCTTATACTAACTGTAGTGAGATATAAAATGGTGTATGCTAAGTACATTGACCTATAATGAGGCTCATACTAACTGTAGTAAGGTATAGTAAGGTGTATGCTAAGTACATTGTGCCATGATGAGGCTCATACTTACTGTAGTAAGGTATAGTAAGGTGCATGTTAAGTACAGTGTGCCATGATGAGGCTCATACTAACTGTAGTAAGGTATAGTAAGGTGTATGCTGAGTACAGTATGCCATGAAAAGGCTACTACTAACTGTAGTAAGGTATAGTAAGGGGCATGCTAAGTACAGTGTGCCATGATGAGGCTCATACTAACTTTAGCAAGGTATAGTAACGTGCATGCTAAGTACAGGGTGCCATGATGAGACTCATACTAACTGTAGTAAAAATGCATAAGGTGCATACTAAGTACAGTGTGCCACGATGAGGCTAATATTAACTGTAGTAAGGTATAGTACGGTGCATGCTAAGTACTGTGTGCCATGATGAGGCTCATACCAACTGTAGTAAGGTATAGTACAGTGCATGCTAAGTACAGTGTGCCATGATGAGGCTCATACTAACTCTAGTAACGTATAGTAAGGTGCATACTAAGTACAGTGTTTCATGATTAGGCTTATACCAACTGTAGTAAAAAAAGTAAGGTGCATGCTAAGTACAGTGTGTTATGATGAGGCTCATACTAAATGTAATAAGATAAACTAAGGTGCATGCTAAGTACAGTGTGCCATGATGAGGCTCATACTAACTGTAGTAAGGTATAGTAAGGTGTATGCTGAGTACAGTATGCCATGAAAAGGCTACTACTAACTGTAGTAAGGTATAGTAAGGGGCATGCTAAGTACAGTGTGCCATGATGAGGGTCATACTAACTGTAGTAAGGTATAGTACTGTGCATGCTAAGTACAGTGTGCCATGATGAGGCTCATTCTAACTATAGTAAGGCATAGTACATTGCATGCTAAGTACAGTGTGCCATGATGAGTCTCATACTAACTGTAGTAATGTATAGTAAGGTGCATCCTAAGTACAGTGTGCCATAATGAGGCTCATACTAAATGTAGTAAGATAAACTAAGGTGCATGCTAAGTACAGTGTGCCATGATGAGGCTCATACTAACTGTAGTAAGGTATAGTAATGTGTATGCTAAGTACATTTATCCATGATGAGTCTCATACTAACTGTGGTAAGGTATAGTAAGATGAATGCTAAGTACACTGTGCCATGATGAGGCTTATACTAACTGTAGTAAGGTATAGTAAGGTGCATGCTAAGTACAGTGTGCCATGATGAGGCTCATACTAACTGCAGTAAGGTATACTAAGGTGCATGCTAAGTACAGTGTGCCATAATGAGGCTCATACTAACTGTAGCAAAGTATAGTAACATGCATGCTAAGTACAGTGTGCCATAATGAGGCTCATACTATCTGTAGTAAGGTATAGTAAGGTGCATTCTAAGTACAGTGTGCCATGATGAGGCTCATACTAACTGTAGTACGGTATAGTAAGGTGTATGTTAAGTACATTAATCTATAATGAGTCTCATACTAACTGTAGTAAAGTATAGTAAGGTGTATGCTAAGTACAGTGTGCCATAATGAGGCTCATACTTACTGTAGTAAGGTATAGTACAGTGCATGCTAAGCACAGTGTGCCATGATGTGGCTCATACTAACTGTACTAAGGTATAGTAAGGTGCATGCTAAGTACAGTGTGCCATGATGATGCTCATACTAACTGGAGATAGGTATAGTAAGGTCATGCTAAGTACAGTGGGCCATGATGATTCTCATACTAACTATAGAAAAGGTATAGTAAGGTGCATGCTAAGTACAGTGTGCCATGATGAGGCTCATACTAGATGTAGTACGGTATCGTAAGGTGCATGCTAAGAACAGTGTACCCTGATGAGGTTAATACAAACTATTGTAAGGTATAGTAAGGTGCATGCTAAGTACAGTGTGCAATAATGAGTCTCATACTAACTGTAGTAAGGTATAGTAAGGTGCATGCTAAGTACAGTGTGTCATGTTGAGGCTCATACTTATTGTAGTAAGGTATAGTATGGTGCATGCCAAGTACAGTGTGCCATGGTGAGGCTCATACTAACTGTAGTAAGGTAAAGTAAGGTGCATGCTAAGTTTAGTGTGCCATGGCAAGGCTAATACTAACTGTTGTAAGGTATAGTAAGGTGTATGGTAAGTACATTGATCTATGATGAGTCTCATACTAACTGTAGTAAGGTATAGTAAGGTGCATGCTAAGTACAGTCTGCAATGATGAGGCTCATACTAACTGTAATTAGGTATAGTAAGGTGTATGCTAAGTACAATGTGCCATGATGAGGCTCCTACTTACTGTAGTAAGGTATAGTATAGTGCATGCTAAGTTCAGTGTGCCATGATGAGGCTCATACTAACTTTAGTAAGCTATAGCAAGGTGCATGCTAAGTACAGTTTGCCTTGATGATTGTCATACTAACTGTATAAAAGGTACAGTAGGGTGCATGCAAAGTACACTGATCCATGATGAGGCTCATACTAACTGTAGTAAGGTATAGTAAGGTGCATGCTAAGTACAGTGTGCCATGATGAGGCTTTTACTAAATGTAGTAAGATAAACTAACGTGCATGCTAAGTACAGTGTGCTATGATGAGGCTCATACTAACTGTAGCAAGGTATAGTAACATGCAAGCTAACTACAGTATGCCATGATGACGCTAATCCTAACTGTATTAAGGTATATTAAGGTGCATACAAAGTACAGTGTGCCATGATAATGCTCATACTAACTGTTGTAAAAAACATAAGGTGCATGCTAAGTACAATGTGCCATGATGAGGCTCAAACTAACAGTAGTAAGGTATTGTAAGGTGCATGTTAAGTACAGTGTGCCATGATGAGTCTCATACTAACTGTAGTAAGGTATAGTAAGGTGCATGCTAAGTACAGTGTGCCATGATGAGGCTCATACTAACTGTATTAAGGTATATTAAGGTGCATACAAAGTACAGTGTGCCATGATGATGCTCATACTAACTGTAGTAAAAAACATAAGGTGCATGCTAAGTACAGTGTGCCATGATGAGGCTCAAACTAACAGTAGTAGAGTATTGTAAGGTGCATGCTATGTACAGTGTGCCATGATGAGGCTAATACTAACTGTAGTAAGGTATAAGGTGTATGCTAAGTACAGTGTGCAATGACAAGGCTCATATTAACTGTAGTAAGGTATAGTAAGGTGTATGCTAAGTACAGTGTGCCATGATGAGGCTCATACTAACTGTAATAAGGTATAGTAAGGTGTATGCTAAGTACAGTGTGCCATGATGAGGCTCATCATATTTACTGTAATAAAGTATAGTACGGTGCATGCTAAGTACAGTGTGGCATGATAAGGCTCCTTCTATTTGTAGTAAGGTATCGAAAGTTGCATGTTAAGTACAGTGTGCCATGATGAGGCTCATACTAACTGTATTAAGGTATATTAAGGTGCATACAAAGTACAGTGTGCCATGATGATGCTCATACTAACTGTAGTAAAAAACATAAGGTGCATGCTAAGTACAGTGTGCCATGATGAGGCTCAAACTAACAGTAGTAAAGTATTGTAAGGTGCATGCCATGTACAGTGTGCCATGATGAGGCTCAAACTAACAGTAGTAAGGTATTGTAAGGTGCATGCTAAGTACAGTGTGCCATGATGAGGCTAATACTAACTGTAGTAAGGTATAGTAAGGTGTATGCTAAGTACAGTGTGCCATGATGAGGCTCATACTAACTGTATTAAGGTATATTAAGGTGCATACAAAGTACAGTGTGCCATGATGGTGCTCATACTAACTGTAGTAAAAAACATAAGGTGCATGCTAAGTACAGTGTGCCATGATGAGGCTCAAACTAACAGTAGTAGAGTATTGTAAGGTGCATGCTATATACAGTGTGCCATGATGAGGCTAATACTAACTGTAGTAAGGTATAAGGTGTATGCTAAGTACAGTGTGCAATGATAAGGCTCATACTAACAGTAGTAAGGTATAGTAAGGTGTATGCTAAGTACAGTGTGTCATGATGAGGCTCATACTTACTGTAATAAGGTATAGTAAGGTGCATGCTAAGTACAGTGTGCCATGATGAGGCTCATCATATTTACTGTAATAAAGTATAGTACGGTGCATGCTAAGTACAGTGTGGCATGATAAGGCTTTTACTAACTGTAGTAAGGTATTGAAAGTTGCATGCTAAGTACAGTGTGCCATGATGAGGCTCATACTAACTGTATTAAGGTATATTAAGGTGCATACAAAGTACAGTGTGCCATGATGATGCTCATACTAACTGTAGTAAAAAACATAAGGTGCATGCTAAGTACAGTGTGCCATGATGAGGCTCAAACTAACAGTAGTAAAGTATTGTAAGGTGCATGCCAAGTACAGTGTGCCATGATGAGGCTAATACTAACTGTAGTAAGGTATAGTAAGGTGTATGCTAAGTACAGTGTGCAATGACAAGGCTCATATTAACTGTAGTAAGGTATAGTAAGGTGCATGCTAAGTACAGTGTGCCATGATGAGGCTCATACTAACTGTAATAAGGTATAGTAAGGTGCATGCTAAGTACAGTGTGCCATGATGAGGTTCATATTTACTGTAGTAAAGTATAGTACGGTGCATGCTAAGTACAGTGTGGCATGATAAGGCTCCTTCTATTTGTAGTAAGATATCGAAAGTTGCATGTTAAGTACAGTGTGCCATGATGAGGCTCATACTAACTATAGTAAGGTATAGTAAGGTGCATGCTAAGTACAGTGTGCCATGATGAGGCTCATACTAACTGTAGTAAGGTATAGTAAGGTGCATGCTAGGTACAGTGTGCCATGATGAGGCTCATGCTAACTGTAGTAAGGTATAGTAAGATGCATGCTAAGTACAGTGTGCTATGACGAGGCTAATACTAACTGTTGTAAGGTATAGTAAGGTGTATGCTAAGTACATTGATTCATGATAAATCTCATACTAAGTGTAGTAAGGTATAGTAAGGTGCATTCTCAGTACACTGTGCAATGATGAGGATCATACTAACTGTAATAAGGTATAGTAAGGTGTATGCAAAGTACAAGGTGCCATGATGAGGCTCATACTTACTGTAGTAAAGTATAGTACGGTGCATGCTCAGTACAGTGTGGCATGATGAGGCTCCTTCTATTTGTAGTAAGGTATCAAAAGTTGCATGTGAAGTACAGTGTGCCATGATGAGGCTCATACTTACTGTATTAAGGTATATTAAGGTGCATACAAAGTACAGTGTGCCATGATGGTGCTCATACTAACTGTAGTAAAAAACATAAGGTGCATGGTAAGTACAGTGTGCCATGATGAGGCTCATGCTAACTGTAGTAAGGTATAGTAAGGTGCATGCTAGGTACAGTGTGCCATGATGATTCTCATACTAACTGAAGAAAAGGTATAGTAAGGTGCATGGTAAGTATGGTGTGCCATGATGAGGCTCATACTAACTGTAGTAAGGTATAGTAATGTGCATGCTAAGTACAGTATGCCATGATGAGGCTCATACTAATTGGAGTAAGGTATAGTAAAGTGCACGCTAAGTGCAGTGTGCCATGACGAGGCTAATACTAACTGTTGTAAGGTATAGTAAGGTGTATGCTAAGTACATTGATCCATGATAAGTCTCACACTAAGTGTAGTAAGGTATAGTATGGTGCATGCTAAGTACAGTGTGCAATGATGAGGCTCATACTAACTGTTATAAGGTATAGTAAGGTGTATGCTAAGTACAAGGTGCCATGATGAGGCTCATACTTACTGTAGTAAGGTATAGTATGGTGCATGCTAAGTACAGTGTGCCATGATGAGGCTCATACTAACTGTAGTAAGGTATTGTAAGGTGCATGCTAAGTACAGTTTGCCTTGATGATTCTCATACTAACTGTAGAAAAGGTATAGTAAGGTGCATGCTAAGTACCGTGTGCCATGATGAGGCTCATACTAATTGTAGTAAGGTATAGTAAGGTGCATGCTAAGTACAGTGTGCCATGATGAGGCTCATACTAACTGTAGTAAGGTATAGTAAGGTGCATACTAATTACAGTGTGCCATGATGAGGCTGATACTAACTTTAGTAAAAAAAAATAAGGTGCATGCTAAGTACAGTGTGCCATGATGATTCTCATACTAACTGTAGTAAGGTACAGCAAGGTGCATACTAAGTACAGTGTGCCATCATGAGGCTCATACTAACTGTAGTAAAGAATCGTAAGGTGCATACTAAGTACAGTGTGCCATCATGAGGCTCATACTAACTGTAGTAAAAAATCGTAAGGTGCATGCTAAGTACAGTGTGCCATGATGAGGCTCAAATTAACAGTAGTAAATTATAGTAAGGTGCATGCTAAGTACAGTGTGCCATGATGAGGCTCATACTAACTGTATTAAGGTATATTAAGGTGCATACAAAGTACAGTGTGACATGATGATGCTCATACTAACTGTAGTATAAAAACATAAGGTGCATGCTATGTACAGTGTGCCATGATGAGGCTCAAACTAACAGTTGTAAAGTATTGTAAGGTGCATGCTAAGTACAGTGTGCCATGATGAGGCTAATACTAACTGTAGTAAGATATAATATGGTGTATGCTAAGTACATTGATCGATAATGAGTCTCATACTAACTGTAGTAAGGTATAGTAAGGTGTATGCTAAGTACAGTGTGCCATGATGAGGCTCATACTAACTGTAATAAGGTATAGTAAGGTGCATGCTAAGTACAGTGTGCCATGATGAGGCTCATACTAACTGTAGTAAAGTATAGTAAGGTGCATGCTAAGTACAGTGTGCCATGATGAGGCTCATACTAACTGTAGTAAGGTATATAGTAAGGTGCATGCTAAGTACAGTGTGCCATGATGAGGCTTATACTAACTGTAGTAAGATATAATATGGTGTATGCTAAGTACATTGACCTATAATGAGACTCATACTTACTGTTGTAAGGTAAAGTAAGGTGTATGCTAAGTACAGTGTGCAATGGCAAAGCTCATACTAACTGTAGTAAGGTATAGTAAGGTGCATGCTAAGTACAGTGTGCCATGATGAGGCTCATACTAACTGTAGTAAGGTATAGTAAGGTGCATGCTAAGTACAGTGTGCCATGATGAGGCTCATACTAACTGTAGTAAGGTATAGTAAGGTGCATACTAAGTACAGTGTGCCATGATGAGGCTCATACTAACTGTAGTAACTTAGAGTAAAGTGCATGCTAACTACAGTGTGTCATGATGAGGCTTATGCTAAATTTACTAAGATAAACTAAGGTGCATGCTAAGTACAATGTGCCATGATGAGGCTTATATTAACTGTCGCAAGGTATAGTAATGTGCATGCTAAATACAGTGCGCCATGATGAGGCTCATACTAACTGTAGTAAAAAACTGTAAGGTGCATGCTAAGTACAGTGTGCCATGATGAGGCTCATACTAACTGTAGTAAAGTATAGTAAGGTGCATGCTAAGTACAGTGTGCCATGATGAGGCTCATACTAACTGTAGTAAGGTATAGTAAGGTGTATGCTAACTACATTGATCCATGATGAGGCTCATACTAACTGTAGTAAGGTATATTATAGTGCATGCTAAGTACAGTGTGCCATGATGAGGCTCATACTAACTGTAGTAAGGTATAGTAAGGTGCATGCTAAGTACAGTGTGCCATGATGAGGCTCATACTATCGTGAGGTATAGTAAGGTGCTTGCTAAGTACAGTGTGTCATGATGAGGCTCATACTAACTGTACTTAAGTATAATAAGGTGCATGCTAAGTACAGTGTGCCATGATGATTCTCATACTAACTGTAGAAAAAGTATAGTAAAATGGATGCTAAGTACAGTGTACCATGATGAGGCAAATACTAAGCTTAGTAAGGTATACTAAGGTGCATGCTAAGTACAGTGCGCCATGATGAAGCTCATACTAATTATAGGAAGTTATAGTAAGGTGCATGCTAAGTACAGTGTGCCTTGAAGAGGCTAATACTAACTGTTGTAAGGTATATTAAGGTGTATGCTAAGTACATTGATCCATGATGAGTCTCATACTAACTGTAGTAAGGTACATGCTAAGTACAGTGTGCAATAATGATGCTCATATTAACTGTAATGAGATATAGTAAGGTGTTTGATAAGTACAGTGTGCCATGCAAAGGCTAATACTTACTGTAGTAAGAAATAGTTCAGTGAATATCATGTACAGTTTGCCATGGTGAGGCTCATAATAACTGTAGGAAGTTATACCAAGGAGCATGCTAAGTACAGTGTGCTTTGATGAATCTCATGCTAACAGTAGAAAAGGAATAATAAGGTGCATGCCAAGTACATTGATCCATGATGAGGCTCATACTAACTGTAATAAGGTATAGTGAGGTGCATGCTAACTATGATGATGCCAATACTAACTGTAGTAATGTATAGTAAGATGTATGCTAACTACATTGATCCATGATGACGGCCATACTATCTGTAGTAAGGTATAGAAAGGTGTATGCTAAATAAATTTATCTATGATGAGGCTCAAACTAACTGTAGTAATGTATAATAAGGTGCATGCTAACTACAGTGTGCCATGATGGGGCTCATACTGACTGTGGTTTAGTATAATAAGGTGCATGCTAACTTCAGTGTGCCAAGCTGAGGCTCATACTAACTGTTGTAAGTATAATATGATGCATGCTAACTACATTGTGCTATGATGAGGCTCATGCTAACTGTAAATAAGTATGGTAAAATGCATGCTAACTACAATGTGCCATGACGGGGCTCATACTAACTGTAGTAAGGTATAGAAAGGTGCATGCTAACTACAGTGTGCCATGATGAGGATCACACTAACTATAGCTTAGTATTATAAGGTGCATGCTAACTACAGTGTGTCATGATGAGGCTCTTACTAACTGTAGTAAGGCATATTAAGGTGCATGCTAAGTACAGTGTGCCATGATGAGGCTCATACTAACTGTAGTAAGGTATAGTAAGGTGCATGCTAAGTACAGTGTGCCATGATGAGGCTCATACTAACTGTAGCAAGGTATAGTAACGTACATGCTAAGCATAGTGTGCCATGATGAGCCTCATACTAACTGTAGTTAGGTATAGAGTAAGGTGCATGCTAAGTACAGTGTGCCATGATGAGGCTCATACTAACTGTAGTAAGGTATAGTAAGGTGCATGCTAACTACAGTGTGCCATGATGAGGCTCATACTAACTGTGGCTTAGTATAATAAGGTGCATGCTAACTACAGTGTGCCATGATGGGGCTCATACTAACTGTAGAAAAGGTATAATAAGGTGCATGCTAAGTACAGTGTGCCATGATGAGGCTCATACTAACAGTAGCTTAGTATAATAAGGTGCATGCTAACTACAGTGTGCCATAATGGGCCCCATACTAACTGTGGCATAGGATAATAAGGTGCATGCTAACTACAGTGTGCCATGATGGGGCTCATACTAACTGTGGCTTAGTATAATAAGGTGCATGCTTACTACAGTGTGCCATGACGGGGCTCATACTAACTGTAGTAAGGTATAGTAAGGTGCATGCTAACTACAGTGAGGCATGATGGGGCTCATACTAACTGAGGTTTAATATGATAAGGTGCATGCTAACTACAGTGTGCCATGATGAGGCTCATACTAACTGTGGCTTAGTATAATAAGGTGCATGCTAACTACAGTGTGCCATGATGGGGCTCATACTAACTGTGGCTTAGTATAATAAGGTGCATGCTAACTACAGTGTGCTATGATGGGGCTCATACTGACTTTAGTTTAGTATAATAAGGTGCATGCTAACTACAGTGTGCCATGATGGGGCTCATACTAACTGTGGCTTAGTATAATAATGTGCATGCTAACTACAGTGTGCCATGATGGGGCTCATACTAACTGTGGCTTGGTATAATAAGGTGCATGCTATCTACAGTGTGTCATGATGGAGCTCATACTGACTGTAGCTTAGTACACTACGGTGCATGCTAAATACAGTGTGACAAGATGAGGCTCATACTAACAGTAGCTTAGTATAGCAAGGTGCATGTTAACTACAGTGTGCCATGATGGGGCTCATACTAACTGTGGCTTAGTATAATAAGGTGCATGCTAACTACAGTGTGCCATGATGGGGCTCATACTAACTGTAGTAAGGTATAGTAAGGTGCATGCTAACTACAGTGTAGCATGATGGGGCTCATACTAACTGTAGTAAGGTATAATAAGGTGCATGCTAACTACAGTGTGTCATGATGGGGCTCATACTGACTGTATTAATGTATAGTAAGGTGGATGCTAACTACAGTGTGTGATGATGTGGCACATACTAACTGTAGAAAGGTATAATAAGATGCATGCTAACTACAGTGTGCCATGATGGGGCTCATACTAACTGTGGCTTAGTATAATAAGGTGCATGCTAACTACAGTGTGCCATGATGAGGCTCATACTAACTGTGGCTTAGTATAATAAGGTGCATGCTAACTACAGTGTGCCATAATGGGGCTCATACTAACTGTTGCTAAGGTATAGAAAGTGCATGCTAAATACAGTGTGCCAAGATGAGGCTCATACTAACTGTGGCTTAGTATAATAAGGTGCATGCTAACTACAGTGTGCCATAATGGGGCTCATACTAACTGTGGCTTAGTATAATAAGGTGCATGCTAACTACAGTGTGCCAAGATGAGGATCACACTAACTGTAGCTTAGTATTATAAGGTGCATGCTAACCACAGTGTGCCATAATGGGGCTCATACTAACTGTGGCTTAGTATAATAATGTGCATGCTAACTACAGTGTGCCATGATGGGGCTCATACTAACTGTGGCTTAGTATAATAAGGTGCATGCTAACTACAGTGTGCCATGATGGGGCTCATACTAACTGTGGCTTAGTATAATAAGGTGCATGCTAACTACAGTGTGCCATGATGGGGCTCATACTAACTGTAGCTTAGGATTATAAGGTGCTTGCTAACTATAGTGGGCCATGATGGGGCTCATACTAACTGTGGCTTAGTATAATAAGGTGCATGCTAACTACAGTGTGCCATGATGGGGCTCATACTAACTGTGGCTTAGTATAATAAGGTGCATGCTAACTACAGTGTGCCATGATGGGGCTCATACTAACTGTGGTTTAGTATCATAAGGTGCATGCTAACTACAGTGTGCCATGATGGGGCTCATACTAACTGTGGCTTAGTATAATAAGGTGCATGCTAACTACAGTGTGCCATGATGGGGCTCATACTAACTGTGGCTTGGTATAATAAGGTACATGCTAACTATAGTGTGCCATGATGGGGCTCATACTAACTGTGGCTTAGTATAATAATGTGCATGCTAACTACAGTGTGTCATGATGGGGCTCATACTAACTCCACGTAGTATAATAAGGTGCATGCTAACTACAGTGTGCCATGACGGGGCTCATACCAACTGTAATAAGGTATAATAAGCTGCATGCTAACTACAGTGTGCCATGATGGGGCTCATACTAACTGTGGCTTAGTATAATAAGGTGCATGCTAACTACAGTGTGCCATGATGAGGCTCATACTAACTCCACTTAGTATAATAAGGTGCATGCTAACTACAGTGTGCTATGATGGGGCTCATACTAACTGTAGCTTAGTATAATAAGGTGCATGCTAACTACAGTGTGTCATGATGGGGATCATACTAACTGTAATAAGGTATAATAAGCTGCATGCTAACTACAGTGTGCCATGATTGGGCTCATACTAACTGTTGCTTAGTATAATAAGGTGCATGCCAATGACATTGTGCCATGATTGGTCTCATACTAACTGTGGCTAATAATAATAAGGTGCATGCTAACTACAGTGTGTCATGATGGGGCTCATACTAACTGTGGCTTAGTATAATAATGTGCATGCTAACTACAGTGTGCCATGATGGGGCTCATACTAACTGTGGCTTAGTATAATAAGGTGCATGCTAACTACAGTGTGCCATGATGGGGCTCATACTAACTGTGGCTTAGTATAATAAGGTGCATGCTAACTACAGTGTGCCATGATGGGGCTCATACTAACTGTGGCTTAGTATAATAAGGTGCATGCTAACTACAGTGTGCCATGATGAGGCTCATACTAACTGTGGCTTAGTATAATAAGGTGCATGCTAACTACAGTGTGCCATAATGGGGCTCATACTAACTGTGGCTTAGTATAATAATGTGCATGCTAACTACAGTGTGCCATGATGGGGCTCATACTAACTGTTGTTTAGTATACTATGGTGCATGCTAAATACAGTGTGCCATGATGGGGCTCATACTAACTCAGGTTTAATATAAGATGCATGCTAACTACAGTGTGCCATGATGGGGCTCATATAAACTGTGGCTTAGTATAATGAGGTGCATGCTAACTACAGTGTGCCATGATGGGGCTCATACTAACTGTGGCTTAGTATAATAAGGTGCATGCTAACTACAATGTGCCATAATGGGGCTCATACTAACTGTGGCTTAGTATAATAATGTGCATGCTAACTACAGTGAGTCATGATGCGGATCACACTTACTGTGGCTTAGTATAATAAGGTGCATAATAACTACAGTGTGTCATAATGCGGCTCATAATTACTGAGGTTTAATATGATAAAGTACATGCTAACTACAGTGTGCCATGATGGGGCTCATACTAACTGTGGCTTAGTATAATAAGGTGCATGCTAACTACAGTGTGCCATGATGGGGCTCATACTAACTGTGGCTTAGTATAATAAGGTGCATGCCAGTTACAGTGTGCCATGATAGGGTTAACACTACCTGTAGTAAGGTATAGTAAGGTGCATGCTAACTACAGTGTGCAATGATGGGGCTCATACTGACTGTGGCTTAGTATAATAAGGTGCATGCTAACTACAGTGTGCCATGATGGGGCTCATACTAACTGTGGCTTAGTATAATAAGGTGCATGCTAACTACAGTGTGCCATGATGGGGCTCATACTAACTGTAGTAATAATAAGGTGCATGCTAACTACAGTGTGCCATGATGGGGCTCATACTAACTGTGGCTTAGTATAATAAGGTGCATGCTAACTACAGTGTGCCATGATGGGGCTCATACTAACTGTGGCTTAGTATAATAAGGTGCATGCTAACTACAGTGTGCCATGATGGGGCTCATACTAGCTTTGTGTAAGTATAATACGGTGCATGCTAACTACAGTGTGCCATGATGGGGCTCATACTAACTGTGGCTTAGTATAATAAGGTGCATGCTAACTACAGTGTGCCATGATGGGGCTCATACTAACTGTGGCTTAGTATAATAAGGTGCATGCTAACTACAGTGTGCCATGATGGGGCTCATACTAACTGTGGCTTAGTATAATAAGGTGCATGCTAACTACAGTGTGCCATGATGGGGCAAATACTAACTGTAGCTTAGTATAATAAGGTGCAGGCTAACTACAGTGTGCCATGATGGGGCTCATACTAACTGTGGCTTAGTATAATAAGGTGCATGCTAACTACAGTGTGCCATGATGGGGCTCATACTAACTGTTGCTTAGTATAAGGTGCATGCTTCCTACAGTGTGCCATGATGGGGCTCATACTAACTGTAGTAAGGTATAAGGTGCATGCTAACTACAGTGTGCCATGATGGGGCTCATACTAACTGTGGCTTAGTATAATAAGGTGCATGCTAACTACAGTGTGCCATGATGGGGCTCATACTAACTGTGGCTTAGTATAATAAGGTGCATGCTAACTACAGTGTGCCATGATGGGGCTCATACTGCCTGTGGCTTAGTATACTAAGGTGCATGCTAAATACAGTGTGCCAAGATGAGGCTCATACTAACTGTGGTATAAAAAGGTGCATGCTAACTACAGTGTGCCATGATGGGGCTCATACTAACTGTGGCTTAGTATAATAAGGTGCATGCTAACTACAGTGTGCCATGATGGGGCTCATACTAACTGTGAATTAGTATAATATGGTGCATGCTAACTACAGTGTGCCATGATGGGGCTCATACTAACTGTGGCTTAGTATAATAAGGTGCATGCTAACTACAGTGTGCCATGATGGGGCTCATACTAACTGTGGCTTAGTATAATAAGGTGCATGCTAACTACAGTGTGCCATGATGGGGCTCATACTAACTGTGGCTTAATATAATAAGGTGCATGCTAACTACAGTGTGCCATGATGGGGCTCATACTAACTGTGGCTTAGTATAATAAGGTGCATGCTAACTACAGTGTGCCATGATGGGGCTCATACTAACTGTGACTTAGTATAATAAGGTGCATGCTAACTACAGTGTGCTATGATGGGGCTCATACTAACTGTGGCTTAGTATAATAATGTGCATGCTAACTACAGTGTGCCATGATGGGGCTCATACTAACTGTGGTTTAGTATACTATGGTGCATGCTAACTACAGTGTGCCATGATGGGGCTCATACTAACTGTGGCTTAGTATAATAAGGTGCATGCTAACTACAGTGTGCCATGATGGGGCTCATACTAACTGTGGTTTAGGATGATAAGATGCATGCTAACTACAGTGTGCCATGATGGGGCTCATACAAACTGTGGCTTAGTATAATAAGGTGCATGCTAACTACAGTGTGTCATGATGGGGCTCATACTAACTGTGGCTTAGTATAATAAGGTGCATGCTAACTACAGTGTGCCATGATGGGGCTCATACTAACTGTGGCTTAGTATAATAAGGTGCATGCTAACTACAGTGTGCCATGATGGGGCTCATACTAACTGGCTTAAGTATAATAAGGTGCATGCTAACTACAGTGTGCCATGATGGGGCTCATACTAACTGTGGCTTAGTATAATAAGGTGCATGCTAACTACAGTGTGCCATGATGGGGCTCATACTAACTGAGGTTTAATATGATAAGGTGCATGCTAACTACAGTGTGCCATGATGGGGCTCATACTAACTGTGGCTTAGTATAATAAGGTGCATGCTAACTACAGTGTGCCATGATGGGGCTCATACTAACTGTGGCTTAGTATAATAAGGTGCATGCTAACTACAGTGTGCCATGATGGGGCTCATACTAACTGTGGCTTAGTATAATAAGGTGCATGCTAACTACAGTGTGCCATGATGGGGCTCATACTAACTGTGGCTTTAGTATAATAAGGTGCATGCTAACTACAGTGTGCCATGATGGGGCTCATACTAACTGTGGCTTAGTATAATAAGGTGCATGCTAACTACAGTGTGCCATGATGGGGCTCATACTAACTGTGGCTTAGTATAATAAGGTGCATGCTAACTACAGTGTGCCATGATGGGGCTCATACTAACTGTGGCTTAGTATAATAAGGTGCATGCTAACTACAGTGTGCCATGATGGGGCTCATACTAACTGTGGCTTAGTATAATAAGGTGCATGCTAACTACAGTGTGCCATGATGGGGCTCATACTAACTGTGGCTTAGTATAATAAGGTGCATGCTAACTACAGTGTGCCATGATGGGGCTCATACTAACTGTGGCTTAGTATAATAAGGTGCATGCTAACTACAGTGTGCCATGATGGGGCTCATACTAACTGTGGCTTAGTATAATAAGGTGCATGCTAACTACAGTGTGCCATGATGGGGCTCATACTAACTGTGGCTTAGTATAATAAGGTGCATGCTAACTACAGTGTGCCATGATGGGGCTCATACTAACTGTAGCTTAGTATAATAATGTGCATGCTAACTACAGTGTGCCATGATGGGGCTCATACTGACTGTGGCTTAGTATAATAAGGTGCATGCTAACTACAGTGTGCCATGATGGGGCTCATACTAACTGTGGGATAGTATAATAAGGTGCATGCTAACTAAAGTGTGCCATGATGGGGCTCATGCTAACTGTGGCTTAGTATAATAATGTGCATGCTAACTACAGTGTGCCATGATGGGGCTCATACTAACTGTGGCTTAGTATAATAAGGTGCATGCTAACTACAGTGTGCCATGATGGGGCTCATACTAACTGTGGCTTAGTATAATAAGGTGCATGCTAACTACAGTGTGCCATGATGGGGCTCATACTAACTGTGGCTAAGTATAATAAGGTGCATGCTAACTACAGTGTGCCATGATGGGGCTCATACTAACTGTGGCTTAGTATAATAAGGTGCATGCTAACTACAGTGTGCCATGATGGGGCTCATACTAACTGTGGCTTAGTATAATAAGGTGCATGCTAACTACAGTGTGCCATGATGGGGCTCATACTAACTGTGGCTTAGTATAATAAGGTGCATGCTAACTACAGTGTGCCATGATGGGGCTCATACTAACTGTGGCTTAGTATAATAAGGTGCATGCTAACTACAGTGTGCCATGATGGGGCTCATACTAACTGTGGCTTAGTATAATAAGGTGCATGCTAACTACAGTGTGCCATGATGGGGCTCATACTAACTGTGGCTTAGTATAATAAGGTGCATGCTAACTACAGTGTGTCATGATGGGGCTCATACTAACTGAGGTTTAATATGATAAGGTGCATGCTAACTACAGTGTGCCATGATGGGGCTCATACTAACTGTGGCTTAGTATAATAAGGTGCATGCTAACTACAGTGTGCCATGATGGGATCATACTAACTGTGGCTTAGTATAATAAGGTGCATGCTAACTACAGTGTGCCATGATGGGGCTCATACTAACTGTGGCTTAGTATAATAAGGTGCATGCTAACTACAGTGTGCCATGATGGGGCTCATACTAACTGAGGTTTAGTATGATAAGGTGCATGCTAACTACAGTGTGCCATGATGGGGCTCATACTAACTGTTGTTTAGTATAATAAGGTGCATGCTAACTACAGTGTGCCATGATGGGCCTCATACTAACTGTGGCTTAATATAATAAAGTGCATGCTAACTACAGTGTGCCATGATGGGGCTCATACTAACTGTGGCTTAGTATAATAAGGTGCATGCTAACTACAGTGTGCCATGATGGGGCTCATACTAACTGTGGCTTAGTATAATAAGGTGCATGCTAACTACAGTGTGCCATGATGGGGCTCATACTAACTGTGGTTTAGTATACTATGGTGCATGCTAACTACAGTGTGCCATGATGGGGCTCATACTAACTGTGGCTTAGTATAATAAGGTGCATGCTAACTACAGTGTGCCATGATGGGGCTCATACTAACTGTGGCTTAGTATAATAAGGTGCATGCTAACTACAGTGTGCCATTATGGGGCTTATATACTAACTGTGGCTTAGCATGCTAACTACAGTGTGCCATGATGGGGCTCATACTAACTGTGGCTTAGTATAATAAGGTGCATGCTAACTACAGTGTGCCATGATGGGGCTCATACTAACTGTGGCTTAGTATAATAAGGTGCATGCTAACTACAGTGTGCCATGATGGGGCTCATACTAACTGTGGCTTAGTATAATAAGGTGCATGCTAACTACAGTGTGCCATGATGGGGCTCATACTAACTGAGGTTTAATATGATAAGGTGCATGCTAACTACAGTGTGCCATGATGGGGCTCATACTAACTGTGGCTTAGTATAATAAGGTGCATGCTAACTACAGTGTGCCATGATGGGGCTCATACTAACTGTGGCTTAGTATAATAATGTGCATGCTAACTACAGTGTGCCATGATGGGGCTCATACTAACTGAGGTTTAATATAAGGTGCATGCTAACTACAGTGTGCCATGATGGGGCTCATACTAACTGTGGCTTAGTATAATAAGGTGCATGCTAACTACAGTGTGCCATGATGGGGCTCATACTAACTGTGGCTTAGTATAATAAGGTGCATGCTAACTACAGTGTGCCATGATGGGGCTCATACTAACTGTGGCTTAGTATAATAAGGTGCATGCTAACTACAGTGTGCCATGATGGGGCTCATACTAACTGTGGCTTAGTATAATAAGGTGCATGCTAACTACAGTGTGCCATGATGGGGCTCATACTAACTGTGGCTTAGTATAATAAGGTGCATGCTAACTACAGTGTGCCATGATGGGGCTCATACTAACTGTGGCTTAGTATAATAAGGTGCATGCTAACTACAGTGTGCCATAATGGGCCCCATACTAACTGTGGCTTAGTATAATAAGGTGCATGCTAACTACAGTGTGCCATGATGGGGCTCATACTAACTGTGGCTTAGTATAATAAGGTGCATGCTAACTACAGTGTGCCATGATGGGGCTCATACTAACTGTGGCTTAGTATAATAATGTGCATGCTAACTACAGTGTGTCATGATGAGGATCACACTTACTGTGGCTTAGTATAATAAGGTGCATGCTAACTACAGTGTGCCATGATGGGGCTCATACTAACTGTGGTTTAATATGATAAAGTGCATGCTAACTACAGTGTGCCATGATGGGGCTCATACTAACTGTGGCTTAGTATAATAAGGTGCATGCTAACTACAGTGTGCCATGATGGGGCTCATACTAACTGTGGCTTAGTATAATAAGGTGCATGCTAACTACAGTGTGCCATGATGGGGCTCATACTAACTGAGGTTTAATATGATAAGGTGCATGCTAACTACAGTGTGCCATGATGGGGCTCATACTAACTGAGGTTTAATATGATAAGGTGCATGCTAACTACAGTGTGCCATGATGGGGCTCATACTAACTGTGGCTTAGTATAATAAGGTGCATGCTAACTACAGTGTGCCATGATGGGGCTCATACTAACTGAGGTTTAGTATGATAAGGTGCATGCTAACTACAGTGTGCCATGATGGGGCTCATACTAAACTTTGTTAATACCAACATCCGGAAAATTTTGGTCTATTCTCCTACCAGGAGTAATAATACCCTTGACCCTAGAAACAAATCCAAAGCTAACATTTCTCTTCTAAGAGACACCTTGGCTAAATTCCAAGAACCCCCAAACCCAGTAAACAACACTGGATATGCTGAGCAATTTACAAAATCCCTGTACAGCCATATTGGCAGCTATATAGAGTGAGCTATGCCCACTCATATTAAAAATAAGACAAACTCAAAAGACAAGCCACCCTGGTGGAATCTCAATATCAATCAGTTATACAACAAAATAAAAAAGTCTTGGTTAAGCATAGAAGGAACAAAGCCCAACATACTGAAAACCCACTAACCATTCTAAACAGGAATCTATGAGGATTAATTAATTCTTCAAAGGCTCAATTTGAAGACAAAATAGCTTGTCAGGCAAAGGACAACTGCAAAGCTTTCTGTAGCTATGTCCATAACCTTAAGGGGAAATATGCAACAATGTGCAAAATGTATTGTATATGGCAGCACCCACACTGAACCAGGGGCCATTGCAAATCATTTGGCTAATAGGTTCAGCTCAAATTTTTTTCCCCACTTCCCCATGATAGTCCAAAGGAAATATTGCATACCACAATACCACAAACCATTACTGAGAAACAAGTCTTCAATGCAGTTTGCAAGACCAAACACTGTATTGATAGACCCTGATAACATCCCTGGATGCTTACTAAATAGCATGAAACACGACTTCTTCAGTTGAATCACTATTCAGTTGGAGCCTAAAGCCAGGTTTTGTGCCCAAGAAATGGAAGATGGCTGCAGTCATTTCCCTGCACAAAGGAGGTCAAACCAATGATCCAGGTAACTCCAGGCCTATAAGTCTGACCAACCTCATTAGTAAGTCCATGGTAGGAATCATCATGGATATGATAAATGGGGACATAGGTAACCAACAAATTCTGGAGCCATCACAGTTTGTCTCTGTTAAAGAAAGGTCATGTCTATTAAATCTGGTGGATTTCTTTGAGAGGGTCATCAAAGCAATGGATGAGGGCAAGATTGTCCACACAGCTTACCTTGACCACCTGGCCAAGGGTTTTGATACAATACCCAACTCAGGAATTATAGACAAGCTCCACTAAATTAGGTATAAACTCTTTTATCACCCACTGGATAGCCAGCTGTCACACTAATAGGACCCAGGGTGTCAAAGTAGGTCAGGCCACCTCCACCAAGAGGCCAGTCACTAGCAGACTCTCCCAAGGCAAGGTATTGAGCCTGCTCCTTTTTAACATCTATTTCTCTGAAATTGGAGCAATTGCTGAAGATTTATGGCTGACTAGGTTTGCAGATGACTGTAAGCTGGAGGTATCATCAATTCCCTTGCAGGCAATAGCATTCTTCAAGAAGGCCTATCTCTGACTAACAAATGGTACCAAAGCCATGGTCTTAAACTCATTGCAAAGAATTGGGAAGCCAGTCACCTCAGCTAATTATCATGTTGACAATACACCCCTAAGAGTTGATCCAGTGGTCAAGGATGTCAATACACACATAGACAGTAGCCTTACCTTTGACCACCACAAGGCCACAGTGGGAAGGAAGTCCTTTTATGTTACACAACTTATAAGTAAGGGCATCTAGGTCCAAATAAGTCATTATTCCACAGTACTCTGACCTTATCAGATCAATCACAGAATGCAGTACTCACGTTGGTATGTACCTGACTAGGCATATGCAGCAACTAGATTGACCTCAGAGGTTTGTTGCAAAAAAAGTACAAGGCATAACAAACCTGCCTTATGCACAGAGACTTAAAGCCCTTTCTCTACTCATTCTCCTATAGATTGCTGAGGGGTGATTTATGCTTCGCTTACAAGGCATCCACAAACCCCTCATTTATGAATCTCCTGTATAATCGTAAGTCAAACAGTACCAGAAATACAAGGCTGAAGGACCTGAATTTGGTCTTTGACTTAAACAGAACATACCGGAGAGACAGATATGAGTCCAAGAGACTGCCTATCCAATGGAATAGGCATCCCATCCAAGTGAAGCTGAGTTCCTCTGTTATACAATTTGAGCACCAACTAGACCAGTGGATGGGATATAAGAAATTTACATTGAGCCAAGCACCCATTTTCCTTATGGACAGAGGTGGCTTGAAAATGCCTGTCTCTCAATGTCCTAGTTAGATGCAGGATGTCATTATTCTTTCAAGAAAATATGACTAGGCTTAGAAAGGTACCCAGGTAATTAGCCTAGTACCAATCTATGAACTTTAAAATGCATGTTGACTACAAAGTGCCATTGCTAGGCTGATACTAGCTACAACTTGCTTTGGTAAGGTGAATGCTAACTACAGTGAGCCATGATGGGGCTCATACTAACTGTGGCTTGTATAATAAGGTGCATGCTAACTACAGTGTGGCCCCTTATAAGCTACATGATGC
>NC_056735.1:92100525-92123917 GCF_019279795.1 Protopterus annectens | reverse complement strand
AATTTTTTTTTTTGTAATGCAGGCCACAGGCAGTTTTCAGATGGCCATGTTTTTTAACTCACTGTAATACAGGCCACAAGCAGTTTTCTGTGTGTATTTTTTAACTCTCACATAATGCAGGCCTGAGCAGTTTTTGTGACCATGTTTCTTAACATTTTACAATGCAGGCCTGCAGGCAGTTTCAGTATGTTTTAACTCTCATTGCGATACAGACAGTTTTCTGGCGGCCATGCTTCCTCCTCTCAGTAATACATTTTGAACAGTTGCACACAGTCATGTTTCTGCTCTCTGTAAAACAGGCCACAGACAGTTCTGATGGCCATGTTTCTTAACTCTCTGTAATGCAGGCACAGGAGCAGTTTTCTGGCCATGTTTCTGCCTTCCTGATGCAGACAGTTTTCTGATGACTATGTTTATTAATATAATGGGAATTTTTCTTGACCATGTTTGTAACCTTGTGTTGGGCCACAGACGGTTTCTGATGACCATGTTTTCTTAACTCTCTCTGTAATACGGGCCACAGACGGTTTTCGGTGGCGCGAACGCTAACTCTCTGTAATACGGCCCACAGACGCTTTCACAATGTAAGCTAACCTAACTCTCTGTAATAGGCCACCGAAGACTTGTTTTCTGACGGCCATGTTTCATAACTGTCTGTAATACAGGCCACAGACAGTTTTCTGATGGCCATGTTTCTTAACTCTCTCTGTAATGCAGGCCACAGACATTTTTCTGACGGCCATGTTTCATAACTGTCTGTAATGCAGGCCACAGACAGTTTTCTGATGACCATGTTTCTTAACTCTCTGTAATGCAGGCCACAGACAGTTTTCTGACGGCCATGTTTCTTAACTCTCTGTAATGCAGGCCACAGACAGTTTTCTGACTGCCATGTTTCTTAACTCTCTGTAATGCAGGCCACAAACAGTTTTATGATGGCATGTTTGTATACTCTCTGTAATGCAGGCCACAGACAGTTTTCTGATGGCCATGTTTCTTAACTCTCTGTAATGCAGGCCACAGACAGTTTTCTGATGGCCATGTTTCTTAACTCTCTGTAATGCAGGCCACAGACAGCTTTCTGACTGCCATGTTTCTTAACTCTGTAATGCAGGCCACAGACAGTTTTCTGATGGCCATGTTTCTTAACTCTCTGTAATGCAGGCCACAGACAGTTTTCTGACGGCCATGTTTCTAACTCTCTGTAATGCAGGCCACAGACAGTTTTCTGACGGCCAGGTTTCTTAACTCTCTGTAATGCAGGCCACAGACAGTTTTCTGACGGCCAGGTTTCTTAACTCTCTGTAATGCAGGCCACAGACAGTTTTCTGATGGCCATGTTTCCACAGACAGTTTTCTGATGGCCATGTTTCTTAACTCTCTGTAATGCTGGCCACAGGCAGTTTTCTGATGGTCATGTTTCTTAACTCTCTGTAATGCAGGCCACAGACAGTTTTCTGACAGCCATGTTTCTTAACTCTCTGTAATGCAGGCCACAGACAGTTTTCTGATGGCCATGTTTCTTAACTCTCTGTAATGCAGGCCACAGACAGTTTTCTGACGGCCATGTTTCTTAACTCTCTGTAATGCAGGCCACAGACAGCTTTCTGGCTGCCATGTTTCTTAACTCTCTGTAATGCAGACAACAGACAGTTTTCTGATGGCCATGTTTTTTAACTCTCTGTAATGCAGGCCACAGACAGTTTTCTGACTGCCATGTTTCTGCACTCTCTGTAATGCAGGCCACAGACAGTTTTCTGATGGCCATGTTTCGTAACTCTCTGTAATGCAGGCCACAGACAGTTTTCTGATGGCCATGTTTCTTAACTCTCTGTAATGAAGGCCACAGACAGTTTCTGATGGCCATGTTTCTTAACTCTCTGTAATGAAGGCCACAAACAGTTTTCTGACTGCCATGTTTTTTAACTCTCTGTAATGCAGACCACAGACAGTTTTCAGATGGCCGTGTTTTTTAACTCTCTGTAATGCAGGCCATAGACAGTTTTCTGATGGCCATGTTTCTTAACTCTCTTTAATGCAGGCCACAGACAGTTTTCTGACAGCCATGTTTCTTAACTCTCTGTAATGCAGGCCACAGACAGTTTTGTGATGGCCATGTTTCTTAACTCTCTGCAATGCAGGCCACAGACAGTTTTTTGACGGCCATGTTTCTTAACTCTCTGTAATGCAGGCCACAGACAGTTTTCTGACTGCCATGTTTCTTAACTCTCTGTAATGCAGGCCACAGACAGTTTTCTGATGGCCATGTTTCTTAACTCTCTGTAATGCAGGCCACAGACAGTTTTCTGATGGCCATGTTTCTTAACTCTCTGTAATGCAGGCCACAGACAGTTTTCTGACGGCCAGGTTTCTTAACTCTCTGTAATGCAGGCCACAGACAGTTTTCTGACTGCCATGTTTCTTAACTCTCTGTAATGCAGGCCACAGACAGATTTCTGATGGCCATGTTTCAAAACTCTCTGTAATGCAGGCCACAGACAGTTTTCTGACGGCCATGTTTCTTAACTCTCTGTAATGCTGGCCACAGGCAGTTTTCTGATGGTCATGTTTCTTAACTCTCTGTAATGCAGGCCACAGACAGTTTTCTGACTGCCATGTTTCTTAACTCTCTGTAATGCAGGCCACAGACAGTTTTCTGATGGCCATGTTTCTTAACTCTCTGTAATGCAGGCCACAGACAGTTTTCTGATGGCCATGTTTCTTAACTCTCTGTAATGCAGGCCACAGACAGTTTTCTGGCGGCCATGTTTCTTAACTCTCTGTAATGCAGGCCACAGACAGTTTTCTGATGGCCATGTTTCTTAACTCTCTGTAATGCAGGCCACAGACAGTTTTCTGATGGCCATGTTTCTTAACTCTCTGTAATGCAGGCCACAGACAGTTTTCTGATGGCCATGTTTCTTAACTCTCTGTAATGCAGGCCACAGACAGTTTTCTGATGGCCATGTTTCTTAACTCTCTGTAATGCAGGCCACAGACAGTTTTCTGATGGCCATGTTTCTTAACTCCCTGCAATGCAGGCCACAGACAGTTTTCTGATGGCCATGTTTCTTAACGCTCTGTAATGCAGGCCACAGACAGTTTTCTGACGGCCATGTTTCTTAACTCTCTGTAATGCAGGCCACGGGCAGATTTCTGACGGCCATGTTTCTTAACTCTCTGTAATGCAGGCCACAGACAGTTTTCTGACAGTGTTGTTTCTTAACTCTCTGTAATGCAGGCCACAGACAGTTTTCTGATGGCCATGTTTCTTAACTCTCTGTAATGCAGGCCACAGACAGTTTTCTGATGGCCATGTTTCTTAACTCTCTGTAATGCAGGCCACGGGCAGATTTCTGACGGCCATGTTTCTTAACTCTCTGCAAAGCAGGCCACAGACAGTTTTCTGATGGCCATGTTTCTTAACTCTCTGTAATGCAGGCCACAGACAGTTTTCTGATGGCCACATTTCTTAACTCTCTGTAATGCAGGCCACAGACAGTTTTCTGATGGCCATGTTTCTTAACTCTCTGTAATGCAGGCCACAGTTTTCTGACTGCCATGTTTTTTAACTCTCTGTAATGCAGACCACAGACAGTTTTCAGATGGCCGTGTTTTTTAACTCTCTGTAATGCAGGCCATAGACAGTTTTCTGATGGCCATGTTTCTTAACTCTCTTTAATGCAGGCCACAGACAGTTTTCTGACAGCCATGTTTCTTAACCCTCTGTAATGCAGGCCACAGACAGTTTTGTGATGGCCATGTTTCT
Organism: Protopterus annectens; assembly: GCF_019279795.1. Lineage (NCBI taxonomy): Eukaryota > Metazoa > Chordata > Ceratodontiformes > Protopteridae > Protopterus > Protopterus annectens. The sequence continues at coordinate 92,120,148 of NC_056735.1, read as the reverse complement.
TAACTCTCTGCAATGCAGGCCACAGACAGTTTTTTGACGGCCATGTTTCTTAACTCTCTGTAATGCAGGCCACAGACAGTTTTCTGATGGCCATGTTTCTTAACTCTCTGTAATGCAGGCCACAGGCAGATTTCTGACGGCCATGTTTCTTAACTCTCTGCAATGCAGGCCACAGACAGTTTTCTGATGGCCATGTTTCTTAACTCTCTGTAATGCAGGCCACAGACAGTTTTCTGACGGCCATGTTTCTTAACTCTCTGCAATGCAGGCCACAGACAGTTTTCTGATGGCCATGTTTCTTAACTCTCTGTAATGCAGGCCACAGACAGTTTTCTGATGGCCATGTTTCTTAACTTTCTATAATGCAGGTCACAGACAGTTTCTGATGGCCATGTTTCTTAACTCTCGGTAATGCAGGCCACAGACAGTTTTCTGATGGCCATGTTTCTTAACTCTCTGTAATTCAGGCCACAGACAGTTTTCTCATTGCCACGTTTCTTAACTCTCTGTAATCCAGGCCACAGACAGTTTTCTGACGGCCATGTTTCTTAACTCTCTGTAATGCAGGCCACAGACAGTTTTCTGATGGCCATGTTTCTTAACTCTCTGTAATGCAGGCCACAGACAGTTTTCTGATGGCCATGTTTCTTAACTCTCTGTAATGCAGGCCACAGACAGTTTTCTGATGGCCATGTTTCTTAACTCTCTGTAATGCAGGCCACAGACAGTTTTCTGATGGCCATGTTTCTTAACTCTCTGTAATGGGGGCTACAGGCAGTTTTCTGATGGCCAGGTTTCTTAACTCTCTGTAATGCAGGCCACAGACAGTTTCCAGACAACCATGTTTCTTAATTCTCTGTAATGCAGACCACAGACAGTTTTCTGATGACCATGTTTCTTAACTCTCTGTAATGCAGGCCACAGACAGTTTTCTGATGGCCATGTTTCTTAACTCTCTGTAATGCAGGCCACATACAGTTTTCTGTGGCCATGTTTCTTAACTCTCTGTAATGCAGGCCACAGACAGTTTTCTGATTGCCATGATTCTTAACTCTCTGTAATGCAGGCCACAGACAGTTTTCTGACTGCCATGTTTCTTAACTCTCTGTAATGCAGGCCACAGACAGTTTTCTGATGGCCATGTTTCTTAACTCTCTGTAATGCAGGCCACAGACAGTTTTCTGATGGCCATGTTTCTTAACTCTCTGTAATGCAGGCCACAGACAGTTTTCTGTTGGCCATGTTTCTTAACTCTCTGTAATGCAGGCCACAGACAGTTTTCTGATGGCCATGTTTCTTAACTCTCTGTAATGCAGGCCACAGACAGTTTTCTGATGGCCATGTTTCTTAACTCTATGTAATGTAGGCCACAGACAGTTTTCTGATGGCCATGTTTCTTTACTCTCTGTAATGTAGGCCACAGACAGTTTTCTGATGGCCATGTTTCTTAACTCTCTGTAATGCAGGCCACCGACAGTTTTCTGATGGCCATGTTTCTTAACTCTCTGTAATGCAGGCTACAGACAGTTTTCTGATGGCCATGTTTCTTAAGTCTCTGTAATGCAGGCCACAGACAGTTTTCTGATGGCCATGTTTCTTAACTCTCTGTAATGCAGGCCACAGACAGTTTTCTGACTGCCATGTTTCTTAACTCTCTGTATTGTAGGCCACAGACAGTTTTCTGATGGCCATGTTTCTTAACTCTCTGTAATGCAGGCCACAGACAGTTTTCTGATGGCCATGTTTCTTAACTCTCTGTAATGCAGGCCACAGACAGTTTTCTGATGGCCATGTTTCTTAACTCTCTGTAATGCAGGCCACAGACAGTTTTCTGATGGCCATGTTTCTTAACTCTCTGTAATGCAGGCCACAGACAGTTTTCTGACGGCCATGTTTCTTAACTCTCTGTAATGCAGGCCACAGACAGTTTTCTGACTGCCATGTTTCTTAACTCTCTGTAATGCAGGCCACAGACAGTTTTCTGATGGCCATGTTTCTTAACTCTCTGTAATGCAGGCCACAGACAGTTTTCTGACGGCCATGTTTCTTAACTCTCTGTAATGCAGGCCACAGACAGTTTTCTGATGGCCATGTTTCTTAACTCTCTGTAATGCAGGCCACAGACAGTTTTCTGACGCCATGTTTCTTAACTCTCTGTAATGCAGGCCACAAACAGTTTTCTGATGGTCATGTTTCTTAACTCTCTGTAATGCAGGCCACAGACAGTTTTCTGTTGGCCATGTTTCTTAAGTCTCTGTAATGCAGGCCACAGGCAGTTTTCTGATGGCCATGTTTCTTAACTCTCTGTAATGCAAGCCACATACAGTTTTCTGACGGCCATGTTTCTTAACTCTCTGTAATGCAGGCCACAGACAGTTTTCTGACGGCCAGGTTTCTTAACTCTCTGTAATGCAGGCCACAGACAGTTTTCTGACGGCCATGTTTCTTAACTCTCTGTAATGCTGGCCACAGGCAGTTTTCTGATGGTCATGTTTCTTAACTCTCTGTAATGCAGGCCACAGACAGTTTTCTGATGGCCATGTTTCTTAACTCTCTGTAATGCAGGCCACAGACAGTTTTCTGATGGCCATGTTTCTTAACTCTCTGTAATGCAGGCCACAGACAGTTTTCTGATGGCCATGTTTCTTAACTCTCTGTATTGTAGGCCACAGACAGTTTTCTCATGGGCATGTTTCTTAACTCTCTGTAATCCAGGCCACAGACAGTCTTCTGAGGGCCATGTTTCTTAACTCTCTGTAATGGAGGCAACAGACAGTTTTGTGATAGCCATGTTTGTTAACTCTCTGTAATGCAGGCCAGAGACAGTTTTCTGTTGGCCATGTTTCTTAACTCTCTGTAATGCAGGCCACAGACAGTTTTCTCATGGCCAGGTTTCTTAACTCTCTGTAATGCAGGCCACAGGCAGTTTTCTGATGACCATGTTTCTTAACTCTCTGTAATGCAGGCCACAGACAGTTTTCTGACAGTGTTGTTTCTTAACTCTCTGTAATGCAGGCCACAGACAGTTTTCTGATGGCCATGTTTCTTAACTCACTGTAATGCAGGCCACAGACAGTTTTCTGTGGCCATGTTTCTTAACTCTCTGTAATGCAGGCCACAGACAGTTTTCTGATTGCCATGATTCTTAACTCTCTGTAATGCAAGCCACAGACAGTTTTCTGATGGCCATGTTTCTTAACTCTCTGTAATGCAGGCCACAGGCAGTTTTCTGATGGTCATGTTTTTTAACTCTCTGTAATGCAGGCCACAGACGGTTTTCTGACTGCCATGTTTCTTAACTCTCTGTAATGCAGGCCACAGACAGTTTTCTGACAGCCATGCTTCTTAACTCTCTGTAATGCAGGCCACAGACAGTTTTCTGATGGCCATGTTTCTTAACCCTCTGTAATGCAGGCAACAGCCAGTTTTCTGATGGCCATGTTTCTTAACCCTCTGTAATGCAGGCAACAGCCAGTTTTCTGACGGCCATGTTTCTTAACTCTCCGTAATGCAGGCCACAGACAGTTTTCTGACGGCCATGTTTCTTAACTCTCTGTAATGCAGGCCACAGACAGTTTTCTGATGGCCATGTTTCTTAACTCTCTGTAATGCAGGCCACAGACGGTTTTCTGTTGGCCATGTTTCTTAACTCTCTGTATTGTAGGCCACAGACAGTTTTCTGATGGCCATGTTTCTTAACTCTCTGTAATGCAGGCCACAGACAGTTTTCTGACGGCCATGTTTCTTAACTCTCTGTAATGCAGGCCACAGACAGTTTTCTGATGGCCATGTTTCTTAACTCTCTGTAATGCAGGCCACAGACAGTTTTCTGATGGCCATGTTTCTTAACTCTCTGTAATGCAGGCCACAGACAGTTTTCTGATGGCCATGTTTCTTAACTCTCTGTAATGCAGGCCACAGACGGTTTTCTGATGGCCATGTTTCTTAACTCTCTGTAATGCAGGCCACAGACAGTTTTCTGATGGCCATGTTTCTTAACTCTCTGTAATGCAGGCCACAAACAGTTTTCTGATGGTCATGTTTCTTAACTCTCTGTAATGCAGGCCACAGACAGTTTTCTGACTGCCATGTTTCTTAACTCTCTGTATTGTAGGCCACAGACAGTTTTCTGATGGCCATGTTTCTTAACTCTCTGTAATGCAGGCCACAGACAGTTTTCTGGTGGCCATGTTTGTTAACTCTCTGTAATGCAGGCCACAGACAGTTTTCTGATGGCCATGTTTCTTAACTCTCTGTAATGCATGCCACAGACAGTTTTCTGATGGCCATGTTTCTTAACTCTCTGTAATGCAGGCCACAGACAGTTTTCTGATGGCCATGTTTCTTAACTCTCTGTAATGCAGGCCACAGACAGTTTTCTGACTGCCATGTTTCTTAACTCTCTGTAATGCAGGCCACAGACAGTTTTCTGATGGCCATGTTTCTTAACTCTCTGTAATGCAGGCCACAGGCAGATTTCTGACGGCCATGTTTCTTAACTCTCTGCAATGCAGGCCACAGACAGTTTTCTGATGGCCATGTTTCTTAACTCTCTGTAATGCAGGCCACAGACAGTTTTCTGATGGCCATGTTTCTTAACTCTCTGTAATGCAGGCCACAGACAGTTTTCTGATGGCCATGTTTCTTAACTTTCTATAATGCAGGTCACAGACAGATTTCTTACTGCCATGTTTCTTAACTCTCGGTAATGCAGGCCACAGACAGTTTTCTGATGGCCATGTTTCTTAACTCTCTGTAATTCAGGCCACAGACAGTTTTCTCATGGCCATGTTTCTTAACTCTCTGTAATGCAGGCCACAGACAGTTTTCTGATGGCCATGTTTCTTAACTCTCTGTAATGCAGGCCACAGACAGTTTTCTGATGGCCATGTTTCTTAACTCTCTGTAATGCAGGCCACAGACAGTTTTCTGATGGCCATGTATCTTAACTCTCTGTAATGCAGGACACAGACAGTTTTCTGATGGCCATGTTTCTTAACTCTCTGTAATGCAGGCCACAGACAGTTTTCTGATGGCCATGTTTCTTAACTCTCTGTAATGCAGGCCACAGACAGTTTTCTGATGGCCATGTTTCTTAACTCTCTGTAATGCAGGCCACAGACAGTTTTCTGATGGCCATGTTTCTTAACTCTCTGTAATGCAGGCCACAGACAGTTTTCTGATGGCCATGTTTCTTAACTCTCTGTAATGCAGGCCACAGACAGTTTTCTGATGGCCATGTTTCTTAACTCTCTGTAATGCAGGCCACAGACAGTTTTCTGATGGCCATGTTTCTTAACTCTCTGTAATGCAGGCCACAGACAGTTTTCTGATGGCCATGTTTCTTAACTCTCTGTAATGCAGGCCACAGACAGTTTCTGACAGCCATGTTTTTTAACTCTCTGTAATGCAGGCCACAGACAGTTTTCTGATGGCCATGCTTCTTAACTCTCTGTGATGCAGGCCACAGACAGTTTTCTGATGGCCATGTTTCTTAACTCTCTGTAATGCAGGCCACAGACAGTTTTCTGATGGCCATGTTTCTTAACTCACTGTAATGCAGGCCACAGACAGTTTTCTGATGGCCATGTTTCTTAACTCTCTGTAATGCAGGCCACAGACAGTTTTCTGACGGCCATGTTTCTTAACTCTCTGTAATGCAGGCCACAGGCAGTTTTCTGATGGTCATGTTTCTTAACTCTCTGTAATGCAGGCCACAGACAGTTTTCTGACTGCCATGTTTCTTAACTCTCTGTAATGCAGGCCACAGACAGTTTTCTGATGGCCATGTTTCTTAACTCTCTGTAATGCAGGCCACAGACAGTTTTCTGACAGCCATGTTTCTTAACTCTCTGTAATGCAGGCCACAGACAGTTTTCTGATGGCCATGTTTCTTAACTCTCTGTAATGCAGGCCGCAGACAGTTTTCTGATGGCCAGGTTTCTTAACTCTCTGTAATGCAGGCCACAGACAGTTTTCTGTTGGCCATGTTTCTTAACTCTCTGTAATGCAGGCCACCGACACTTTTCTGATGACCATGTTTCTTAACTCTCTGTAATGCAGGCCACAGACAGTTTTCTGATGGCCATGTTTCTTAACTCTCTGTAATGCAGGCCACAGGCAGTTTTCTGATGGTCATGTTTCTTAACTCTCTGTAATGCAGGCCACAGACAGTTTTCTGACAGCCAGGTTTCTTAACTCTCTGTAATGCAGGCCACAGACAGTTTTCTGACTGCCATGTTTCTTAACTCTCTGTAATGCAGGCCACAGACAGTTTTCTGATGGCCATGTTTCTTAACTCTCTGTAATGCAGGCCACAGACAGTTTTCTGATGGCCATGTTTCTTAACTCTTTGTAATGCAGGCCACAGACAGTTTTCTGACAGCCATGTTTCTTAACTCTCTGTAATGCAGGCCACAGACAGTTTTCTGATGGCCATGTTTCTTAACTCTCTGTAATGCAGGCCGCAGACAGTTTTCTGATGGCCATGTTTCTTAACTCTCTGTAATGCAGGCCACAGACAGTTTTCTGACGGCCATGTTTCTTAACTCTCTGTAATGCAGGCCACAGACAGTTTTCTGATGGCCATGTTTCTTATCTCTCTGTAATGCAGGCCGCAGACAGTTTTCTGATGGCCATGTTTCTTAACTCTCTATAATGCAGGTCACAGACAGATTTCTTACTGCCATGTTTCTTAACTCTCTGTAATGCTGGCCACAGGCAGTTTTCTGATGGTCATGTTTCTTAACTCTCTGTAATGCAGGCCACAGACAGTTTTCTGACAGCCAGGTTTCTTAACTCTCTGTAATGCAGGCCACAGACAGTTTTCTGACGGCCATGTTTCTTAACTCTCTGTAATGCTGGCCACAGGCAGTTTTCTGATGGTCATGTTTCTTAACTCTCTGTAATGCAGGCCACAGACAGTTTTCTGAAGGCCATGTTTCTTAACTCTCTGTAATGCAGGCCACAGACAGTTTTCTGACTGCCATGTTTCTTAACTCTCTGTAATGCAGGCCACAGACAGTTTTCTGATGGCCATGTTTCTTAACTCTCTGTAATGCAGGCCACAGACAGTTTTCTGATGGCCATGTTTCTTAACTCTTTGTAATGCAGGCCACAGACAGTTTTCTGATGGCCATGTTTCTTAACTCTCTGTAATGCAGGCCACAGACAGTTTTCTGATGGCCATGTTTCTTAACTCTCTGTAATGCAGGCCACAAACAGTTTTCTGATGGCCATGTTTCTTAACTCTCTGTAATGCAGGCCACAGACAGTTTTCTGATGGCCATGTTTCTTAACTCTCTGTAATGCAGGCCACAGACAGTTTTCTGATGGCCATGTTTCTTAACTCTCTTTAATGCAGGCCACAGACAATTTTCTGACAGCCATGTTTCTTAACTCTCTGTAATCCAGGCCACAGACAGTTTTCTTACGGCCATGTTTCTTAACTCTTTGTAATGCAGGCCACAGACAGTTTTCTGACTGCCATGTTTCTTAACTCTCTGTAATGCAGGCCACAGACAGTTTTCTGATGGCCATGTTTCTTAACTCTCTGTAATGCAGGCCACAGACAGTTTTCTGATGGACATGTTTCTTAACTCTCTGTAATGCAGGCCACAGACAGTTTTCTGATGGCCATGTTTCTTAACTCTCTGTAATGCAGGCCACAGACAGTTTTCTGATGGCCATGTTTCTTAATTCTCTGTAATGCAGGCCACAGACAGTTTTCTGATGGCCATGTTTCTTAACTCTCTGTAATGCAGGCCACAGACAGTTTTCTGATGGCCATGTTTCTTAACTCTCTGTAATGCAGGCCACAGACAGTTTTCTGATGGCCATGTTTCTTAACTCTCTGTAATGCAGGCCACAGACAGTTTTCTGATTGCCATGTTTCTTAGCTCTCTGTAATGCGGGCCACAGACAGTTTTCTGATGGCCATGTTTCTTAACTCTCTGTAATGCAGGCCACAGACAGTTTTCTGATGGCCATGTTTCTTAACTCTCTGTAATGCAGGCCACAGACAGTTTTCTGATGGCCATGTTTCTTAACTTTCTGTAATGCAGGCCACAGACAGTTTTCTGATGGCCATGTTTCTTAACTCTCTGTAATGCAGGCCACAGACAGTTTTCTGATGGCCACATTTCTTAACTCTCTGTAATGCAGGCCACAGACAGTTTTCTGATGGCCATGTTTCTTAACTCTCTATAATGCAGGCCACAGACAGTTTTCTGATGGCCATGTTTCTTAACTCTCTGTAATGCAGGCCACAGACAGTTTTCTGATGGCCATGTTTCCTAACTCTCTGTAATTCAGGCCACAGACAGTTTTCTCATGGCCACGTTTCTTAACTCTCTGTAATGCAGGCCACAGACAGTTTTCTGATGGCCATGTTTCTTAACTCTCTGTAATGCAGGCCACAGACAGTTTTCTGATGGCCATGTTTCTTAACTCTCTGTAATGCTGGCCACAGGCAGTTTTCTGATGGTCATGTTTCTTAACTCTCTGTAATGCAGGCCACAGACAGTTTTCTGATGGCCATGTTTCTTAACTCTCTGTAATGCAGGCCACAGACAGTTTTCTGACGGCCATGTTTCTTAACTCTCTGTAATGCAGGCCACAGACAGTTTTCTGATGGCCATGTTTCTTAACTCTCTGTAATGCAGGCCACAGACAGTTTTCTGATGGCCATGTTTCTTAACTCTCTGTAATGCAGGCCACAGACAGTTTTCTGATGGCCATGTTTCTTAACTCTCTGTAATGCAGGCCACAGACAGTTTTCTGTTGGCCATGTTTCTTAACTCTCTGTAATGCAGGCCACAGACAGTTTTCTGTTGGCCATGTTTCTTAACTCTCTGTAATGCAGACCACAGACAGTTTTTTGATGGCCATGATTCTTAACTCTCTGTAATGCAGGCCACAGACAGTTTTCTGACGCCATGTTTCTTAACTCTCTGTAATGCAGGCCACAAACAGTTTTCTGATGGTCATGTTTCTTAACTCTCTGTAATGCAGGCCACAGACAGTTTTCTGTTGGCCATGTTTCTTAACTCTCTGTAATGCAGGCCACAGACAGATTTCTGACAGCCAGGTTTCAAAACTCTCTGTAATGCAGGCCACAGACAGTTTTCTGACGGCCATGTTTCTTAACTCTCTGTAATGCTGGCCACAGGCAGTTTTCTGATGGTCATGTTTCTTAACTCTCTGTAATGCAGGCCACAGACAGTTTTCTGACGGCCATGTTTCTTAACTCTCTGTAATGCAGGCCACAGACAGTTTTCTGACTGCCATGTTTCTTAACTCTCTGTAATGCAGGCCACAGACAGTTTTCTGATGGCCATGTTTCTTAACTCTCTGTAATGCAGGCCACAGACAGTTTTCTGACGGCCATGTTTCTTAACTCTCTGTAATGCAGGCCACAGACAGTTTTCTGACTGCCATGTTTCTTAACTCTCTGTAATGCAGGCCACAGACAGTTTTCTGATGGCCATGTTTCTTAACTCTTTGTAATGCAGGCCACAGACAGTTTTCTGATGGCGATGTTTCTTAACTCTCTGTAATGCAGGCCACAGACAGTTTTCTGATGGCCATGTTTCTTAACTCTCTGTAATGCAGGCCACAGACAGTTTTCTGATGGCCATGTTTCTTAACTCTCTGTAATGCAGGCCACAGACAGTTTTCTGATGGCCATGTTTCTTAACTCTCTGTAATGCAGGCCACAGACAGTTTTCTGATGGCCATGTTTCTTAACTCTCTGTAATGCAGGCCACAGACAGTTTTCTGATGGCCATGTTTCTTACTCTCTTTAATGCAGGCCACAGACAGGTTTCTGATGGCTTTGTTTCTTAACTCTCTGTAATGCTGGCCACAGGCAGTTTTCTGATGGTCATGTTTCTTAACTCTCTGTAATGCAGGCCACAGACAGTTTTCTGACTGCCATGTTTCTTAACTCTCTGTAATGCAGGCCACAGACAGTTTTCTGATGGCCATGTTTCTTAACTCTCTGTAATGCAGGCCACAGACAGTTTTCTGACGGCCATGTTTCTTAACTCTCTGTAATGCAGGCCACAGACAGTTTTCTGATGGCCATGTTTCTTAACTCTCTGTAATGCAGGCCACAGTTTTCTGGTGGCCATGTTTCTTAACTCTCTGTAATGCAGGCCACAGACAGTTTTCTGATGGCCAGGTTTCTTAACTCTCTGTAATGCAGGCCACAGACAGTTTTCTGATGGCCATGTTTCTTAAGTCCCTGTAATGCAGGCCACAGGCAGTTTTCTGACGGCCATGTTTTTAACTCTCTGTAATGCAGGCCACAGACAGTTTTCTGATGGCCATGTTTCTTAACTCTCTGTAATGCAGGCCACAGACAGATTTCTGACAGCCAGGTTTCAAAACTCTCTGTAATGCAGGCCACAGACAGTTTTCTGATGGCCATGTTTCTTAACTCTCTGTAATGCAGGCCACAGACAGTTTTCTGACGGCCATGTTTCTTAACTCTCTGTAATGCAGGCCACAGACAGTTTTCTGATGGCCATGTTTCTTAACTCTCTGTAATGCAGGCCACAGACAGTTTTCTGATGGCCATGTTTCTTAACTCTCTGTAATGCAGGCCACAGACAGATTTCTGATGGCCATGTTTCTTAACTCTCTGTAATGCAGGCCACAGACAGTTTTCTGATGGCCATGTTTCTTAACTCTCTGTAATGCAGGCCACAGACAGTTTTCTGATGGCCATGTTTCTTAACTCTCTGTAATGCAGGCCACAGACAGTTTTCTGATGGCCATGTTTCTTAACTCTCTGTAATGCAGGCCACAGACAGTTTTCTGATGGCCATGTTTCTTAACTCTCTGTAATGCAGGCCACAGACAGTTTTCTGATGGCCATGTTTCTTAACTCTCTGTAAGGCAGGCCACAGACAGATTTCTGATGGCCATGTTTCTTAACTCTCTGCAATGCAGGCCACAGACAGTTTTCTGATGGCCATGTTTCTTAACTCTCTGTAATGCAGGCCACAGACAGTTTTCTGATGGCCATGTTTCTTAACTCTCTGTAATGCAGGCCACAGACAGTTTTCTGATGGCCATGTTTCTTAACTCTCTGTAATGCAGGCCACAGACAGTTTTCTGACGCCATGTTTCTTAACTCTCTGTAATGCAGGCCACAGACAGTTTTCTGATGGCCATGTTTCTTAACTCTCTGTAATGCAGGCCACAGACAGTTTTCTGACGGCCATGTTTCTTAACTCTCTGTAATGCAGGCCACAGACAGTTTTCTGATGGCCATGTTTCTTAACTCTCTGTAATGCTGGCCACAGGCAGTTTTCTGATGACCATGTTTCTTAACTCTCTGTAATGCAGGCCACAGACAGTTTTCTGATGGCCATGTTTCTTAACTCTCTGTAATGCAGGCCACAGACAGTTTTCTGATGGCCATGTTTCTTAACTCTCTGTAATGCAGGCCGCAGACAGTTTTCTGACGGCCAGGTTTCTTAACTCTCTGTAATGCAGGCCACAGACAGTTTTCTGATGGCCATGTTTCTTAAGTCTCTGTAATGCAGGCCACAGACACTTTTCTGATGGCCATGTTTCTTAACTCTCTGTAATGCAGGCCACAGACAGTTTTCTGATGGCCATGTTTCTTAACTCTCTGTAATGCAGGCCACAGACAGTTTTCTGATGGCCATGTTTCTTAACTCTCTGTAATGCAGGCCACAGACGGTTTTCTGATGGCCATGTTTCTTAACTCTCTGTAATGCAGGCCACAGACAGTTTTCTGATGGCCATGTTTCTTAACTCTCTGTAATGCAGGCCACAGACAGTTTTCTGATGGCCATGTTTCTTAACTCTCTGTAATGCAGGCCACAGACAGTTTCTGATGGCCATGTTTCTTAACTCTCTGTAATGCAGGCCACAGACAGTTTTCTGATGGCCATGTTTCTTAACTCTCTCTGTAATGCAGGCCACAGACAGTTTTCTGACGGCCATGTTTCTTAACTCTCTGTAATGCAGGCCACAGACAGTTTTCTGATGGCCATGTTTCTTAACTCTCTGTAATGCAGGCCACAGACAGTTTTCTGATGGCCATGTTTCTTAACTCTCTGTAATGCAGGCCACAGACAGTTTTCTGATGGCCATGTTTCTTAACTCTCTGTAATGCAGGCCACAGACAGTTTTCTGACGGCCATGTTTCTTAACTCTCTGTAATGCAGGCCACAGACAGTTTTCTGATGGCCATGTTTCTTAACTCTCTGTAATGCAGGCCACAGACAGTTTTCTGACGGCCATGTTTCTTAACTCTCTGTAATGCAGGCCACAGACAGTTTTCTGATGGCCATGTTTCTTAACTCTCTGTAATGCAGGCCACAGACAGTTTTCTGATGGCCATGTTTCTTAACTCTCTGTAATGCAGGCCACAGACAGTTTTCTGATGGCCATGTTTCTTAACTCTCTGTAATGCAGGCCACAGACAGTTTTCTGATGGCTATATTTCTTAACTCTTTGTAATGCAGGCCACAGACAGTTTTTTAATGGCCATGTTTCTTAACTCTCTGTAATGCAGGCACAGACAATTTTCTGATGGCCAGGTTTCTTAACTCTCTGTAATGCAGCCCACAGACAGTTTTCTGATGGCCATGTTTCTTAACTCTCTGTAATGCAGGCCACAGACAGTTTTCTGATGGCCATGTTTCTTAACTCTCTGTAATGCAGGCCACAGACAGTTTTCTGATGGCCATGTTTTCTTAACTCTCTGTAATGCAGGCCACAGACAGTTTTCTGATGGCCATGTTTCATAACTCTCTGTAATGCAGGCCACAGACAGTTTTCTGATGGCCATGTTTCTTAACTCTCTGTAATGCAGGCCACAGACAGTTTTCTGATGGCCATGTTTCTTAACTCTCTGTAATGCAGGCCACAGACAGTTTTCTGATGGCCATGTTTCTTAACTCTCTGTAATGCAGGCCACAGACAGTTTTCTGATGGCCATGTTTCTTAACTCTCTGTAATGCAGGCCACAGACAGTTTTCTGATGGCCATGTTTCTTAACTCTCTGTAATGCAGGCCACAGACAGTTTTCTGATGGCCATGTTTCTTAACTCTCTGTAATGCAGGCCACAGACAGTTTTCTGATGGCCATGTTTCTTAACTCTCTGTAATGCAGGCCACAGACAGTTTTCTGATGGCCATGTTTCTTAACTCTCTGTAATGCAGGCCACAGACAGTTTTCTGATGGCCATGTTTCTTAACTCTCTGTAATGCAGGCCACAGACAGTTTTCTGATGGCCATGTTTCTTAACTCTCTGTAATGCAGGCCACAGACAGTTTTCTGATGGCCATGTTTCTTAACTCTCTGTAATGCAGGCCACAGACAGTTTTCTGATGGCCATGTTTCTTAACTCTCTGTAATGCAGGCCACAGACAGTTTTCTGATGGCCATGTTTCTTAACTCTCTGTAATGCAGGCCACAGACAGTTTTCTGATGGCCATGTGTCTTAACTCTCTGTAATGCAGGCCACAGACAGTTTTCTGATGGCCATGTTTCTTAACTCTCTGTAATGCAGGCCACAGACAGTTTTCTGATGGCCATGTTTCTTAACTCTCTGTAATGCAGGCCACAGACAGTTTTCTGACGGCCATGTTTCTTAACTCTCTGTAATGCAGGCCACAGACAGTTTTCTGATGGCCATGTTTCTTAACTCTCTGTAATGCAGGCCACAGACAGTTTTCTGATGGCCATGTTTCTTAACTCTCTGTAATGCAGGCCACAGACAGTTTTCTGATGGCCATGTTTCTTAACTCTCTGTAATGCAGGCCACAGACAGTTTTCTGATGGCCATGTTTCTTAACTCTCTGTAATGCAGGCCACAGACAGTTTTCTGATGGCCAGGTTTCTTAACTCTCTGTAATGCAGGCCACAGACAGTTTCTGATGGCCATGTTTCTTAACTCTCTGTAATGCAGGCCACAGACAGTTTTCTGATGGCCATGTTTCTTAACTCTCTGTAATGCAGGCCACAGAGAGTTTTCTGATGGCCATGTTTCTTAACTCACTGTAATGCAGGCCACATACAGTTTTCTGTGGCCATGTTTCTTAACTCTCTGTAATGCAGGCCACAGACAGTTTTCTGATTGCCATGTTTCTTAACTCTCTGTAATGCAGGCCACAGACAGTTTTCTGATGGCCATGTTTCTTAACTCTCTGTAATGCAGGCCACAGACAGCTTTCTGGCTGCCATGTTTCTTAACTCTCTGTAATGCAGACAACAGACAGTTTTCTGATGGCCATGTTTTTTAACTCTCTGTAATGCAGGCCACAGGCAGTTTTCTGACGGCCATGTTTCTTAACTCTCTGTAATGCAGGCCACAGACAGTTTTCGGACAGCTATGTTTCCTTACTCTCTGTAATGCAGGCCACAAACAGTTTTCTGATGGCCATGTTTCTTAACTCTCTATAATGCAGGCCACAGACAGTTTTCTGACTGCCATGTTTCTTAACTCTCTGTAATGCAGGCCACAGACAGTTTTCTGATGGCCATGTTAATTCTGAAGTACTTTCATAGTTTACTGTCTCCAATGTTTAATATTTTTCACCTACTATTGCAGTGATACTATTGTTTTTAAATAAGGTTATTAACTGTTACTACATGTGTTTCCAACCTCTAAGCTCTATTCACTCACTATCTTTCTCCCTCATTATCTTTAACAGAGTGGTCTACTGTGTAACTTAAGCAAAGCCTCCCTCCTGCCTACCACCATTCTGGGAATAGAAGAACTCTCTTACTTGAGCCCCATATTGTATTTTCAAGTGGCAACGACTCACTTTGTGATTTTAAGTATGTTACAATTCATTGCTTGACCAGTCTTACTATAGTTGTATATCTCGGTTGAGCACCCCTCCTGCACTTCAACAGCCTGCATATTCCCCCTCCACAGTTTATTACCTCCACTTCACTTCTATCTTTATATACCTTACCTATCTTACCTACTAGTTGGTACCTTTCCTACATTATACTACTGACTTACCTGTTTGTCCTTCCTTTCTCTGATTGTTTCCTGCTGATCTCCACTCTCCTGTGTCTTCCGCTCGTTTGCCCTCCTGGCTCACCCGGCCCCTCCCCTGCCCCAAAATCCCACCGCCCCTAGCACCTCTACATTTATTCCCACATAACCACACCCCACAACATTCTGCAACCTATCAGAACATACTACCCTCCCCTCACACTACACCCCTCTAATTGTTAACTTCCCTATCTAACATTGTCCAGCTTGCATTCTTAACATGTACTCTACTCACCTTCCTCTACTACTTCTAACTCTTCTAACTTTTCTTTCTTCCACCTACCTTATAACCTGGTATGAACAACCATTTCATTCTAATATTGATATTCCACACAAGCACACACTAACTATCCCCCCATCTAAACTCACAACTCATCTAAGTCTAACATATTACAACACATATCTTGACTCAAAATATCATCGCCTCTCACATATCAAATACCCTTATTCTTAGACACACAAAATACTTGCACCTCTTTAAGCCTTCACAACTAACTCACCTCATCCATTCCTTCCATTTACTTGATGGGGACATCCACCCCAACCCAGGCCCAAAAACCCAACAACAGTCCTAAAATTAAAACTACTCCTACACCAGATTCTAAACCTCCTAAATCTCTACAATTGCTCATCTTAACATCCGTAGCATTTGCAACAAACTTCCAGCTCTTCACCCTACTTAATGTCCAACAATTTGATATTCTCTGTCTTGCACTAAACATGGCTCAAACCTTCGACATGTTTCTAACTCTTAGACAGACAGTTTTCTGATGGCCATGTTTCTTAACTCTCTGTAATGCAGGCCACAGACAGTTTTCTGACTGGCCATGTTTCTTAACTCTCTGTAATGCAGGCCACAGACAGTTTTCTGATGGCCCATCTCTTCTCTAACCACAGTTTTCTGATGCCATGTTTCTTAATCTCTAATGCAGGAGACTTTTCTGATGGCCATGTTTCTTAACTAACAAATGCAGGCCACACAGTTTTCTGATTCCAACAAACTCTCTGTAATGCAGGCCATAACAGTTTCTTGACTCTCTGTAATGCAGGCCACAGACAGTTTTCAACAGGCCATGTTTCTTAGTGACCACTCTTTGTAATGCAGGCCACAGAGAGTTTTTTTCTCACCATGTTTCTTAACTCTCTGCAATGCAGACAACAGTTTTCTGATGGCCATGTTAACTGGTCTCTTCTCAGACAGTTTGCTGTTCTTTAATGTTTCTTAACTCTATTAATGCAGGCCACAGACAGTTTTCTGATGGCCATGTTTCTTAACTCTCTGTAATGCAGGCCACAGACAGTTCTCTGATGGCCATGTTTCTTAACTCCTCTGACAAACAGTAATGCAGGCCACAGACAGTTTTTTCTTAACTCTCTTTCTGTAACTGATCCATGTTTCTTAACTCTCAGTAATGAAGGCCACAGACAGTTTTCTGAGTACCATGTTTCTTAACTATCTATAATGCAGGCCATTGACAGTTTTCTGATGGCCATGTTTCTTAACTCTCTGTTATGCATGCCACTGTCAGTTTTCTTATGGCCATGTTTCTTAACTCTCTGTAATGAAGGCCACAGACAGTTTTCTGACGACCATGTTTCTTAACTCTCTGTAATGCAGGCTACAGACAGTTTTCTGATGGCCATGTTCTTCTTGAATACTCTCTGTAATGCAGGCTACAGACAGTTTTCTGACAGCGATGTTTCTTAACTCTCTGTAATGCAGGCCACAGACAGTTTTCTGATGGCCATGTTTCTTAACTCACTGTAATGCAGGCCACAGACAGTTTTCTGTGGCCATGTTTCTTAACTCTCTATAATGCAGGTCACAGACAGATTTCTGATGGCCAGGTTTCAAAACTCTCTGTAATGCAGGCCACAGACAGTTTTCTGATGGCCATGTTTCTTAAGTCTCTGTAATGCAGGCCAAAGGCAGTCTTTATCAATGATTTTCTGGCCATGTTTCTTAACTCTCTGTAATGCAGACAAAAGACAGTTTTCAGATGGCCATGTTTTTTAACTCTCTGTAATGCAGGCCACAGGCGGTTTTCTGACGGCCATGTTTCTTAACTCTCTGTAATGCAGGCCACATACAGTTTTCTGATGGCCATGTTTCTATTAATCTCACAATTACATCTAACAATGCAGGCCACAGACAGTTTTCTGACAACCATGTTTCTTAACTCTCTGTAATGCAGGCCACAGACAGTTTTCTAACCATGTAATGCAGGCCATCAGACATCTTTCTTTCTGATGGCCATGTTTCTAATCTCTCTGTAATGCAGGCCACAGACAGTTTTCTGATGGCCATGTTTCTTAACTCTCTGTAATGCAGGCCAACAGTTTTCTGATGGCTGTTTCTCTAACTTCAGTAATGCAGGCCACAGACAGTTTTCTGATGGCCATGTTTCTTAACTCTCTGTAATGCAGGCCACAGACAGTTTTCTCTTCCATGTTTCTTAACTCTCTGTAATGCAGGCCACAGACAGATTCTGATGGCCATGTTTCTTAACTCTCTGTAATGCAGGCCACACAGAGTTTACAGATCAGACTTCTTTCACTCTTTAAGGCCATGTTTCTTTCTAACCACTGGCTTTGTCTTGCATCCTCCCAGTTAAACAGTTTTCTGATGGCCATTTCTTAACTCTCTGTAATTCTTTTTAATTACTTTTCTTAACTCTCTGTTTCTTAACTCTCTGTAATGCAGGCCACATTTAATTCTTCTCTCCTTTCTCACATATCTGTAATGCACGACAGTTTTCTGATTTGTATGTTTTTTAACTCTCTGTAATGCAGGCCACAGGACAGTTTTTATCATGTTTGTAATTAGTAATTTTCTCTGGCCACACTGAAAATGGACTTGTATCCAGTTGACAGCCACAGTTTTCTGATGCCATGTTTCTTAATTCTCTGTAATGCAGGCCACAGACAGTTTTCTGATGACCATGTTTCTTAACTGTCTGTAATGCAGGCCACAGTCAGTTTTGTGATGGCCATGTTTCTTAACTCTGCAATGCAGGCCACAGACAGTTTTCTGATGGCCATGTTTCTTAACCCTCTGTAATGCAGGCACCAGATAGTTTTCTGACTGCCATGTTTCTTAACTCTCCGAAATGCAGGCCACAGACAGTTTTCTGACGGCCATGTTTCTTAACTCTCTGTAGTGCAGGCCACAGACAGTTTTCTGATGACTATGTTTATTAACTCTCTGTAATGCAGGCCACAGACAGTTTTCTGGCCACGTTTCTTAACTCTCTAGTAATGCAGGCCACAGACTGTTTTCTGATGGCCATGTTTCTTTACTCTCTGTAATGCAGGCCACAGACAGCTTTCTGACTGCCATGTTTCTTAACTCTCTGTAATGCAGGCCACAGACAGTTTTCTGATGGCCATGTTTCTTAACTCTCTGTAATGCAGGCCACAGACAGTTTTCGGACAGCTATGTTTCCTTACTCTCTGTAATGCAGGCCACAAACAGTTTTCTGATGGCCATGTTTCTTAACTCTCTGTAATGCAGGCCACAGACAGTTTTCTGATGGCCATGTTTCTTAACTCTCT
This sequence comes from Protopterus annectens, assembly GCF_019279795.1. Classification (NCBI taxonomy): domain Eukaryota; kingdom Metazoa; phylum Chordata; order Ceratodontiformes; family Protopteridae; genus Protopterus; species Protopterus annectens. Next base: position 92,101,540 of record NC_056735.1, on the reverse strand, counting down.
GTAATGCAGGCCGCAGACAGTTTTCTGACGGCCAGGTTTCTTAACTCTCTGTAATGCAGGCCACAGACAGTTTTCTGATGGCCATGTTTCTTAACTCTCTGTAATGCAGGCCACAGACAGTTTTCTGATGGCCATGTTTCTTAACTCTCTGTAATGCAGGCCACAGACAGTTTTCTGACGGCCATGTTTCTTAACTCTCTGTAATGCAGGCCACAGACAGTTTTCTGATGGCCATGTTTCCACAGACAGTTTTCTGATTGCCATCTTTCTTAACTCTCTGTAATGTAGGCCACAGAAAGTTTCCAGACAGCCATGTTTCTTAACTCTCTGTAATGCAGGCCACCGACAGTTTTCTGATGACCATGTTTCTTAACTGTCTGTAATGCAGGCCACAGACAGTTTTCTGAAGGCCATGTTTCTTCACTCTCTGTAATGCAGGCCACAGACAGTGTTCTGATGACCATGTTTCTTAACTCTCTGTAATGCAGGCCACAGACAGTTTTCTGATGGCCATGTTTCTTAACTCTCTGTAATGCAGGCCACAGACAGCTTTCTGATAGCTATGTTTCCTAACTCTCTGTAATGCAGGCCACAGACAGCTTTCTGATAGCTATGTTTCCTAACTCTCTGTAATGCAGGCCACAGACATTTTTCTGACGGCCATGTTTCATAACTGTCTGTAATGCAGGCCACAGACAGTTTTCTGATGGCCATGTTTCGTAACTCTCTGTAATGCAGGCCACAGACAGTTTTCTGATGGCCATGTTTCTTAACTCTCTGTAATGCAGACCACAGACAGTTTTCAGATGGCCGTGTTTTTTAACTCTCTGTAATGCAGGCCATAGACAGTTTTCTGATGGCCATGTTTCTTAACTCTCTTTAATGCAGGCCACAGACAGTTTTCTGACAGCCATGTTTCTTAACCCTCTGTAATGCAGGCCACAGACAGTTTTGTGATGGCCATGTTTCTTAACTCTCTGCAATGCAGGCCACAGACAGTTTTTTGACGGCTATG
>NC_056735.1:91973809-92100025 GCF_019279795.1 Protopterus annectens | reverse complement strand
TGTGCCATGATGGGGCTCATACTAACTGTGGCTTAGTATAATAATGTGCATGCTAACTTCAGTGTGCCATGATGCGCTCATACTAACTGTGGCTTAGTATAATAATATGCATGCTAACAAAAGTGTGTCATGATGAGGATCACACTTACTGTGGCTTAGTATAATAAGGTGCATGCTAACTACAGTGTGCTATGATGGGGCTCATACTAACTGAGGTTTATATGATAAGGTGCATGCTAACTACAGTGTGCAATGATGGGGCTCATACTAACTGAGGTTTAATATGATAAGGAGCATGCTAACTACAGTGTGCCATGATTGGGCTCATACTAACTGTGGCTTAGTATAATATGGTGCATGCTAACTACAGTGTGCCATGATGGGGCTCATACTGACTGTGGCTTAGTATAATAAGTTGCATGATAACTACAGTGTGCCATTATGGGGCTCATACTAACTGAGATTTAATATGATAAGGAGCATGTTAAGTACAGTGTGCCATATTGCGGTTCATACTAACTGTATCTTAGTATAATGAGGTGCATTCTAACTACAGTGTGCCATGTTGGGGCTCATACTGACTGTGGCTTAGTATAATAAGGTCATGCTAACTACAACGTGCCATGATGGTTCTCATACTAACTGTTGCTTAGTATAATAAGGTGCATGCTAAATACAATGTGCTATGATGGGGCTCATACTAACTGTGGCTTAGTATAATAATGTGCATGCTAACTGCAAGGCCCATACTATGATTTGGTATGTTTAAGGAAATATTAACTACAGCATGTTGTGATGAAGCTCACACTAAATGTGGTTTAGTATGGTGAGGTGAATGCTCACTACAGCGTGCCATGGTGAGGCCCATAATATGATTTATTATGTTTAAGGAAATATTAACTACATTGTGCCATGATGAAGTTCACATTAAATGTGGTTTGGTATGGTGAGGTGAATGCTCACTACAGTGTGTTATGGTGAAGCTCATAGCAACTGTGGTTTGGTATGCTGAGGTGAATGTTCACTACAGTGTGTCATGGTGAGGTTCCTAGCAGCTGTAGACTGGTATGGTAAAATATACTCTAACTAAATTGTGCTATGGTGAGGTTGATATTAATTGTGTTTTGGTATTATAAGGTGCATACTAACTACAGTGTTCCATGATGAGACTCATACTATGATTTGGTATGTTGATGGTAAATGCTAATTACAGTGCACTACAGTGAGAGTGAAGCTAATCATAGTTGGTAGGGAAAGGTGTATGCAAACTACAGTGTACGATGGTAAGGCTCATATTTGCTGTGGTTTTGTGTTGTAAAGTACATGCCAACTACAGTGTGCTGTGATGACACTCATACTAACTGTGGTTTGGTGTGGTAAAGCACATGGGAAATTGACTGTGTTATTGCGAGACTATCACAAAGTAAGGTTTATTATGATAAGGCGGATGCTAACTACCATTTACCATAATGAGGCTTGCACTAACTATGGTTTGGTATGGAAAGGTGAATGCTAACTATAGTATAACCAAGTACTCACAAATATGGGGGAGCAATGTCCTTTACTCAGTGTAATGTCCTCTTGAGTGAGATCTGACCATAAGGTGATATTGCTTGAAATAAATATGAAATCCAGTGACCAAGCGAAACCAAAAATCTTTAGGATCATAGTGATTGTGGTGCGGCATGGTGAGGTGAATGCTCACTACTGCGTGTCATGGTGAGGTTCATGTGTAGGTTGGTATGGTAAAATGCACTCTAACTATATTGTGCCATGGTGAGACTGATATTAACTGTGGTTTGAGTATTGTAAGCTGCATGCTAACTGCAGTGTGCTATGGTGAGGCTCATACTAACTGTGGTTTGGTATGGTAATATGCATCATCACTACAGTGTGTCATGGTGAAGCTCATAGCAGCTGTAGATTGGTATGGCAAAATGCACGTTAACTATATTGTGCCATGGTGAGTCTGATGCTAATTCTGGTTTGGCATGGTAAGGTGCCTCCAAACAACATTTCACCATGGTGCAGCTCACACTAACTGTAGTTTGGTGTAGTGAGGTACACACTAACTATGGTGTGCCATGGTGAGGCTTGTGCTAACTGTGGTTTTGTATGTTAAAGTGAATGATAACTACAGTATGCCATGGTGAGACTTGTATTAACTGTGGTTTACTATGGTAATGTACATGCTAACTAAACTGTACCCTGATTAGGCTCATACTAACTGTGATTTGGCATGGTGAGGTGAATCCTAAGTATAGTGTAACACAGTGAGGGTCATACTGACTGTGGTTTTGTACTGTAATGTGCTTACTAACTACAATGTGCCATGGTACGGTACACACTAACTGTTGTTTGGTGTGGTAAGATGAATGCTAACTACAATGTCCCAATATAATGTTCACACTGACTGTGGCTTAATATAGTAAGGTGCATGCTAACTATAGTGTGCTATGAGAGGCTCAGAATAACTGAGGTTTATTATGGTAAGGTGCAAAGGTGACTGTCATGGTGAGTATCACAGTAACTGTGGTTTGGTGTATTAAGTTGCATGATACCTACAGAGTGTCATAATGCGGCTTATAATAATTGTGGTTTGGTATGGTAAGGTGAATGCTAAATGCAGTGTTCCACAATGGTGCATCATCACTACAGTGTGCCATGGTAAGGCCCATAGCAACTGTAGAGTGGTAGGTTAAAATGCACTCTAACTGCATTGTACCATGGTGAGGCTTATACTAATTGTGGTTTGGTATGGTAAGGTGCATGCAAACAACACTGAGCCATTGTGAGGTGCACACTAAGTGCAGTTTGGTATGGTGATGTGCACACTAACTACAGTGTGCCATGGTGAGGCTTGTACTAACTTTGATGCTGTATGGTAAAGTGAATGGTGTCTACAGTGTGCCATGGTGATGCTGATACTGATTTGTTTGCAGTTAAAAGCATTCTCTAGATTTTCCTTGCTCTTCTTTGTTTAAAACTTTTATTTAGTGTCTCACTGCTGTTCTTCTGCTGTGGTAAACATTTCTGCACTGTTTTCTGCCTAAAATAGTGTAAATAGTAGCTGCAGCATAGTCCAGACTCAGGATTTCTGTCTCTGGGCCTCGTTGTTTGTTTGTAGTGGCTGTTTGTTCTGTGCACATATTCCAGGCCATCTTGGATTAGAAAGGGCCCTTCTGCACTCCAGTGAGAGGATTGTGCTGATTGGTCCCTGGCTGATAAAGGTTGGTTGGTCGAGGCTTGGAGTAAGCACCTCATTGGATCTTTTGAGATTTTTTTAAAGATGTTTTAGGTTTTAACCTTCTGGAATTTAACCCCCACCCTTGAGTGGCTTCCAGCTTGTTTGCTCATTGTGCAGCACCATGGACTGCTACGCAATTGTGCAACATAGCTGAACAGATAATTTAGACAATTTTTCCCTTAGATACAGCTGGATCCCAAAAGTGTAGTTTCCTCATCTTTAGCACATTTCCAGGCAAAGAGGCAGTACTAGTGAAGCTGTGTAAGCACCCCATTGTAATAACAGCAGCAAGAGTTTTCAGCAGCCCCGGTCTAGCTATTAGTGCAGCCTTAAGCCTGGCCTCTGAGATATTAACATAACTCATCCACTAGTTATTCCTATGTGTGACCCCTTTCCTACTATATTCCTGTTTCTGACCATAGACATTCACTAGCAATATGAACAGGCAATTTCCCACAGTTTTTCAGGCCAGCTTCCTTGACATGGGCATCCTGAGGCAGTGCAGCAACTGCCTCGTGTACACAGATAACCCTGTACTTCTAGTCCACACAAACTCAACATGTGAGAGATGCAACTATATTAAAAACCTTGAATCAATGCTCTCTCACATGCCCATCAATATATCTGACACTGAGTGGTTTGTCAGCATGCAAACCTCACCGCCTACTCTACCCAAACCTATAATCACACATATCTACATACGGGGAAGTCCTCTCCACAAACTTACCAAAACACCAGGGACCTCCCAAACACAAACACAAACACTCTACACATAATAATTCCTCTGCAGAACACAATACACACAATAGCTCATGCACCAGTGTCTCGCCTGCCAAGTCCATAAGGCTAAACACTAAACCTAACATATTAGTCACAGGAGATTTCATCTTGAGACACACAGATGTCCCTCTCATCAGGCTGGATAAGGAGAAGGTCACGATCAGCTGTCTGTCAGGCGCCAGGTTCCACCATATTACACATGCACTCATGTCACTCAACAACAGGTACTGTTATACTCTGTCATAGTCCATGTTGGTGTGAATGACTTGAGACATATCTCTCTGGACTATATGAAGAGAGGCATGACTGAGCTCTCAGACTATGTGTCTCAGGCGGGTTCCGGCGTGTAGCCCGCAAGACAATTCCCTGCGTGCTACATCGCCGAACCCAAATGGCTGCAGCGGCACTTAGCTGTAGTGCAATACGGCTGAAAAGCCTAGCCGCTGCAGCTGTAATCTATGTACGGGCAGAGACAACCGTACTGGATGCGTAATACATTCCTTATTTACATTCAAGGAATGCTTTTATTTAAGTATTTATTTATTATGTTGTCAGACTGACAACAAAATAAATAAATAAGTAAATAAATGCATTCCTTGAATGTAAATGAGGAATGTGTTACACATCTGGTACGGCTGTCTCTGCTCGTACATAGATTACAGCTGCAGAGCTAGGCTTTTCAGCCGTATTGCACTACGGCTAAGTGATGCTGCAGCCATTTGGGTTCGGCAATGTAGCTCGCAGGGAATTGTCTTGTGGGCTACATGCTGGAACCCGTCTCAGGCAGGTATGTCCTTAGCCTTAAGCAGCATTTTACCTTCACCTAGAATGATGCCTCAGTACAAACAGAAAATGATTGATTTCAGTAATTGGCTTAGTTTTTGGTGTCATTCTAAGGGGATCCAGTATCTGACAGCCTGGGATGACATGACCGGCAGACCTTGATGGTTTGCCAGAGATGGTCTTCATCTGTCACCCATGGGGTTTTAGCTATTGACTAAGGCTCTAGTGGCCCCAGAGTGCATTTTTTGGCAGTATCACAAGGACAAAACTCCCAATATAGAAATACCAACCAAAAACAGCCTCAAGGTCATGCTGTTAAATGCTAGGAGTCTTAACATGAAACTGCACTCACTGGAAGCAGTCCTCACCCTGGAGGACACAGACACTTGTGCAGTCACAGAGTCCTGGTTCAAAGCTGTGGAGAAAACCCCAGGCATACCAGGTTACACCTCCTTCCACACGTTCAGAACACAAATTGAAGGCAAGAAAACTAAAGGAGCCAGTGTATCAATATACATCAAGGATAAATACAGTCAATTGGCCAGATTGCTTAAACATCCTAGAGATACTTCAGGTGCAATTAGATGATGGTAGGACACCTATTCAGATCATTGACAGCTATAGAACCCCCTCCTTGAATCAGGACACCCACCCTGCCTATTTAGATCAACTTGAGTCTGTCAAGATACATCCTAACACCATAGTTTTGGGTGACTTTAACTAACCTAGCATTGACTGGGTGAATTACTCATCCTCAAACTCCCTTGCTCGAAGGTTCCTTGACTTTGTCAACTCCAATGCCCTGGACCATCAGGTTGACACACCCCCACCAGGGGCACTAACATCCTGGACCTGGTGCTTACAAACATGTGAGACCACTGTAGCTCCCCCACTGTGAGTTAATCCCTGATGAAATATGACCAAAAATCAGTCTCATTTGAGGTGACTATCACATCTGACCCTCCCCTAGCAGCAACTATACTAAAAAACTTCTCCAAAACAGATTATAACCTTTTACAGCATGGATAAATAGCTTCATTGCACCTCTCCCCTCAGACAGAAAAGGCAACTATGATGACATCTTCACCAGTGCCCTAGACAAGTACCTGTATAACTGCATTGTCTTGGCAGTACCTGCTAGGACCAAAACAAGCTCTTCAAAGAAAGGCAATCCTGCCTGGTGGACAACCGCCATTAACAGGCTTTACAATAAAAGGAAAAAACTACTGCCCAAGAGTAAAACGGAGCAGGCTCTAAATGAGAGACACTCCCTCCTTAGCTTAAATAAGCAAATAAGTCTTGTTGTGAAGTCCTCCAAGGCAAACTACAAATCCAAGTTAGCTTCCTCAACCAAGGACAACCACAAGGCATTCTTTAGTTATATCCATAACCTAAAAGATTAGGCTCAGATTTGTGCTGAACTGGTAGTTAATGGTAACACATACACTGAGCCGGTGGACATAGCTAACCTGCTAGCCAACAGGGAACTACAGATCTATTAGTCTGACTAGCCTTATCTGCAAGGCCATAGAGAGAATCATCATGGACCTTATCAACAAAGATATAGGTAATCTCCAAACACTACAGCCTACTCAGTTTGGATTTGTCAAGGGGAGATCATGCTTGTTAAACCTGGTGGATGTCTTCAAGAGAGTCACAAGGGCACTGGATGAGGAGAAATCTGCACATACAGCCTACCTAGACCTGGCCAAGGTATTTGATAATGTCACTCACTCAGGCATCATTGAAAAACTCTTCCAGCTAGACATCAACCCTTATATTGTAAGGTGGGTTGAAAACTGGCTCTCTGATAGAACCCAGACAGTCAAAATAGGAGAATCCACCTCAAACAGCAGACCCATTACCAGTGGTGTTCCACAGAGATTGGTCCTGGGACCTCTACTGTTTGGAGTCTATTTCTCTGATGTACAAGCTAAAACCAAGGGACTGTGGCTGACAAAGTTAGCTGACAACTGCAAACTGGGTGCGGTCATAGAATCTCCAAATAATGTCAACATCCTTTAAGAAGTTCTTAAGCAAACAAATGATTGGTGCCAAAGGCATGGCCTCAAACGCAATGCAAAAAATGTATTATCATCCCTTTTGGCAAGAGCGATGTTCCTGAAAATTACCACATCAATGGCAATACCCTAAGTATGCACTCAGTGGTGAGAGATCTGGGCTCTCAGGTTGACAGCAACCTTGCCTTTGATCACCATATCTTCATAGTGGTAAGAAGGGCATTGAATGTGGCTCACCTCATAAGTAAGGCAATTGCCTTGAGAAAAAATGAAGTTATCACCTGCCTATATTCTTCCCTCATCAGGCCAATAAATTAGTACAACCCCTTTTTGGCATGTACTTTTCAAAACAGCTACAGCAATTGGAGAGACCACAAAGGTTCTTCACAAAGAAAATTCAAGGTCTTCGGCAGCTATCCTATGTCAATCAGCAGAAATCACAGTCACTTTATTTTGTTTCATACAGACTGCTAAGAGGTGATCTCTGCCTTGTATTTAAGGCATTATCTGACCCCACTTTATTGGAAATGCTGCACATCTGCAAGTCAAATGGCACATGGGCTACTCACCCTAAAGATCTAAACCTGGTATGTCACATCAATAGAACCTGCTGGAGAGACAGAATTGTCTCCCAGAAGTTACCAGACCTTGGAACAGACTCCCACTTCACATCAAACAGAGCACCTCATTGTCCCTCTTCAAACACCACCTGGACAACTGAATGGGTAACTGTAAATTCACCCCTGGGGTTCCACCTGTGTTTGTCTTGGACAGGGGCAACAGATGCTGATCATGGTAACAAGGGTAAAATTTGGCTAGGGTTGTAAGCGCCCTTGAGCCATTAGCTTAGTATGTCCTATGATCCTATGACTAACTGTGGTTTGATATTGTAAGGTAAATGTTAACTACAATGTACCATGGTGAGGCTCACACTAACTGTGATTTGGTATTGCAAGGTGAATGCTAACTATATTATGTAATGTTGAGGCTTATAATAACTGTGGTTTTTGTTTAGTAAGGTGAATACTAACTTAAATGGGCCATGTTAAGACTGATAATAACTGTGGTTTTGTATGGTAAAGTGCATGCTAAGTACAGGGTAACATAGTAAGGCTCATACTAGCTATGGTGTTGTGTACATTAAATAGAATTTGCCACTGTGAGGTTCATTCAAACTGTAGGTTTGGTATGATAAAGTGAATGTTGTCTATGCCACAGTGAGGCTTATGCTAATTATGGTTTGTTAGGGTGAGTATTAACTACAGTGTGCCGTGAGGCTTACACTAACTATGGTTTGGTAGGGTGAGTATTAACTACAGTGTGTCATGAGGCTTATGCTAATTATGGTTTGTTAGGGTGAGTATTAACTACAGTGTGCCATGAGGCTTACACTAACTATGGTTTGGTAGAGTGAGTATTAACTACAGTGTGCCGTGAGGCTTACACTAACTATGGTTTGGTAGAGTGAGTATTAACTACAGTATGCCTTCAGGCTTACACTAACTATGGTTTGGTACAGTGAGTATTAACTACAGTGTGCCGTGAGGCTTACACTAACTATGGTTTGGTAGGGTGAGTATTAACTACAGTATGCCTTCAGGCTTACACTAACTATGGTTTGGTACAGTGAGTATTAACTACAGTGTGCCGTGAGGCTTACGCTAACTATGGTTTGGTAGGGTGAGTATTAACTACAGTGTGCCATGAGGCTTATGCTAACTATGGTTTAGTAGGGTGAGTATTAACTACAGTGTGCCGTGAGGCTTACGCTAACTATGGTTTGGTAGGGTGAGTATTAACTGCAGTGTGCCGTGAGGCTTATGCTAACTATGGTTTAGTAGGGTGAGTATTAACTGCAGTGTGCCGTGGTGATACCCATACTTACTCTTGTTGTGTTTGTGGTAAGATGACCAGTAATTACATGGCTAACTGCAGTTCGGTATTGAAGGTGAATGCTGACTACAGTGTGCCACTCTGAGGCTCATATTAACTGTAAGTTGGCATGGTAAGGTGCATGCTAACTACAGTGTACCATGGTGGAGCTCTGACTAACTGTGGTCTGGAAAGGTACAGTCCATGCTAGCTACAATTTGCCATGATTAAGCGCATAGTAACTGCAGTTAGGCATAATACAATATATCTTGTTTGCAGCTTTGTTATGTCAATGAGCTTGTTGACTACAGCACAGCACAATGAAGTAAATTCTGATTCCAGTATTCAGTGGCGATGTCCACGTACAGTGTATTGCTTTAAGGTGAGGTGGCTGTAAGCTGTAGTTTTACCATAGTGCTGAAGCTGTAAAATGTAGCCCTGTGCATGATGACTATAGTCTGGCATAGTGATGTAAACATCTATACTAAATTTACAGTGAGGTGTATGCTGGCTGTAGTCTGGCACAGTGAGATGCATGCTTGCTGTAGTCTGGCACAGTGAGGTTTATGCTGGCTGTAGTTTGGCATAATAAGCTGCATGCTGGTTGCAGTTTCATACGGTGGGGTGTATACTGGTTGAAGTTTGGCACAGTGATGTGTATACTGGCTGTAATGTGGCACAGTGAGGTGTATGCTGGTTGTAGTCTGGTGCATTGATGTGTATACTGGATATAGTCTGGCATAGTGAAGTGTATGCTGGCTGTTGTCTGGCAAAGTGAGGTGTATGCTGGTTGTAGTCTGGTACAGTGAGGTGTATGTTGGCTGTAGTGTGATACAGTGGGGTATATGCTGGGTGTAGTCTGGTACACTGAGGTATTTGCTGACTGTAGTTTGGTATGGTGAGGTGTATGCTGTCTGTAGTCTGGCACAGTGACATGTATGCTGACTGTAGTCTGGCACAGTGAGGTGCCTGCAAAGTGTAGTAAAGTAGAATGAGGTACGTTTACTGTTGTCTGCTTGATACAGTAAAGTGCATGCAGACTGTGGTACTGCACATTGAGGTGCTTGCAGGCAGCAGCATGATGCAGTAAACTGAATATAGACTGTAGTACAGCACAGTGAAGTGAATACTGATTGTAGTTTCTCACAACAAGTCATCTGCGGGCTAAAATCTTGCACAGTGAAGTGCATACAGACTGTAGTCCTGCCTGGTGAGGAGACTATTGGCTGTAATACAGGACAGAAAGGTGTGCACTGATTGTAACCTGGTATGGTGATGTGTATGATGATTGTAGTATAAAACAATGGAGTGTTTGCAGAATGTAGTCTGGTACAGTGAGGTACATGTACACTGTAATATAAAACAATGAGATGCATGCAGACCGTAGTCAGGCACAATTAAATTCATGCTGTCAGCAGTCACGCAAAATGAGGTAAATGCTGATTGTAGTCTACAAAACTGAAGTGCAGGCAGCCTATAGTCCAGCTCAGTGAATTACATGCTGGCTGGTCTGGTACTGGGAAGTGCAAGCTGTCTGTAGTATAGTGCAATAGGATGCATGTAGGGTGTAGTTTGGGACAATAGGTTGCCTGCAAGCTATAACGTGGAATACAAAAGTGCTTTCAGTCCATAATCCTAAATAGCGAGGTACATGCTGACTGTAGTCTGGTATACTGAGGTGCAGCAGTCAGTAGACCTGCAAGGTGAGGTGTCTGCTGGTTGCAGTATGGCAAACTGTAGTGCATGCTGACTCGAGTATGGCACAATGAGATGCCCAAACAGTGTTACCTAGCAAGGTGAAGTGCCTGATACAGGTAAGTGCACACATATTGTAACACACAGCATAATGAGGTGTACACTGGGATGCATGCAGACTGTAACATATCATAATAGGGTGACCACAGATTGTATTTGAACACAATGAGATGCATGCAGACTGTAATATATCATAATGGGGTGACTGCAGGTTGTATTCGGACTTAGTGAGATGCATGCAGACTGTAATATCTAATAATGGGGTGACTGCAGATTGTACTTGGACACACTGAGATGCATGTAGACTGTAATGTAGCTTAACAGAGTATCTGCAGACTGTGGTCTGGTACAGTGAAGTAATTGATACAGCTTAGTGCATGCATACAGTAGAACAGTGCAATGAGGCATCTGCAAACTGTAGGCCTGGTATAGTCAGATGCATGCAGACTGTAATGCAGCATAATGGGGTATCTGCAGACTGTAGTCTGGTATGGTGAAGTTTTTGGTACAGATTAGTACATCCATACAGTAGTACAGCAGAGTGAGGTACCTGCAGACTGTAGCCTGGCCTAGTAAGATGCATGCAAACTGTAATATAGAAAAATGGGGTGTCTGCAGATTTCACTTTGGAAAAGTAAAGAGTATACAGGGGATGTTTCTCTATGGTGAGTTCACGATGACTGTAACATGACACACTGAAGTACCTGCTGACTGTAGTCTGTCACAATGAAGTGCATACAGAAAAAAGTTGTGCATGCTAAGGTGCTTGCTGACTGTATTTTTTGCATTCTGCTGCTTGGAGGCTGCAGTCTAGCAGACTGTGGTGTTTTCATGCCATATGTCTGCATGGTGAGGTGTATGCTGGGTATATTATCACAGAGCATGGTGCATGCTGACTGGGATATGCAGAATGACATATCTGTAGGCAGTAGTTTGGCAAAGTGGGTGCATGTTGACTGTGCTGTGTCACAGCATGCTGACTGTTGTCTGATACACTTAGGCACATGCATTCTGCAGTATAACTCAATTAGGTGCTTGCACAGTGTGGGCTGGCACTATCAAGTGTATGAAGACTGTAGTGCATCAAAGTGAAATGCATGCAGGATATAATCCCACATAATGAGATGCATGCTGAGTGCAGTATAGTATAGTGAGGTGCATGTAAAGTGCAGTGTAGCATTATGAGTTGCCTGCAGACTGTAGTGTGACACAAAGAGGTGCATGCTGATGGCACTGTAGCAAAATGAGATGCCTACAAACTGTAAACTTACACACCAAGGTACATTTGGGTTGCAGTCCAACAAGGACAACTGTATGCTGAATGGAGTACATGAAAATGAGGTGCATATAATCTGTAATCTGGCACAGTGAGGACATGCTTCCTATTGCCCTGCATGGTGAAGTTAATGCTTGCTGCAGGACAGAACAGTAAGGTGAATAATTGCTGGAGTACAGCACAATGTGGCACATGCTAACTGCTCTGGTGCAGTGAGGTGTTTGTTGACTGTAATCAGATTCTGGGAATGCATGCAAACTGTAGAATAGTACAAAGATGTGCATGCTCACTGGTGCATGCAGAATGTAATATTGCACAGTGATGTGCATGCTGACTACAGACAGGTCCTGGGAGGTGCTTGTTAACTGTAGTACAGTACAATGTGCGTGTTGACTGTGGCCTGGTTCAGGGAGGTGGATGCAGACAGTAGTATGGCACAAAGATGTGCATGCTGACTGTAATCTGGTTCTGGGAGGTGCATTCAGACAGCACAGAACAATTATGTGCATGCTGACTGTAGTTTAGTTCTAGAATTGCAGGAAAACTGTATTATAGCATAATGATGTGAATGTGACTATAGTGTGGTGCAGGGAGGTGCATGCAGAGTCAGAGTATAGTACAGCACAGTGGTGTGCATAATGACTGTACTCTGGTTCTAGAAGGAGCATGTAGACTGTAATATGGCACAAATATGTGCATGCTGACTGTAGTCAGGTACTGAAAGGAGCAAGCAGAATGTAGAACAGCAGAAGGATGTGCATGCTGACTAGGGTTCTTGAAGTGCAGGCAGAGTGCAGTATAGCACAATGACATGCATGAGGACAGCAGTCTGGTGCAGGGAGGCACATTCAGAGTGTTGCATAATGTGATGTGCATGCTGACTGTAGTCAGGTACTGGAAGGAGCAGGTAGCCTGTAGAACAGCAGAAGGATGTGCATACTGACTGCAGTCTGGTGCAGGGAGGTGCATGCAGACTATAGTACAGAACAATGATGTGCATGCTGACTCTAATCTGGTTTTGAGAGGTACATGCAGAATGTAATATTGCACAGTGATGTGTATGCTGACTGTAGTCTGGTTCTGAGAGGTACATGCAGAAAATAGTATATCACAATGATGTGCATACTGGCTAGTCTGCTTCTGGAAGTACAGGCAGACTATAGTATAGCACAATTATGTGCACACTGACTTTAGTCAGTTTCTGGGAGGTGCATGTAGACTATATTATGGCACACTGTTGTGCATGCTAACTGTAGTCTGGTGCAGGGAGGTGCACACAGACTGTAGTACAGAACAATGATAAGGATGCTGACTGTAGTCTGGTTCAATGAGGTGCATGCAGACAGTAGTACAGAACAATGACTTACATGTTGACAGTAGTGACATTCTGGAAGATACATGCAGACTCTAGTTAGCAGAGTGATGTGTATGCCGGCTGTAGTCTTGTTCAGAGAGGTGCTTGCTTACTCAAGTTTTGCTTAATGAAATGGGTAATGATTGTATTCTTTTAGAGTGAGGTGTCTGCAGACTGTAATATGATACTGGGAAGTGCATGCATACAGTAGGCATGTATGATGAGGTGAATAGTGGGTGCAGTATGGCAGAGTAAGGTACATGCTGACTGGCATAAAACACTATGTGGTGCCTGAAGACTTTAGTCTAGTAAAATGAGGTACACACTGACTGTCATTTTCTACAGTGAAGTAACTGCATACTAGTATAGTGAACTGCATGTAGACAACAGTCATGTATGGTGATGAGCATGCTGGTTGTAGTGTGGCAGAGTGACATGTATGATGACTGTAGTCTGGTACAAGGAGGTGCATGCTGACTGTAGATAGCACTTTGATGTGTATGCAGGTTGTAGTAAGGCAGTGTGAGGTGTATAATGACTGTAGTATGGTAGAGTGAGGTGTATGATTACTGTAGTCTGGTACAAGAAGGTGCATGCAGACTGCAGATAGCACAGTGATGTGTATGCTGGTTGTAGTAAGGCAGTGTGAGGCGTATGATGACTGTAGTCTGGTATAAGGAGGTGCATGCTGACTGTAGATAGCTCAGTGATGTGTATGCTGGTTGTAGTAAGGCAGTGTGAAGTGTATGATGACTGTAGTCTGGTACAAGGAGGTGCATGCAGACTGTAGATAGCTCAGTGATGTGTACGCTGGTTGTAGTAAGGCAGTGTGAAGTGTATGATGACTGTAGTCTGGTACAAGGAGGTGCATGCAGACTGTAGATAGCACAGTGATGTGTATGCTGGTCGTAGTAAGGCAGTCGGAGATGTATGATGACTGTAGTCTGATACATAAAGGTGCATGCTGACTGTAGATAGCACAGTGATGTGTAGGCTGGTTATAGTATGGTAGTGTGAGGTGTATAATGACTCTAGTCTGGTAAAAAGAGGAGCATGCCGACTGTAGATAGCACAGTGATGTGTAGGCTGGCTGTAGTAAGGCAGTGTAAGGTGCATGATGACTGTAGTCTGGTACAGGAAGGTGCATGTTGACTGCAGATAGCACAGTGATGTGCATGCTGGTTGTAGTAAGCCACTGTGAGGTATATGATGACTGTAGTCTTGTAAAAGGAGGTGCATGCAGACTGTAGATAGCACAGTTATGTGTATGCTGGTTGTAGTAAGGCAGTGTGAGGTGTATGATGACTGTAGTATGGTAGAGTGAGGTATATGATTAGTCTTGTACAAGGAGGTGCATGCAGACTGTAGATAGCACATTGATGTGTATGCTAGTTGTAGTAAGGCAGTGTGAGGTGTATGATGACTGTAGTCTGGTATAAGGAGGTGCATGCTGACTGTAGATAGCTCAGTGATGTGTGTGCTGGTTGTAGTAAGGCAGTGTGAAGTGTATGATGACTGTAGTCTGGTACAAGGAGGTTCATGCTGACTGTAGATAGCACAGTGATGTATATGCTGGTTGTAGTATGGTATTGTGAGGTGTATAATGATTGTAGTCTGGTAAAAGGAGGAGCATGCTGACTGTAGATAGCACAGTTATGTGTTTGCTGGTTGTAGTAAGGCAGTGTGAGGTGTATGATGACTGTAGTATGGTAGAGTGAGGTGTATGATTACTGTAGTCTTGTACAAGGAGGTACACGCAGACTGTAGATAGCACAGTGATGTGTATGCTAGTTGTAGTAAGGCAGTGTGAGGTGTATGATGACTGTAGTCTGGTATAAGGAGGTACATGCTGACTGTAGATAGCTCAGTGATGTGTATGCTGGTTGGAGTAAGGCAGTGTGAAGTGTACGATGACTGTAGTCTGGTACAAGGAGGTTCATGCTGACTGTAGATAGCACAGTGATGTGTATGCTGGTTGTAGTATGGTATTGTGAGGTGTATAATGATTGTAGTCTGGTAAAAGGAGGTGCATGCTGACTGTAGATAGCACATTGCTGGTTGTAGTAAGGCATTGTGAGGTGTCTGATGACTGTAGTCTGATATGGGAAGGTGCATGCTGACTGTAGATAGCACAGTGATGTGTATGCTGGTTGTAGTATTGTAGTGTGACATGTATAATGGCTGTAGTCTGGTACAAAGAGGTGCATGCTGACTATAGATAGCACAGTTATGTGTATGCTGGTTGTAATAAGGCAGTATGAGGTGTATGATGAGTGTATTATGGTAGAGTGAGGTGTATGATTACTGTAGTCTGGTACAAAGAGGTGCATGCAGACTGTAGATAGCACAGTGATATGTATGCTGGTTGTAGTAAGGCAGTTTGAGGTTTATTATGACTGTAGTCTGGTACAGGAAGGTACATGCTGACTGCAGATAGATCAGTGATGTGTATGCTGGCTGTAGTATGGCAGAGTGATGTGTATGATGACTATAGTCTGGTACAAGGAGGTGCATGCAGACTGTAGATAGCACAGTGATGTGTATGCTGGTTCAAGTAAGGCAGTGTGAGATGTTTGATGACTGTAGTCTGGTACAAGGAGGTGCATGCAGACTGTAGATAGTACAGTGATGTGTATGCTCATTGTAGTAAGGCAGTATAAGGTGCTTGATGACTATAGTCTGGTACAAGGAGGTGCATGCTGACTGTAGATAGCACAGAGATGTTTATGCTGGCTGTAGTAAGCCAGTGTGAGGTGTATGATGACTGTAGTCTGATACAAGGAGGTGCATGGTGGCTGTAGATAACACAGTGATGTGTATGCTGGTTGTAGTAAGGCAGTGTAAAGTATATGATGACTGTAGTCTGGTACAGAAAGGTGCAAGCTGACTGTAGATAGCTCAGTGATATGTATTCTAGTTGTATGGAAGTGTGAGGTGTATGATGACTGTAGTCTGGTAGAAGGAGGTGCATGCAGACTGTAGACAGCACAGTGATGTGTATGCTGGTTGTAGTAAGGCAGTGTGAGGTGTATGATGACTGTAGTCTGGTACAAGGAGCTGCATGCAGACTGTATATAGCACAGTGATGTGTATGTTGGTTGTAGTAAGGCAGTGTGATGTATGATGACTGTAGTCTGCTACAAGGAGGTGCATGCTGACTGTAGATAGCACAGTGATGTGTATGCTCATTGTAGTAAGGCAGTATAAGGTGCTTGATGACTGTAGTCTAGTACAAGGAGGTGCATGCTGACTGTAGATAGCACAGTGATGTTTATGCTGGCTGTAGTAAGCCAGTGTGAGGTGTATGATGACTATAGTCTGATACAAGGAGGTGCATGGTAGCTGTAGATAACACAGTGATGTGTATGCTCATTGTAGTAAGGCAGTATAAGGTGCTTGATGACTGTATTCTGGTACAAGGAGGTGCATGCTGACTGTAGATAGCACAGTGATGTTTATGCTGGCTGTAGTAAGCCAGTGTGATGTGTATAATGACTGTAGTCTGGTACAAGGAGGTGCATGCAGACTGTAGATAGCACAGTGATGTGTATGCTCATTGTAGTAAGGCAGTATAAGGTGCTTGATGGCTGTAGTCTGGTACAAGGAGGTGCATGCTGACTGTAGATAGCACAGTGATGTTTTATGCTGGCTGTAGTAAGCCAGTGTGAGGTGTATGATGACTGTAGTCTGATACAAGGAGGTGCATGGTGGCTGTAGATAACACAGTGATGTGTATGCTGGTTGTAGTAAGGCAGTGTAAAGTGTATGATTACTGTAGTCTGGTACAGAAAGGTGCAAGCTGACTGTAGATAGCTAAGTGATATGTATTCTAGTTGTAGTATGGAAGTGTGAGGTGTATGATGACTGTAGTCTCGTAGATGGAGGTGCATGCAGACTGTAGACAGCACAGTGATGTGTATGCTGGTTGTAGTAAGGCAGTGTGAGGTGTATGATGACTGTAGTCTGGTACAAGGAGCTGCATGCAGACTGTATATAGCACAGTGATGTGTATGTTGGTTGTAGTAAGGCAGTGTGATGTATGATGACTGTAGTCTGCTACAAGGAGGTGCATGCTGACTGTAGATAGTACAGTGATGTGTATACTGGCTGTAGTATGGTAATGTGACGTGTATGATGACTGTAGTCTCGTACAAGGAGGTGCATGCTGAATGTAGATAGCACATTGATGTGTGTACTGGCTGTACTATGGTAGTGTGAGGTGTATGAAAAGTGTAGTCTGGTACAAGGAGGTGCATGCAGACTGTAGACAGCACAGTGATGTGCTGTCTACAGTCTGCATGCAGACTGTAGACAGCACAGTGATGTGTATGCTGGTTGTAGTAAGGCAGTGTCAGGTGTATGATGACTGTAGTCTGGTACAAGGAGGTGCATGCAGACTAGATAGCACAGTGATGTATATGCTGGCTATAGTAAGGCAGTGTGAGGTGTATAATGATGGTAGTCTGGTACAAGGAGGTGCATGCAGCCTGTAGATAGCACATTGATGTGTATGCTCATTGTAGTAAGGCAGTATGAGGTGCATGATGACTGTAGTCTGGTACAAGGAGGTGCATGCAGCCTGTAGATAGCACAGTGATGTGTATGCCGGTTGTAGTAAGGCAGTGTGAGGTGTATGATGACTGTATTCTGGTAAAAGTAGGTCATGCTGATTGTAGATAGCACAGTGATGTGTGTATGCTGGCTGTAGTATGGTAGTGTAAGCTGTGTGATTACTGTAGTCTGGTACAAGGAAGTGCATGCAGACTATGGATAGCACAGTTATGTGTATGGTGGTTGTAGTAAGGCAGTGTGAGGTGTATGATGACTGTAGATTTGTATAAGGAGGTGCATGCATATTTTAGATATCACAGTGATGTGTACGCTGGTTGTAGTAAGGCAGTGTGAAGTGTATGATGACTGTAGTCTGGTACAAGGAGGTGCATGCAGACTGTAGACAGCACAGTGATGTGTATGCTGGTTGTAGTAAGGCAGTGTGAGGTGTATGATGACTGTAGTTTTGTATAAGGAGGTGCATGCAGATTTTAGATATCACAGTGATGTGTATGCTGGTTGTAGTAAGGCAGTGTGAGGTGTATAATGACTGTAGTCTGGTACAAGTAGGTGCATGCTGACTATAGATAGCACAGTGATGTGTATGCTGGTTGTGGTAAGGCAGTATGTGGTGTTTGATGACTGTAGTCTGGTACAAGGAGGTGCTTGCTGACTGTAGTCTTGCATGTTGCGGTGAATGCAGGCTGTTGAGTAACACATATTAACTATAGTTTTACCTGGCCATATGCATGTTGACTCTTGCCCTGTGTAGTGACATGTATGCCAGCTACATTTTTGCATAGTATGGTGCATACAATGTGTACTCTGTTATAGAGAGATGAGTAAGACTGACATTTGGCTCAAGTGAGGTGCGTGCTGAGTATACTCTAGTATAGTTAGATGGTGGAGATTGTACCCTGGGTCAGTAAGGTGCCTGTTGACTGTACTCTGGTATAGTTAGATGATGTAGACTGTAGTCTGGCTGAGAGAGGTGCATGCTGACTGTACTCTGGTATAGTTAGATGATGGAGACTGTAGTTTGGCTGAGAGAGGTGCATGCTGACTGTACTCTGGTATAGTTAAATGATGGAGACTGTAGGTTGGTTGAGAGAGGTGCATGCTGACTGTACTCTGGTATAGTTAGATGATGGAGACTGTAGTTTGACTGAGAGAAGTGCATGCTGACTGTACTCTGGTATAGTTAGATGATGGAGACTGTAGTCTGGCTGAGAGAGGTGCATGCTGACTGTACTTTGGTTTGGTTAGATGATGGAGACTAGTGTGGCTGAAAGAGGTGCATGCTGACTCTACTCTGGTATAGTTAGATGCTGGAGACTGTAGTTTGACTGAGAGAGGTGCATGCTGACTGTACTCTGGTATAATTAGATGATGGAGACTGTAGTCTGGCTGAAAGAGGTGCATGCTGACTGTACTCTGCTATAGTTATATGATGGAGACAGTAATCTGGCTGAGAGAGAGGTACATGTTGACTGCGCTCTGGTATAGATGACAGACACTGTAGTCTGGCTGAGTAAGGTACATGTCAACTGTGTTCTGATAAAGTTATATGATGGAAACTGTACTCATGCAGTAAGGTGCCTGCTGAATGTACTCTGGTATAGTTAGATGATGGGGACTGTAGCCCCTTTCAGTGAGATGCATGTGAACTGTAGTCTGGTATAATTAGATAATGGAGATTGTAGTCTGGCTCAGTAAGGTGCCTGCTCACTGTACTCTGGTGTAGTTAGATGATGGAGACTATAGTCTTTCATTGAGATGTATGCCGACTATACTCTGGTATAGTTAGATGATGAATATTGTAGTCTGTCTCAGTGAGCTGTATGCTGACTGTATTGTGATACAGTTAAATTATGTAGACTACAGTCTCTTTCAGTAAAGTTCATGCCAACTTTATTCTGGTATAGTTAGATGATTGAGGATGTAGCCTGGTTCAGTGAGGTGCCTGCTCACTGTGTTCTGGTATAGTTAGATGATGGAGACTGTAGTCTATCTCAGTGAGGTGTTTGTCAACTATACTCTGATGTAGTTAGATAATGGAGACTGTAGCCTGGCTTATGAGATGCATGCTGAGTGTACTTTGGTATAGTTAGATGACGGAGACTGTAGTTTGTTTCAGTAATATGTATGCTGATCCTACTTTGGTATATTTAAATGATGAAGACTTGTCTGCTTCAGTAATGTGCATGCCAACTCTATTTTGGTATAGATAGATGAAGACTGTATTATGGTGCATTGGTTTCATGCTGACTGTACTGCGGTACAGTGAGATGATGAAGACTGTATTATGACACATTGGTTTCATGCTGATTGTACTGTGGGATAGTAAGATATGGAGGCTGCATTATGGTGCATTGGTTTCATGCTGACTGTACTGTGGTACAGTTAGATGATGGAGACTGTATTATTACACATTGGTTTCATACTGATTGTATTGTGAGACAGATGATGGAGACTGCATTATGGCATATTGGTTTCATGCTGATTGTATTGTGGGATAGTAAGATATGGAAGCTGTATTATAGTGCATTGGTTTCATGCTGACTGTACTGTGGTACAGAGATGATGGAGACTGTATGATTACACATTGGTTTTATACTGATTGTATTGTGAGACAGATGATGGAGACTGTATTATTACACATTGGTTTCATGGTGATTGTATTGTGGGACAGTTAGATGATAGAGACTGTATGATTACACATTGGTTTCATACTGATGGTATTGTGAGACAGATGATGGAGACTGTATTATGGCATATTGGTTTCATGCTGATTGTATTGTGGGATAGTTAGATGATGGAGACTGTATTATGGTGCATTAGTTTCATGCTGACTATGATCCTGCTTGGTGACATACATGTCAGCTGTTATGTGCAGTGAGGTACATGCTGATTGCAACCTGGCATGGTGAGATGCATGCTCACTCTAGTCCAGTATGGTGATCTGGATGCAAAAAGTGGTTCCACATACTGAGCTGCTTGCAGATTGCAGTTTAGTTCTTGGCTGTTAGAGATTAGTGACGAATAATGTGCAGTGAGACAATATCATTAACTACGTGACTATGATTTCCAGTGCTAGTAATGTATTTATAATTACTGCTGTGAGGTATAACAGTATGAATAAAACTAGGGGAGTAGGATGCAGATGAGATGAGAAAAAGAAGGTTTTTGTGGTGGTGAGTTCTGTTTTTAGGGAACACATATTATTTGAACCCATTACAATGCACAGGCTCAATACTATATGAATTATAACTTCCAATGAGATTGTGTAACCTCAGAGTTAGACATATTAGGTGAGATGGTGCAATGGGGAGAGGCTCCCTGGAAGAAGAGTGGGGGGCTTTCCCTTCATATAAAGAATTGCATTGTTTCAGTCTCATTGACTGGATCGGCTTGGTATAATTAGGGTTCTCATAGCAGGAGCACAATTAAATATCCAAAACCCTTTTGTTAGCAGCTGTTGTCCCTGCAACATTAGAACAAGTCTTGTGCTCCCCTTCACAGTACTTGTGCCAAAAAATGGCCAGGATTGCTGATTTAACACCAAATCGTACATAGTAGTCTTTTATCAAGCTTCACTAAGTTAGGAAAGCATACTGACTTGTCATATTTAGCTATCTAACACTACTTTACCTTTTTTATGTAACCTAGGCTTTCAAAATTAAACAGCCCCCTCTGCTTCTTTGTTGAATCTTCTGTCTAACATCTTACCCAAAGAATCTCTGGAGCTTTATGGCTGGGTTGCTTAAAATGGAACTAATTACCAAGGCCCTTTCAAAATAATGTCTTACTGTTGTCACTTTTCTGAAGATTTTGTATTCTCTGACAAATTCTAAGGTCAAGACCCACAGGACTGAGGGAATCTACACCTTCCTTCATAAGGCTGGCATCAGAAAAATGTATAATGGTTGGGAAAAAAAAACAGTAAATTCTCTGTGCTGTGTGTACAATATGGATTTTTAATGAGAATAACTACAGCATGCTTCATGTATGTGCTGAACGGAGTCACTGTACATGTTTGAGTTGTAACGCATGATAATAGCTTAACTTAGCATCTCATAAAAAGCATGCATGTGCAAGCATACAATATGCTATTATCAATGAATTTAGTCCATTTGAATAGTAATGTATGGATACAGCACGAAGCAGTGTTACTGCATATATTAGGATTAAGTTAGCAGAGGATGATTTAACTGTGTCTGTCTCACACTGCACAGATTTATGGATGTACAGAATGTAACGTCTTTGTCAGGGTCATGTTATTACATGAGCAGGATTATAATAAAAAAGCGGTTCCATAACTTGCATTTTACTTGTGTTTCTCTTAAACAGATAAGGAGCACAAGATAGAAATGTCTGTTGCAAGGGTTGATGAGGGGACACTGGAAGAGGTTAAATCACTTGTTGAGAGTTGCACAACAGGCAGATGAATGCTATAAGTATTAAAGCCACATCATTGGGATAAATCTTATTCACAGCTCATTACTTCAGGGTATAGTCTGCATGGGCAGGTTTGTGGATCATATTTCTGAAAGTTTTTCTGAGGTCATTTAGCAGTACAGCACAGGTGGTTAAGCCAGAACAAGTGTTTAGCTTCATTCTGTAGTCATAGGTTTGATTCCTGCAAACTCCACTTACAGACATTGTAACTATGAGCAAGTTACTGAACCAGCACACAGATGTTCCTAAATCACCAATGCAAGGAGTTTACTTAATGTGGGCTTAACCACAGAAACAAACTAAGAAGCTAAAATAAAATACTAACATGGTGTATAAAATCGTACTATGTCACGGATGCTTAAGAACTCTAAATACAAGGAAAGAATGTAACTTAGAGAAGTTAACACAATAATACATCTGTAATTTCAATCAGACTAATGTTAAAAGTCAACCATGAATCAAGCTTTGATCCAGTACAGACATCCTGGATATTAGCTGTATGCTACAATTTCAGACCATCATTAACATTGTTATGAAGATATTACAGAGTACATTATGACTGTTTCATGCAAAGAATCGTAATGCTGTTGTTCTACATAATTAGAAGCTCGTACATGTTTACCGCAAACTGATTGTAGGAATCTATGCACTATGGGATATGTTTTATAAAGGACATTAACATCACATAATAAAATCCCGCAATGCTACATAAAAAAGTCATAACGAAAGAACTGCATGTATTATTGGAGATTACATTTATTGACAAACATTATATCATAAGTTCAGTTACACTGATGTGCTCTGCTATGAGGAACAGATTGACTACTAAAAAAGCCACTGACTCATTAAAAATGGTAAGACGCTTGGCCAGTTCTGTTGTAAAAGGAGGGCAACATTTTAGTGTGCATATCCCTTTCAAAAGCAGAGCAAGACTCAAGAAAACAAGCACACAGACTGAAATACTGAGTGTAAGTGAGCAAAGGAATAGTTTTCTCATCAACTGCAGTTATGCTCTTTGCTCTGAAAGAAAAATAGACAATGTCCATGACTGCATGTTATTCTCTGCCTTAGGGTGTCTAAGTCTTAAAGTTCTGACAGGTGTAGGTTCTACTCCACCTAGGTCCCAAAAGCCCAACCTGTGACTTATGCCAAAAGTCCTCACAAGTTAGGGTCTCAGGGACCAGGTGAAGTTTAATATCTCGCAGTCGGAGGTGCCCGTTTCTGTTCTCTTAGACTGCTTTGCTGCCATGATGATAATGCTGCCAAAAGAACACTGTTTATTTTTTTCTGTAATACAGCATACTATGAAATGAGCTCCCAAATATAGGGCCAAAATAATTTAACTATCGTCGAACAACAAAAAACAATAATAGGTTAAGAAATTTAAAATCTGTGTCTAACCACACCACCCAAGAAGGTGAACACAAGAATGTATTAGGAAAAAAAGAGTTTATAGCGCACTATTAATTAATTTAAAAAAGAAAGGAAATCTGGACATTCTTGGGTTAAAGGAATTCTGCAACTCTCAGTTACTGAAATCACAAGGTCTGTGGAGGAAGGTAAGCAGCTGAAGCACTTAGAGTTTGCATGATGTCTGTCTATGGACTTTAGGCCTGATAATGTAGTTGAAAAGTTTCTTTCCTCCAAGGCTGTGTCACCCTGTATAACAACTTTCTTAGCTCATTTTCCTGTTTTGCCATACACTTTTTTCCTAGATGCCATTTGTGAGAACCCATTACTGCCTTTGTTGTTGTTAGCCACATTAACACAAATCTTTTAAAGATGTTGCCCACCTCACAGAGCTCAGTTTTCTTGTGTTTTTATAGTAAATGTAATCTCAGATCGGAAAACCACAAAGTCATGGTTGTAGATTTCTTTTTCTAATATATTTTCTAAACTCTGAAAGCTCTTCGGTAGTCTCTGAATTCATTTCTGAATTTCTTGGTCTATATAAGAGCTGTAATTCATGATTTCCAGGCTGGTATCTCTTATGTTGACTTGTACGGAACAGAATTATCCACTTCGATTATAGCGGCGCTGATCCAGACCAACTGATGCTATGCCCAAAGTCCATTTCCTTCATGTTATACTGTCACTTTAAAAAGAAAAAAAGATGATGAAGACACGCAGTTTATATTTATATGAAATCGCAATGGCATTAAACTTAGTAGAAGAAAAAAAAATCATGTTAAGAATATCTTTTTAAATAAGAGACTACAATAGGTGACAGTTCAGCATTCTACAGATCTTGAACTATTTCAAGCATTTTCTAAGATGAACCTTGTATTATGTCATAAGTCTTAGCTTTCATTTGGTATGCAATAGAAAACAAACCATGCCTTATGCAGCAAAGATTTAAGACAGGCACTAAACAAATCAACCAGTTTCAAGACTCATTTTATACTTTGATCTAAACTGATATTTTTATGAGCACAACTGACATCTTTAACTACTAGAAAAATGAGAACCTTGTCCCTTCATAAATATAACATTAACATAATTAAATCGTTCCCCCTCCACACTATCACCACCATCAAATACCCGTTCTCCTTAGGGAATGCAGCTGGTGCTCTGAAGATGGAAATCAGTCAGACTTTTTACTTCGCTTCCAGTCCTACCTTTGCTTCTTACAGACTGACTGACTTGTACTTTCCATGAAAAAAAAAAAAAAAGCACAGGGCAAATCAACGGCTGCTGGCTCAGAGTGGCTGTGAAGAGTCGAGGGGGTGGAATGGGCTGGTATTTTACTGCACTCTTCACTGACTCTCTCACCGGCATCCACCCCTCTCTCCCCGTTCTTCTACCACGACTGCAGTATTTACATGGGGGTGCTGCTTAGATCTTTAGGAAGAGGAAGTTAAAAAAAAAAGTCTTAGGTTTTTCCCAAGAATATAACTTCATTTTTATAGGTCTTTAAAGATAATAAAGCCTACCTTTCCACTTCCTCTGTACTGCATCTCACGTATTTTAAATCCTCCTATATTAGAATGTATAGCACCTGCAAATAGCCAATAGCCAATACTCCCACCTCTCGCTCACCCCCCCACATCTGTTCCTCTCGCTCACCCCCCCAACATCTCTTACTAATCAATATGACAGATCTTATAAATGCAGTCCAGAAAACCAAGCAAAGGCACACAGACTCTCACGCACATACATGCACACTTTCCTACCCATTTCATGGCTTTCGACCAACAGATGCACAATATAAAAGAAGTGATAGCAAAGCTGCTATCTAATACTCACAGTATTTATTCTTACACAAATACAGTTTTCTTGCAGCAGATTAAATATCAAGTAAACAAAGAAAAATATATCAAAGCATCTGCTTCTGGCAGTAACGAAGGGAAAATACACTTATGTATTATAAATAATAATGTCAAGTAGATACGGAAAAAATGCACATGTATCGTCGAATTTTTCTAGCCTACTGCTAGATTAACTGAGTGTACATGGTAGCCTCTCCTTTGAAGCAATCATGCAGTAGCAAAATAGGTACCTTGTCTGTGCAGTTCAGCAAGCTACATAGAGAAATGTAAATGCAATCTTAACACAGCAACGAATAAATGAAAATGCAATTTTTTTCAGAGCAAACAGTGCACTGTCATTCGACGGGTACTAATCTCAGGATATATTTAACATGAATGTGCAGAAAGGCATTTTGAGAATATCACACAATAGTTATGCATATACAAGCAAAATCATCTCTGCTTGACTATACCAGTTAAAACAATAAAGGCACAGTCTTTAACCTTCGTTCGCCTTTGTTTCTGAAAAACTTTTCAGCTTTACGAACATTTTTCACATTTTTTCACCTTTCATTTTTTTCAGTGTTTAAAAACTTGTTTCTGAGTTTCTTTATGTCATTAATGGTACCAAGCTGGGGGGCACAAGTTGCTGGCAAAGTCGAGTGTAATGGGAGGAAAGCTCTGATCTTTTGCCAAGCTCAAAGCTGCTCGACGTTGTTGCAATTCTCCTTTTACCCACATAGACAGATCCCAGCATGCAATGCAGCACTGCAGTGCCAGGAAAGGTTTCAGAGCCCAAAGGAAAGGAACTTGGGCAGCAGACATAAAGGGTAACCTATAAAAGTGCGAGAGCATAGGAGGGAGACTTCCATGCATATATAATAAACCCCAGAAAATGAAACTGGTTTATAGGATAAACAGACTGCATCTAAAAGCCAAATATGAATGTCTTATGAGAAATACACATACTGATACAGCAACTCCACAGCAAATCAGACAACTGTAAAATCTACATCCATAAATACACATACAGAAAGAAACCAGGCATGAATCAGCAGAAATAAAATCAGGTAAAAAGAAATAAC
Source organism: Protopterus annectens (assembly GCF_019279795.1). Taxonomy (NCBI): domain Eukaryota; kingdom Metazoa; phylum Chordata; order Ceratodontiformes; family Protopteridae; genus Protopterus; species Protopterus annectens. Next base: position 92,073,595 of record NC_056735.1, on the reverse strand, counting down.
ACACACACACACACACACACACACACACACACACTCAGACATGTTCACATGCACACACACAAGCAAACATTATTACTGCAATTTTTCAAAGACCACTGATAACTTGAACAAATAGAACAAACACAGAATAGCTTCAAATACTTATTGCATCCAATAGCCTGTGATGGATACAACTTCTTGATGGTACATGTTCATCAGAACAACCATCAACTCATAATTTTCTGCCCAACATTCACCGTTTGTAATCCTCCAGTAGTTTCACCCATTGTGCTCTGCTCTCTCTACCTATATTACTACCCACAATGCCCTGGAAAAATTAAAATCACAACTTCACTCTAGGCTATCAGACCAAAGGTGGTACCTGTTACCTTCACTGAGCATGTGCTCACAGCAGATTTCAGCTGCTGCTGCTGAGCCGAACATCCAGCTGCACACACACATATGAACACACACACACATATGAACACACACACACACACACACACACACACACACACACACACACACACACACAGAAACACTCACACATGCACACACACACACACACACACACACACACACACACACACACACACACACACACACACGAACATGCACACACACACACGAACACGCACACACACAGAAACACACACACACATGCACGTGTGCACACCAAACACACACACAAACACACATATAAACACGCACACACACATACACACACACACACACACACACACACGCGCGCACACACAGACAGACGCATGCACATGGATGCACACACACATACACACACACACACACACACACACACACACACACACACACACACACACACACACACACACAAACAGAAACACACACCCACACACACACACACACACAAACATGCACACATAGACACAAACATACACATACATGCACATGCACGCACACAGACACAGACACACACACAGACACACACACACACACACACACACACACACACACACACACACACACACACACACACACACACACACACACACACACACACACACACATACACACATACACACACACAGACACACATAGACACACACACACACACACACACACACAAACACACACACACGTACGCAGACACACACACACACACACACACACACACACACACACACACACATGCACACAGACTCTCACACACACACACACACACACACACACACACACACACACACACACACATGTACACACACACAGAGACACACACATACAGACAGACACAAACACACACACATGCACTTGCACGTGCACACACGTGCGCACACACAGACACACACACACTGTTAGCTCTGCAAATGAGACATGATGCAAGCAAATGCCAAGTCATGCTTTTCCTGTCCAGTGAGCTCTGTGTCATGAGTGCAAATGGCATTTGTGTTAAGGGAGATCCAGAAGTGTGAATGATCTCAGCTATTTTGTGTATGTATGAGTGTGGCTTCGTATATTTGTGTGGAGAGGGGGATATTATGAGGTTTTAGATTTGTATGAGGAAAACACAACAATGGCCCATATCCTTACAACAAGGCTTTAAAATACTGGTAGGAATGCAGACAGAATAAAACAAATACCAGCCTCATTTTAAACAAAACTGGTTGGTTAGATCTCCTATAACAATCTTTCATCTAAAAAATAAAGCTAATCGTCAGCTCTTCTTAATATCCATTACATTTGTCCTCTGAGAAGCACAAGCCAGCAGCAGTATGTACTTTTGTTGTAGGCATTTCATCAGTTACTTGTTTTTACTTTACAAAATCAGCTGAGCACTATTTCTGGTGATGTGCCATGATGCATACAGTGATGTGTAAAATAACGATGGCAAACAGAAACAAACTGAAGTACCAGCTGTTTCTGCTAATGTCTCGTTGTACACACAGCAGCACGTAAAAGAATAAAAGAATAGTAGTAAACAAACAAACAAACAAACAAACAAACAACTCAGCCAACATCTCACTTAGCATAAAACAAAACATACAAAACCACCATGACCATTGCTTGTTTTGTTTGTATTTATTCATTTTTTACTTATCTTTTTCACCAAATGGTCTTAGTTTACAATGCTTTTTAAAGAGTTAACCGGGTAAGACCTATTAGACATAAATGTTTTTTAGGAATGACCTGATAACATTGGTCTGCTTAAATGTCACTGATCACAAACTATATATAAGTTCTGGCACTCACACAGAGGCCTATAGGATGTAACTCATTTACATCTCTCTGAATACTGATAGAAAGTTATCAAGACCAAAAGAATGTACACTACTAAAACCATTAGCAGCTAAGTTTACTATTTGATGTTTGTACCCACTGAATATAATACACTCATACTTTTAATGCACTACTTCATAAATGAACACAAACTATGTGATGGGAGAAACAGATTACAATTCTACTGATTTTATTTGACTATGTAACTAGTCCCCTTTGAAACAGCCCCTTCCTTATACCCTGTCCTTCCAACCCCTGTCCTAGGATCTGTTGAAATCCTGCACTAAATTCTGTAACACACATCCTCATAAGGTATTCTATGGGTCCACCACCCTTTCTATGAAAAATGGCAGAAAAAAACTTCCTTAGCTGCTAAAGGTCTTCCCAGGTGCAAACAAGTGAGAAAAAAACAGAAAATATTCCTGAGCTGACCACCACGGAGCTAGGAGATAGCATTGAAACCTTAATGTTGAAAATGTAAAACTTTAGGCTCATACTATGGCGATATAAATAATGGTTACTTTCCAAAATAAATGTTCCTGATGGGTACATAGATGTTTAAAACATTCAGCACAAACCTAAAAGATTTATTGAACTGAAGAAGGCCTGAATAGGTTGAAAGCGCTTTTCTTCTTTTTTACCCTTTGGTTTTAAATGAAGTTTTATGTTTAAATAAAGCCTAAAGTTTTACATTTTCAACATTAAGGTTTCAACGCTGTCTTCTAGCTCCGTGGTGGTCAGCTCAGGAATATGTTCTGTTTCTTTCAATGAAAAAGTGCTTCCTCAAGTTTGAGTGAAATCAGACATTCTTCAACTGCAAGCTGTGGCCCTCATTTGTTTCTGCTTATCCCTATCCCATCAACCTTCCTATTAATGACGCAGTGGGTTCCATCTCATGTCTACCTTTTGAAATCTCTACCAAAATGACCATTTTCAGCTTCCTTAATATCTTCTTATTGCATCACCTTGCTACCTTTTCATCATCTTAGTTTCCACGAATGTGATTTTGTTTTTTATACATAACATTTATTACACAGGTTCTAGAACTAGATACTTTAATCTAGCTGTGGTTGTTTTACTACACTAATAAGCTACAGAACGAACTTAGGACTTCGAGCTTTCAATTCCCCTCCTCCCCATTTATATTTAGCACCAAGAATTCCACACTCCTCATTATAAATGCCACAATGAATTCCACTCACCTGGTTTTAAATACCACCATGGATTCCCCACACACCCCTGGTTATACATACCACCATGGAATCCCCTTTGATGGGTATACATTCCACAATGGATTCTACTCACCTGGTTATATGTACCATGAGAGATTCAACTTACCTGGTTACACATACAACTATGGATCATGCACACACACACACACACACACACACACACACACACACACACACACACACACGCACACACGCACACACGCACACACACACACACACACACACACGCACACACACACACACACACACACACACACACACACACACACACACACACACACACACACACACACACACACACACACACACACACACACACACACACACACACACACACACACACACACACACACACACACACACACACAGTTATACATACCAGTTCAGATTTTCCTACCCTGGTTATACATATCATCATTTTGTTGAGTTCTGCTTTGAGTTTGTCGCATCTCCTCACAGTATCTCCCAGTCACTCCGCCACCCCACAGCTTGCAGGTACTACAAAGGTTTCAGTCTCCATATTTTACTGTTCTGTTACTAGTGAAGACTCCTTGCAATCCTGTTTAGGCCTCCCAATGGAGGAGTAACCAACCCCTACCTCATTCTTCTTATTCTAGTACATTCCACAACATTCTGCTGTCCAGTTCCAACATAATATGTGATGCAAATATGTCACTTAGGTCCTTGAAGGACACCACAGGCCTGTTTTCCAGACTTCTACTCTTACTACCACCATTTGCTTCATGTCTGTCACATTTTTGTCACTTTATAAATTTATATCCATTTTAACCCTCTTTGTTTTACTGGCAAGTTTTGGCACAAAATTGTGTCAAAAGTCTATGAAATGTGATATAGCTGAGTCTACAGCTGCTGGGTTTGATTTCTTGGACACTGATAAAAATCATGGTTTAGGACAAGCAATACGTATTTATCCTGAGTTGTACTTGTAAAGTTTACTTAACTGTGGTTACAGGTGAATCTAGTTTCCCTGCACTCGTTATATGAGCAATCTGACAAAAAAACCCTTTTCTGCCTTTTATTGCTCCAATGGCTGACTGACATTTCTGTACGTGAAGTTGACGCCGATGCTAGCAGTGAGCGTTTTACTGAGTAGAAGCATAATAAGAGCTCCGCTGTGACTAGAAACAGTGGTGTTTTTATGGGTTTAACTGCTGAATATGTGGAGTGAGAACATTCTCAGCTCTCTGAAGACAGGTTTATGAAATGACTGATCATTCTATTTCCCATCTATGACTTCAGAACCCTCCCCTTTACAAAGTTATATTGAAGTACTGAGAAAACTGCATTTCTGGCACCTGGCATAATTCCTTTGGGTTTTACATGTTTTGATTGGGTCTAGGCTGTATGTATAACTTACTTGTTGGCTCAAACCCCTCTCCACTACACCAGAAGAAGTAATCTGATTTGGCTACATAAAGTTCTATGGAAAAAATGGTGATTAAAGCAATATACCTTTACAAAAGGAAACAAACCATTGTTATATGGGATAAGAAAATACATTCCACTGCCTCCTTTGGAATTGGAAGTTTTATTTTATTGTTGTTCATTATTAATGCCAAACTGACATGGTCTCTCAAATTATGTTGTTGCTAGATGATAAACTTCTGTGTAATGCAGGCAAAAAACTAAAAGTTTAACAAAAATACATGGTTTCACTAAAAGGTGATTGCCAATTAATTCAAATTACCAACATTACAAAAAATTTTGACTGCCCAAAATTGAGCTTTTATAGTCCACTTTTATTATGTTACATTACTTGCTTTATGTAATACAATAAAAGTTAACTTTTTTAAAGTTCAGTTTTGGGCAGCCAAACATCTTTTGGAAAAAAAAGTCTTGTTTTCTAAATACTTTATTTGAACTTTGATTGCTTTTACAGTGCACTGTTTGCTTTTACAGAAAGGTGCCTGTCAGATGGTCAGAGGTCAACAGTAAGTAAATTAATACGCAACTAACATACTCTACCACATAACCCTTAGCTACCTCCTTACTGGCATACTCCACCATATGTGGGTGCATGGTACTCTGGGACAAATCTGGGTTGGATTGCACAGCCAGGCTTATAAAGACCCTGGTGGTTGTTAGCCTAGTATAAACTTTTGAACTTATGAACCTTATGACACTTACTGTGTTTTTAAATCTGCAAGTTTTGGAACTGTGTCACCAATAAAGTTATGTCACAGAGGACAGATTGTATCTGAAAATGTGATAATGAAATTTAGAAACCTACTTTTAGCCTTAGGGGAAGGTGCAGGTGTTGTGCTGTCTGTGTTGGGCTCTAGAAGTGAGACGTGGAATTGACTTTTTTTTCCCATGATTGTTAAAAACCTAATGTATCATTAAGTCATGACAATAGGCATCCTTTCTTTACTAATAGGTTCTCTGGTTAGCAGTGTTTCTTTAAGGGTCAGGATATCAGAAGCAGGCCTTAAACCAGGGATTTCTCTTAGGCAAGAGATGCATAGAAGAGTTCTAGAGGGAATGATTCCTGACCTGAAGTTGGATTTTTTTCTAGCTTTGCATGCCCCTCTTCTAACAGAGAGTGAATAACAATCGAGGTCCCTTTTTCCCTCAAAATGGGACCTCCCACCATTAATAAAGGCACATATGGTTAGGGGAACGTGCACCAAAATGTGTCAAATCCTTCCAGAACAGGAAAAGCTTTTCTGGACAACGGGTTCAGAGAAGTTACAAGAAGTTGCCTTCAGGTATACCTCCTTTTTCACCCTTTTCAGGGATTTCCAAGTATCGTCTTTGCATAACCTAGTCCTCTTCTGAAATAAAGATTACAGTCAAATGTCCTAAAAAGGTAACGTTTCCCTTCCTAGGAAGAGAGTTTCTTTATTAGGATTCAGAAACAGGTAATCTAGGGAGACTAATCCTGGATCTTGCCAGGATCGAAAGACATGTCAAGGTACAGCTGTTTGCAGTGATGGCATTTCAGTCTTTGGTGTCCATTCTCCAGCTGGGTAAGTGGATGACCTCTTTGAATCAGATGACTAACTAGTGGACCATTCAATTTTCATGACACACAGTGCATTTATTAGGTTAATAGTGGAAGAAAGGCATTTATGGCTTGTGGGTTTTCCATTTTATTTGGTATTTTCAGCTTCCTATTGTAATTGCAATACCCATAATTCTGAGTCTCAGAATTATGAAAAACACCTGCAAAGCTGCAAAAGAACAGTGAATATCAACAAACCCTGCTCTCCTTTAAAGCTACTTTCTACAAAGTAGCAAGCTTCCCCCGCACTCTGCAGAAGGTGGGGATGCTCGTGCACTGCTACTTTATTATACACAAACTACAGGATCGCCATACCCCAGAAAAGGGATACTCTGAGGAACAGTGATCTCAAACTAAGTATACTTAAGCCCCCATTTCAGCATATTCTGTAATCTTTCTGGGACTAGTACTTCTGGGCATGAGAATTTAATACTGTTACTGGCACCTTCACACTTCTTGGATTATCTCAGCCTGATCTGAGGTAGGATTTCTGTTCCTTATTGCACAGAATGTTTCTTGTAATCCTGATGGATTTAATTTTAAATTTTAATGTATCTTTTTGTTATCAATGCAAGTAAACTGTTTTTCTTAGTCAGTTTTTAGACATGATTCAATTCATGATGATAAGGGTAAACGCATGACATAGCTATCATTTCTAGTCAGTGGCATGAAACCAAACTATCAGTTCAAAATGCTTGCAGACATTGAGAGAAAATGTAAATTACATGCAGACAAGGAGTGGTGATTAAGAAAAAACCCAGCACCTTGTAGGTACAAGGTAGAATCCTTAACCTCCGAATGAGCATGCTGCCCATTCAGCTGCAATATTTCCTCAGTGCAGGCAAGATTTTGGTGCCAAAGGTCCTGTCCTGGGGATCACATCACAGTCTTAGATGATGCCCTGAGTCGTTTTTGGTCTCCGATGCCCATGAGTAACTGCAGCTGCACACAAGACAGCTACAACAAAAACAAAGGAGCCCAGAGGGTCCAGATCCAGGACTGACAGACATCCCAAATTTAAAAGATTAACTTTCTGTAGTAGAATCTGACCTGGGTATGAATGAGCAGTGAACTCTGAAACCACACTGGACATTTGGGGTCGGCACCATCAGACTCCAGTCTATCCAATAGAAAGGAATATCAGTCTGTGTGCAAAACCTTTGTGAGACCAAGAGATGCGGTTCAAAACACTTACTTTGACCTTTGTAAACAGAAGTAACAGTAAAGGTTTTTACTGTAACCAGAGTAATGTTTATACTATGGCTAGTCTGAAATCCATGTTGCATTTCAGAGAGAAGGGAGTTCTTGAGTACAATTAAACTGATATACAAGTAAAATACTTCTTTTATGGGGCTTAGCAACATTGGGAAGGGTCATCACCCCTGTGTATAGGCACAAGAATTATATATTTTATTTTATTGCCTCAGCAATACTGGGGGGACAATCTCCCTCCATAGTGTTATGGCACTACTCTCCATCCTTACCTTCACAATCTCCTCATAAAAACATGGCTGATGATATTCAAGCTCTAAACAATAACTTGTTTTCTTCAGAGATGGTACATACTATCTGGAAGACTAGAGAACTTATCACTAGAAAAAGGCCTTCTGGACAGGATAATGTGACTTAGTTATTTATTTAAATGGAAGAGATCTTCTGTTTCTAAGCAGAACAGTCCCCCTTCCTGCTTTACTCACTTCAGGCCTTCCCTATTCTTCTGTTCATTTTTTTTCCACAGTATCAGTCTCTCTACTGTGGAAGTTTTCTGTGAAATCAAGGATCACAGTTAATCGTTCCCCTGAAAGATGTTTGTTAGCCCTCATGTTGGCCTGCAGCATGACTGATTTTTAAGTGTTAATGTTTTATCCACTATTCTCTCTTGAATAAGGACAGGTTGGCCTTGTCCAGCAAACCATCTTTTAATCCTAACAGGATATCTGGCCCTTAAGAAATAAATTTCCTGTCATTTTACTCACATCTTCAAAACCTAAAGGAGAGGTTGTTATACTTGATGGAATTTAAAAGGAAACTATGGATCATTTTTTTTTTCTTTACGTGGTTCCCACTTGTACCTGTCATTCATCAAGTCTCGTTCTGTTAGCCATGCCATTACTTTCCCCCATCATGGATAGCCCTCAGTTAGCACAAGAGCTGGCTGTGGGAAGGCACCTTACAGGTAGCCTCAGTAGAAGTTTGTGTCCTTTCTGGAATCTGAACAATAATGGCTTATTTAAGCTTTACCACCTCTAGTGGGTGGGAGAATGGATAACTCACAGCACCATGGGGAACACAATGCCTTTCCCAGTGTTGCTGCACAATTCCACACACATATGGTGATTGCTATTGAAGTGATTTATTGGCCAAATGACAACATTCAGGACTGCATCTTTAGTGCTTACCTTCTCCAAGAAGCTGTGGTATTGGGTGGCAACAGACTGCTTCCTCCCAGGATTGTCACGCCCATCTTCTCTGCCAAGTCCAACAAGTGCCCTGATGATCTCAGATCACCTGGGTGGAGGTCAGGGATTTATCCTTCTCAGCAGGTGTAACTGTGTGACACTATTTCTTAGACCGATAATATTTAAGAACTATTCTGATCAACTCTTTTCATTTGCTCAGTAGAAGTGGCTATTCTGGGTAAACCGTACATTTCCAAATGAATTGCCTCCAGCATTCAATTTTGCTGTTTCTCTCAATGAGTCCAGCCAGGTCATGTTCAGAGCTCACATTAATGGGAAGGAGAGGTGCTGTTTCAATTACTTCCTTTAGAGTCATGGGAGCCACTGAAATCTGTGAGGCAGTAACCTGGTGACCTGGTGTTCCATCAACACTTTTAGATTCAGCCTAAGGTAAGTTGAGATGGTGGAATGCAGCAGCAGCAGTCCGCAACAGAGTAACTTCTTTTCCAATAATGATGAGGAAGCAGAAGAAAGGTGGGTAACTCTTTAGGGTCTTCCTCGGTGGCCTTACTGTTAATTACAACTTCAGATATAAGGAAGTTAGGTAACTCATTAGGGCCTTCCTCAGTGGCCTTACTGTTAATTACAACTTCAGATATAAGGAAGTTAGGTAACTCATTAGGGTCTTCCTCAGTAACCTTACTGTTAATTACAACTTCAGATGTAAGGAAGTTAGCTAACTCATTAGGGTCTTCCTCAGTGGCCTTACTGTTAATTACAACTTCAGATATAAGGAAGTTAGCTAACTCATTAGGGTCTTCCTCAGTGGCCTTACTGTTAATTACAACTTCAGATATAAGGAAGTTAGGTAACTTGTTAGGGTCTTCCTCAGTGGCCTTACTGTTAATTACAACTTCAGATATAAGAAAGTTAGCTAACTCATTAGGGTCTTCCTCAGTGGCCTTACTGTTAATTACAACTTCAGATATAAGAAAGTTAGGTAACTCGTTAGGGTATTCCTCAGTGGCCTTACTGTTAATTACAACTTCGGATAGAAGGAAGTTAGGTAACTCATTAGGGTCTTCCTCAGTGGCCTTACTGTTAATTACAACTTCAGATAGAAAGAAGTTAGGTAACTTGTTAGGGTCTTCCTTAGTGGCCTTACTGTTAATTACAACTTTAGATATAAGGAAGTTAGGTAACTTGTTAGGGTCTTCCTCAGGGGCCTTACTGTTAATTACAACTTTAGCTATAAGGAAGTTAGGTAACTTGTTAGAGTCTTCCTCAGTGACCTTACTGTTAATTACAACTTCACATATTATTATCTACCGATTGCCAACATTGAATGAGTGTAAACTTGCTGCTCAGCACAACTTCAACTGTAACTCTTTACAGAATGTCTTCTTTGGCTTTATGCCTTGATTGTCCCTTTTAGGCTGGGTCACAACTGAAGAGGGTTTTCTGAGCAGTTCTCCTTTCCAGCTAACAAACTAAATGAATAACTTACAGCTGTGGTCTTGTCACATGAAGTACATGCATATTTTTTCATTAAACACAGTTGGTATGACTACAGAAAAGTAAATGCTGTAGTACAGCTGTGTTAGAACTCATCTGAACTAGAGATGTATGACTTAATTCCTGTCTCTGAAATCCCAACTACTGCCTTGCCTTCTGCTGTTGATAGTGTTTGCTGTGGCTGCAGCCATTTGCTTTGTGTTGTTGGCAGCCATTTGCTTTGTGTTGTTGGCAGCCATTTGCTTTGTGTTGTTGGCAACCATTTGCTTTGTGCTGTTGGCAGCCATTTGCTTTGTGTTGTTGGCAGCCATTTGCTTTGTGTTGGTGGCAGCCATTTGCTTTGTGTTGTTGGCAGCCATTTGCTTTGTGTTGTTGGCAGCCATTTGCTTTGTGTTGTTGGCAGGTCTGCTAGGATGTGTATTACATACTTTTGCTTTGATCTCTGATAGTGTCTGTGGGATGACAGAACTAGTGCATTGGTATGGCATTGTGAAATGATAAAAATACTGTCTGAAGCTATTGTTTAATGAAAGAGACGTGCTACAGCACCAATTACAGCACACGTATACATGCGGTCTGCATGTACCTGATGGCTCTGACTTCAGGTCCAGTCTGCTTGTGATATGCTGACCACAGTTAGTGAGGTCACATACTGGTATTGCCTGGTACATCTTGTTTGTGTTAATACATATACAGGTCTTGCAGTTTAGCCTAGAAAATTAAAGCTATTAACTTCATCCTATAGTTGTGAGTTTGATTCCCTCTGCTTACAATGTGATTCAGGGTAAGTTACATACCCAGACAGTGCCCATGAGTCACCTCTAAAATGAAGCACTGGTATCTAGTGGATTTACTCAGACAACTTGCTGTTTTTTATGTTGGAACCAGTTTGTTGAATTCTGCCTTCCTGCACTCTCAGACTTACCTTAACCCATTTTTTCCATGACCATGATTCACTCTCGATCATGACCAGGTCTTCTCAGTTACTCTCACCTTTCTCTCTTCTGGCCATTCTATCAGAGTCTGTGAAGCTATAGAGAATACTTTTAATTCCTGAAGGTGTCCTGACTGATGGGATATTGTACATAGTAATGCTTTTCAACACCTATCCCACTTCACTTAATAGTGGAGCTCATCCTGCTTCACTGCTGACAGGTTGTAATCCTGCATGTTTATCCTGTCTGTATAAAACATGGATACTTTATATACATCCGATTAAGGTTCTTCATTTTTGGAGTATCTGCCCATATAAGGCATATATTCTATACACTGGCAGCATGTCACGGTTTGTAAATTATAGTCTATATTTCATAGCTTTCACAATTAGACAGCTTGCTAGTTATCCAACAATCAACCTGAAAAGCTGACTATTCCCATGAATTTGCTGACCAGGCTGTCCTACCTGGCTCACCTAAAGTGACTACTTTTCCAGAAATTACCAGGGAACAAAAGGAAGTAAAGTGCACTGCTGAGGGTCAAACTATAAGTCAAAGCTGATGAAATTCAAAGTCAGGCCTGCAGTTTTATAATTTAGTGCAATAAGCCCTAATCTCAGAGACACCCTATTGACTGCCATGGTTAACTTCTCAAGGACTGTGTTACTTTTTATCTTTTGAGTTTGGTTCCTTGTTGGGATGTCTTCATTATGGCGTTTGCATGTTCTTTGTGGGCTCTTGCCAAGTGTTCTGGTTTCCTTTTCCATTCCAAAGACATGCTGTAGGTAAAGTGATGATTGAACAAATTGTCAATAGGTGTGCATGTAATACAAGAGTGAGTGCGTATGTCTATCCTGCAAAAGACTGACATCCCATCCAGGTTAGTTTCATTGCTTTGTGCTTAAGGAGTGCCAGGCTAGGCTTCAGCTTCCCACTGATTCTGAAGTGGTACATTGGGTAAAGGATAATGAATCAACTGAATAATGAGTCCGCATTTTCCGATAGTTTTACTTTTATAATGTTAATATTTCTGTTTTACAGCACCTCTCCACCATCCCAACCCACTACAAAATAACATGGGGTGCTATTAGTGTGCTGCTTTGGTTTGTTGCATTGAACTATTTTTTCTGACAATCTGCACTGAGTAGTTGGGAGAGACTCCCCTGTACAGGAGGAGGAAAATGGACATCTGGGCACTAGTGAAAGTGGAAGGGCAGGACACTCAGAACACTGTCTGTAGCCTGCCATGGCAAATGCTAAGGAACAGGGCAGTAAGGACAGTGTCTGCATCCTACATTACAGGGAGCAAAGCAGGGAGGTAATGACACTACCCATGACCTATATTATAGAGACCTGAAGGACAAGAAAATAAGGAGACATTTTGTGGCCTGCATCACAGAGAAGTAAGGATACTGTCTGTGGCCTACATTACAAAGGGCTAAAGAATATGGTGGTAAAAATTGTCTGTGAACTTCATTACAGCCAATAAGGAATTGGCCAACCAAGATACTGTCACTAGCTGTGCAGGATGCTAAGGAACAGGGTGGTTTAGGTACAGTTTGTTACCTGCATAACAAAGACTTAATGATAGTCAGAACATGGTCTGTGGCCGGCATTACAGAGAGTGAAGAAACATGGCAGTCAGAAAATGGTCTATGGACTGCATTAAAGAGAGTTAAGAAACATGGTCATCAGAAAACTGTCTGTGGCCTGCATTACAGAGAGTTAAGAAACATGGCACTCAGAAAACTGTCTGTGGCCTGCATTACAGAGAGTTAAGAAACATGGCCGTCAAAAAACTGTCTGTGGCCTGCATTACAAAGAGTTAAGAAATATGGCCGTCAGAAAACTGTCTGTGGCCTGCATTACAGAGAGTAAAGAAACATGGCCATCAGAAAACTGTCTGTGGCCTGCATTACAGAGAGTTAAGAAACATGGCAGTCAGAAAACTGTCTGTGGCCTGCATTACAGAGAGTTAAGAAACATGGCCATCAGAAAACTGTCTGTGGCCTGCATTACAGAGAGTTAAGAAACGTGGCCATGAGAAAACTGTCTGTGGCCTGAATTACAGAGAGTTAAGAAACATGGCCATCAGAAAACTGTCTGTGGCCTGCATTACCGAGAGTTAAGAAACATGGCAGTAAGAAATCTGTCTGTGACCTGCATTATAGAGAGTTAAGAAACATGGCCATCAGAAAACTGTCTGTGGCCTGCATTACAGAGAGTTAAGAAACATGGCGATCAGAAAACTGTCTGTGGCCAGCATTGCAGAGAGTTAAGAAACATGGCCATCCGAAAACAGCCTCTGGCCTGCATTACAGAAAGTTAAGAAACATGGCCATCAGAAAACTGCCTGTGGCCTGCATTACAGAGAGTTAGGAAACATAGCTGTCAGAAAATTGTCTGTGGCCTGCATTACAAAGAGTTAAGAAACATGGCCATCAGAAAACTGTCTGTGGCATGCATTACAGAGAGTTAAGAAACATGGCCGTCAGAAAACTGTCTGTTGCCTGCATTACAGAAAGTTATGAAACATGGTCATCAGAAAACTGTCTGTGGACTGCATTACAGAGAGATAAGAAACGTGGCCATGAGAAAACTGGCTGTGGCCTGAATTACAGAGAGTTAAGAAACATGGCCATCAGAAAACTGTCTGTGGCCTGCATTACAGAGAGTTAAGAAACATGGCAGCCAGAAAACTGTCTGTGGCCTGCATTACAGAGAGTTAAGAAACATGACCGTCAGAAAACTGTCTGTGGCCTGCATTACAGAGAGTTAAGAAACATGGCCATCAGAAAACTGTCTGTGGCTTGCATTACAGAAAGTTAAGAATCATGGCTGTCAGAAAACTGTCTGTGGCCTGCATTACAGAGAGTTAAGAAACATGGCCATCAGAAAACTGTCTGTGGCCTGCATTACAGAGAGTTAGGAAACATGGTTGTCTGGAAACTTTCTGTGGCCTACATTACAGAGAGTTAAGAAACATGGCGATCAAAAAACTTTGTGGAAACATGGCCATCAGAAAACTGTCTGTGGCCTGAATTACAGAGAGTTAAGAAACATGGCCGTCAGAAATCTGCCTGTGGCCTGCTGTAGTTAAGAAACATGGCAGTCAGAAAACTGTCGGTGGCCTGCATTACAGAGAGGTAAGAAACATGGCCATAAGAAAACTGCCTGTAGCCTGCATTGCAGAGAGCTAATAAACATGGCCGTCAGAAAACTGCCTGTGGCCTGCATTACAGAGAGTTAAAAACATGGCCGTCAGAGAACTGTCTGTGGCCTGCATTACAGAGAGTTAAGAAACATGGCAATCAGAAAACTGTCTGTGGCCTGCATTACAGAGAGTTAAGAAACATGGCCGTCAGAAAACTGTTTGTGGTCTGCATTACAGAGAGTTAAGAAACAATGCCATCAGAAACCTGTCTGTGGCCTGCATTACAGAGAGTTAAGAAACATGGCAGTCAGAAAACAGTCTGTGGCCTGCATTACAGAAAGTTAAGAAACATGGCCATCAGAAAACTGTCTGTGGCCTGCATTACAGAGAGTTAGGAAACATAGCTGTCAGAAAACTGTCTGTGGCCTGCATTACAGAGAGTTAAGAAACATGGCCATCAGAAAACTGTCTGTGGCCTGCATTACAGAGAGTTAAGAAACATGGCCATCAGAAAACTGTCTGTGGCCTGCATTACAGACAGTTATGAAACATGGCCGTCAGAAAAATGTCTGTGGCCTGCATTACAGAGAGTTAATAAACATAGTCATCAGAAAACTGTCTGTGGCCTGCATTACAGAGAGTTAAGAAACATGGCCGTCAGAAAACTGTCTGTGGCCTGCATTACAGAGAGTTAAGAAACATGGCCATCAGAAAACTGTCTGTTGCCTGCATTACAGAGGGTTAAGAAACATGGCCATCAGAAAACTGTCTGTGGCCTGCATCTGTGGCCTGCATTACAGAGAGTTAAAAAACATGGCCATCTGAAAACTGCCTGTGGCCTGCATTGCAAAGTGTTAAGAAACATGGCCGTCAAAAAACTGCCTGTGGCCTGCATTACAGAGAGTTAAAAAAACATGGCCATCAGAAAACTGCCTATGGCCTGCATTACAGAGACTTAAGAAACATGTTTATCAGAAAACTGTCTGTGGCCTGCATTACAGAGAGTTTTGAAACCTGGCCGTCAGAAATCTGTCTGTGGCCTTCATTACAGAGAGTTAAGAAACATGGCAGTCAGAAAACTGTCTGTGGCCTGCATTACAGAAAGTTACGAAACCTGGTCATCAGAAAACTGTCTGTGGCCTGCATTACAGAGAGTTAAGAAACATGGCTGTCAGAAAACTGTCTGTGGTTTGCATTACAGAGAATTAAGAAACATGGCACTCAGAAAACTGTCTGTGGCCTGCATTACAGAGAGTTAAGAAACATGGCCATCAAAAAACTCTCTGTGGCCTGCATTACAAAGAGTTAAGAAATATGGCCGTCAGAAAACTGTCTGTGGCCTGCATTACAGGGAGTTAAGAAACATGGCAGTCAGAAATCTGTCTGTGACCTGCATTACAGAGAGTAAAGAAACATGGCCATCAGAAAACTGTCTGTGGCCTGCATTACAGAGAGTTAAGAAACATGGCCGTCAGAAAACTGTCTGTGGCCTGCATTACAGAGAGTTAAGAAACATGGCCATCAGAAAACTGTCTGTGGCCTGCATTACAGGGAGTTATGAAGCATGGCCATCAAAAAACTGTCGATGGTCAGTATTACAGAGAGTTAAGACACATGGCCAGCAGAAAACGGTCTGTGGCCTGCATTACAGAGAGTTAAGAAATGTGGCCATCAGAAAACTGTCTGTGGCCTGCATTACAGAGAGTTAAGAAACATGGCCATCAGAAAACTGTCTGTGGCCTGCATTGCAGAGAGTTAAGAAACATGGCAGTCAGAAATCTGCCTGTGGCCTGCATTACAGAGATTTAAAAAACAT
The DNA here is from genome assembly GCF_019279795.1 of Protopterus annectens. NCBI lineage: Eukaryota > Metazoa > Chordata > Ceratodontiformes > Protopteridae > Protopterus > Protopterus annectens. The sequence continues at coordinate 92,057,287 of NC_056735.1, read as the reverse complement.
GGCCATCAGAAAACTGTCTGTGGCCTGCATTACAGAGAGTTAAAAAATGTCACCATCAGAAAACTCTCTGTGGCCTGCATTACAGAGAGTTAAGAAACATGGCCATCAGAAAACTCTCTGTGGCCTGCATTACAGAGAGTTAAGAAACATGGCCATCAGAAAACTGTCTGTGGCCTGCATTGCAGAGAGTTAAGAAACATGGCCGTCACAAAACTGTCTGTGGATTGCATTAAAGAGAGTTAAGAAACATGGCCATCAGAAAACTGTCTATGGCCTGCATTACAGAGAGGTAAAAAACACGGCCATCAGAAAACTGTCTGTTGCCTGCATTACAGAGGGTTAAGAAACATGGCCATCAGAAAACTGTCTGTGGCCTGCATCTGTGGCCTGCATTACAGAGAGTTAAAAAACATGGCCGTCTGAAAACAGCCTGTGGCCTGCATTGCAAAGTGTTAAGAAACATGGCCGTCAAAAAACTGCCTGTGGCCTGCATTACAAAGAGTTAAAAAAACATGGCCATCAGAAAACTGCCTATGGCCTGCATTACAGAGACTTAAGAAACATGTTTATCAGAAAACTGTCTGTGGCCTGCATTACAGAGAGTTTTGAAACCTGGCTGTCAGAAATCTGTCTGTGGCCTTCATTACAGAGAGTTAAGAAACATGGCAGTCAGAAAACTGTCTGTGGCCTGCATTACAGAGAGTTACGAAACCTGGTCATCAGAAAACTGTCTGTGGCCTGCATTACAGAGAGTTAAGAAACATGGCTGTCAGAAAACTGTCTGTGGTTTGCATTACAGAGAATTAAGAAACATGGCACTCAGAAAACTGTCTGTGGCCTGCATTACAGAGAGTTAAGAAACATGGCCATCAAAAAACTCTCTGTGGCCTGCATTACAAAGAGTTAAGAAATATGGCCATCAGAAAACTGTCTGTGGCCTGCATTACAGGGAGTTAAGAAACATGGCAGTCAGAAATCTGTCTGTGACCTGCATTACAGAGAGTAAAGAAACATGGCCATCAGAAAACTGCCTGTGGCCTGCATTACAGAGAGTTAAGAAACATGGCCGTCAAAAAACTGCCTGTGGCCTGCATTACAAAGAGTTAAAAAAACATGGCCATCAGAAAACTGCCTATGGCCTGCATTACAGAGACTTAAGAAACATGTTTATCAGAAAACTGTCTGTGGCCTGCATTACAGAGAGTTTTGAAACCTGGCTGTCAGAAATCTGTCTGTGGCCTGCATTACAGAGAGTTAAGAAACATGGCAGTCAGAAAACTGTCTGTGGCCTGCATTACAGAGAGTTAAGAAACCTGGCCGTCAGAAAACTGTCTGTGGCCTGCATTACAGAGAGTTAAGAAACATGGCTGTCAGAAAACTGTATGTGGCTTGCATTACAGAGAGTTAAGAAACATGGCACTCAGAAAACTGTCTGTGGCCTGCATTACAGAGAGTTAAGAAACATGGCCGTCAAAAAACTGTCTGTGGCCTGCATTACAGAGAGTTAAGAAACATGGCCGTCAGAAAACTGTCTGTGGCCTGCATTACAGAGAGTTAAGAAACATGGCCATCAGAAAACTGTCTGTGGCCTGCATTACAGAGAGTTAAGAAACGTGGCCATGAGAAAACTGTGTGTGGCCTGAATTACAGAGAGTTAAGAAACATGGCCATCAGAAAACTGTCTGTGGCCTGCATTACAGAGAGTTAAGAAACATGGCCATCAGAAAACTGTCTGTGGCCTGCATTACAGAGAGTAAAGAAACATGGCCATCATAAAACTGTCTGTGGCCTGCATTACAGAGAGTTAAGAAACATGGCCAGCAGAAAACGGTCTGTGGCCTGCATTACAGAGAGTTAAGAAATGTGGCCATCAGAAAACTGTCTGTGACCTGCATTATAGAAAGTTAAGAAACATGGCCATCAGAAAACTGTCTGTGGCCTGCATTACAGAGAGTTAAGAAACATGGCCATCAGAAAACTGTCTGTGGCCTGCATTGCAGAGAGTTAAGAAACATGGCCGTCACAAAACTGTCTGTGGATTGCATTAAAGAGAGTTAAGAAACATGGCCAACAGAAAACTGTCTATGGCCTGCATTACAGAGAGTTAAAAAACACGGCCATCAGAAAACTGTCTGTGGCCTGCATTACAGAGAGTTATGAAACATGGCCGTCAGAAATCTGCCTGTCACCTGCATTACAGAGAGTTAAGAAACATGGCCGTCAGAAAACTGTCTGTGGCCTGCATTACAGAGAGTTAAGAAATGTCACCATCAGAAAACTCTCTGTGGCCTGCATTACAGAGAGTTAAGAAACATGGCCATCAGAAAACTGTCTGTGGCCTGCATTGCAGAGAGTTAAGAAACATGGCCGTCACAAAACTGTCTGTGGCCTGCATTACAGAGAGTTAAGAAACATGGCTGTCAGAAAACTGTCTGTGGCCTGCATTAAAGAGAGTTAAGAAACATGGCCATCAGAAAACTGTCTATGGCCTGCATTACAGAGAGTTAAAAAACACGGCCATCAGAAAACTGTCTGTGGTCTGCATTACAGAGAGTTAAGAAACATGGCAGTCAGAAAACTGTTTGTTGCCTGCATTACAGAGAGTTAAGAAACATGGCCATCAGAAAACTGTCTGTGGCCTGCATTACAGGGAGTTATGAAACATGGCCATCAGAAAACTGTCGATGGTCAGTATTACAGAGAGTTAAGACACATGGCCAGCAGAAAACTGTCTGTGGCCGGCATTACAGAGAGTGCAGAAACAAGGCAGTCAGAAAACGGTCTATGGACTGCATTACAGAGAGTTAAGAAACATGGCCATCAGAAAACTGTCTGTGGCCTGCATTACAGAGAGTTAAGAAACATGGCAGCCAGAAAACTGTCTGTGGCCTGCATTACAGAGAGTGAAGAAACATGGCCTTCAGAAAACTGTCTGTGGCCTGCATAACAGACAGTTAAGAAACACGGTCATCAGAAAACTGTCTGTGGCCTGCATTACAGAGAATTCAGAAACATGGTTGTCTGGAAACTTTCTGTGGCCTACATTACAGAGAGTTAAGAAACATGGCGATCAGAAAACTGTGTGGAAACATGGCCATCAGAAAACCGTCTGTGGCCTGCATTACAGAGAGTTAAAAAACATGGCCGTCTGAAAACTGCCTGTGGCCTGCATTGCAAAGTGTTAAGAAACATGGCCGTCAAAAAACTGCCTGTGGCCTGCATTACAGAGAGTTAAAAAAACATGGCCATCAGAAAACTGCCTATGGCCTGCATTACAGAGACTTAAGAAACATGGCCATCAGAAAACTGTCTGTGGCCTGCATTACAGAGAGTTTTGAAACCTGGCTGTCAGAAATCTGTCTGTGGCCTGCATTACAGAGAGTTAAGAAACATGGCAGTCAGAAAACTGTCTGTGGCCTGCATTACAGAGAGTTAAGAAACCTGGCCGTCAGAAAACTGTCTGTGGCCTGCATTACAGAGAGTTAAGAAACATGGCCATCAGAAAACTGTCAATGGCCTGCATTACAGAGAGTTAAGAAACATGGCAGTCAGAAAACTGTTTGAGGCCTGCATTACAGAGAGTTAAGAAACATGGCCATAAGAAAACTGTCTGTGGCCTGCATTGCAGAGAGTTAAGAAACATGGCCATCAGAAATCTGCCTGTCGCCTGCATTACAGAGAGTTAAGAAACATGGCCGTCAGAAAACTGTCTGTGGCCTGCATTACAGAGAGTTAAGAAATGTCACCATCAGAAAACTCTCTGTGGCCTGCATTACAGAGAGTTAAGAAACATGGCCATCAGAAAACTGTCTGTGGCCTGCATTGCAGAGAGTTAAAAAACATGGCTGTCACAAAACTGTCTGTGGCCTGCATTACAAAGAGTTAAGAAACATGGCTGTCAGAAAACTGTCTTCGGCCTGCATTAAAGAGAGTTAAGAAACATGGCCATCAGAAAATGGTCTGTGGCCTGCATTACAGAGAGTTAAAAAACACGGCCATCAGAAAACTGTCTGTGGTCTGCATTACAGAGAGTTAAAAAACATGGCAGTCAGAAAACTGTTTGTGGCCTGCATTACAGAGAGTTAAGAAACATGGCCATCAGAAAACTGTCTGTGGCCTGCATTACAGGGAGTTACGAAACATGACCTTCAGAAAACTGTTGATGGTCAGTATTACAGAGAGTTAAGACACATGGCCATCAGAAAACTGTCTGTAGCCGGCATTACAGAGAGTGCAGAAACACTGCAGTCAGAAAACGGTCTATGGACTGCATCACAGAGAGTTAAGAAACATGGCCATCAGAAAACTGTCTGTGGCCTGCATTACAGAGAGTTAAGAAACATGGCAGCCAGAACACTGTCTGTGGCCTGCATTACAGAGAGTGAAGAAACATGGCCTTCAGAAAACTGTCTGTGGCCTGCATTACAGACAGTTAAGAAACATGGTCATCAGAAAACTGTCGGTGGCCTGCATTACAGAGAGTTAAGAAACATGGTTGTCTGGAAACTTTCTGTGGCCTACATTACAGAGAGTTAAGAAACATGGCGATCAGAAAGCTGTGTGGAAACATGGCCATCAGAAAACTGTTTGTGGCCTGCATTACAGAGAGTTAAGAAACAATGCCATCAGAAACCTGTCTGTTGCCTGCATTACAGAGAGTTAAGAAACATGGGAGTCAGAAAACAGTCTGTGGCCTGCATTACAGAAAGTTAAGAAACATGGCCATCAGAAAACTGTCTGTGGCCTGCATTACAGAGAGTTAGGAAACATAGCTATCAGAAAACTGTCTGTGGCCTGCATTACAGAGAGTTAAGAAACATGGCCATCAGAAAACTGTCTGTGGCCTGCATTACAGAGAGTTAAGAAACATGGCCATCAGAAAACTGTCTGTGGCCTGCATTACAGACAGTTATGAAAGATGGCCGTCAGAAAAATGTCTGTGGTCTGCATTACAGAGAGTTAATAAACATAGTCATCAGAAAACTGTCTGTGGCCTGCATTACAGAGAGTTAAGAAACATGGCCGTCAGAAAACTGTCTGTGGCCTGCATTACAGAGAGTTAAGAAACATGGCCGTCAGAAAACTGTCTGTGGCCTGCTTTACAGAGAGTTAAGAAACATGACTGTCTGCAAACTGTCTGTGGCCTGCATTACAGAGAGTTAAGAAGCATGGCCGTCAGAAAACTGTCTGTGGCCTGCATTACAGAGAGTTAAGAAACATGGCCATCAGAAAACCGCCTGTGGCCTGCATTACAGAGAGTTAAAAAACATGGCTGTCTGAAAACTGCCTGTGGCCTGCATTGCAAAATGTTAAGAAACATGGCCGTCAAAAAACTGCCTGTGGCCTGCATTACAGAGAGTTAAAAAAACATGGCCACAGAAAACTGCCTATGGCCTGCATTACAGTGAGTTAAGAAACATGGCCATCAGAAAACTGTCTGTGGCCTGCATTACAGAGAGTTAAGAAACATGGTCATCAGAAAACTGTCTGTGGCCTGCATTACAGAGAGTTAAGAAACATGGTTGTCTGGAAACTTTCTGTGGCCTACATTACAGAGAGTTAAGAAACATGGCGATCAGAAAACTGTGTGGAAACATGGCCATCAGAAAACTGTCTGTGGCCTGCATTACAGAGAGTTAAGAAACATGGCTGTAAGAAATCTGCCTGTGGCCTGCTGTAGTTAAGAAACATGGCAGTCAGAAAACTGTCTGTGGCCTGCATTACAGAGAGTTAAGAAACATGGCCATAAGAAAACTGCCTGTGGCCTGCATTGCAGAGAGCTAATAAACATGGCCGTCAGAAAACTGCCTGTGGCCTGCATTACAGAGAGTTAAAAACATGGCCATCAGAGAACTGTCTGTGGCCTGCATTACAGAGAGTTAAGAAACATGGCCATCAGAAAACTGTCTGTGGCCTGCATTACAGAGAGTTAAGAAACATGGCCGTCAGAAAACTGTTTGTGGCCTGCATTACAGAGAGTTAAGAAACAATGCCATCAGAAACCTGTCTGTGGCCTGCATTACAGAGAGTTAAGAAACATGGCAGTCAGAAAACAGTCTGTGGCCTGCATTACAGAAAGTTAAGAAACATGGCCATCAGAAAACTGTCTGTGGCCTGCATTACAGAGAGTTAGGAAACATAGCTGTCAGAAAACTGTCTGTGGCCTGCATTACAGAGAGTTAAGAAACATGGCCATCAGAAAACTGTCTGTGGCCTGCATTACAGAGAGTTAAGAAACATGGCCTTCAGAAAACTGTCTGTGGCCTGCATTACAGACAGTTAAGAAACATGGTCATCAGAAAACTGTCTGTGGCCTGCATTACAGAGAATTAAGAAACATGGTTGTCTGGAAACTTTCTGTGGCCTACATTACAGAGAGTTAAGAAACATGGCGATCAGAAAGCTGTGTGGAAACATGGCCATCAAAAAACTGTTTGTGGCCTGCATTACAGAGAGTTAAGAAACATGGCCATCAGAAATCTGCCTGTGGCCTGCTGTAGTTAAGAAACATGGCAGTCAGAAAACAGTCTGTGGCCTGCATTACAGAGAGTTAAGAAACATGGCCATAAGAAAACTGCCTGTGGCCTGCATTGCAGAGAGCTAATAAACATGGCCGTCAGAAAACTGCCTGTGGCCTGCATTACAGAGAGTTAAAAACATGGCCGTCAGAGAACTGTCTGTGGCCTGCATTACAGAGAGTTAAGAAACATGGCCATCAGAAAACTGTCTGTGGCCTGCATTACAGAGAGTTAAGAAACATGGCCGTCAGAAAACTGTTTGTGGCCTGCATTACAGAGAGTTAAGAAACAATGCCATCAGAAACCTGTCTGTGGCCTGCATTACAGAGAGTTAAGAAACATGGGAGTCAGAAAAAAGTCTGTGGCCTGCATTACAGAAAGTTAAGAAACATGGCCATCAGAAAACTGTCTGTGGCCTGCATTACAGAGAGTTAGGAAACATAGCTATCAGAAAACTGTCTGTGGCCTGCATTACAGAGAGTTAAGAAACATGGCCATCAGAAAACTGTCTGTGGCCTGCATTACAGAGAGTTAAGAAACATGGCCATCAGAAAACTGTCTGTGGCCTGCATTACAGACAGTTATGAAACATGACCGTCACAAAAATGTCTTTGGCCTGCATTACAGAGAGTTAATAAACATAGTCATCAGAAAACTGTCTGTGGCCTGCATTACAGAGAGTTAAGAAACATGGCAGTCAGAAAACTGTCTGTTGCCTGCATTACAGAGAGTTAAGAAACATGGCCATCAGAAAACTGTCTGTGGCCTGCTTTACAGAGAGTTAAGAAACATGACTGTCTGCAAACTGTCTGTGGCCTGCATTACAGAGAGTTAAGAAGCATGGCCGTCAGAAAACTGTCTGTGGCCTGCATTACAGAGAGTTAAGAAACATGGCCATCAGAAAACTGTCTGTGGCCTGCATTACAGAGAGTTAAAAAACATGGCTGTCTGAAAACTGCCTGTGGCCTGCATTGCAAAATGTTAAGAAACATGGCCGTCAAAAAACTGCCTGTGGCCTGCATTACAGAGAGTTAAAAAACATGGCCACAGAAAACTGCCTATGGCCTGCATTACAGTGAGTTAAGAAACATGGCCATCAGAAAACTGTCTGTGGCCTGCATTACAGAGAGTTAAGAAACAACGCTGTCAGAAAACTGTCTGTGGCCTGCATTACAGAGAGTTAAGAAACATGGTCATCAGAAAACTGTCTGTGGCCTGCATTACAGAGAGTTAAGAAAACTGTGTGGAAACATGGCCATCAGAAAACTGTCTGTGGCCTGCATTACAGAGAGTTAAGAAACATGGCTGTAAGAAATCTGCCTGTGGCCTGCTGTAGTTAAGAAACATGGCAGTCAGAAAACTGTCTGTGGCCTGCATTACAGAGAGTTAAGAAACATGGCCATAAGAAAACTGCCTGTGGCCTGCATTACAGAGAGTTAAAAAAACATGGCCATCAGAAAACTGCCTGTGGCCTGCATTACAGAGACTTAAGAAACATGGCCATCAGAAAACTGTCTGTGGCCTGCATTACAGAGAGTTAAGAAACCTGGCCATCAGAAAACTGTCTGTGGCCTGCATTACAGAGAGTTAAGAAACATGGCCATCAGAAAACTGTCTGTGGCCTGCATTACAGAGAGTTAAGAAACATGGCCATCAGAAAACTGTCTGTGGCCTGCATTACAGAGAGTTAAGAAACATGGCAGTCAGAAAACTGTCTGTGGCCTGCATTACAGAGAGTTAAGAAACATGGCCATCAGAAAACTGTCTGTGGCCTGCATTACAGAGAGTTAAGAAACATGGCCGTCAGAAAACTGTCTGTGGCCTGCATTACAGAGAGTTAAGAAACATGGCCATCAGAAAACTGTCTGTGGCCTACAATACAGAGAGTTAAGAAACATGGCAGTCAGAAAACTGTCTGTGGCCTGCATTACAGAGAGTTAAGAAACATGGCCATCAGAAAACTGTCTGTGGCCTGCATTACAGAGAGTTAAGAAACATGGCCATCAGAAAACTGGCTGTGGCCTGCATTACAGAGAATTAAGAAACATGGCCATCAGAAAACTGTCTGTGGCCTGCATTACAGAGAGTTAAGAAACATGGCCATCAGAAAACTGTCTGTGGCCTGCATTACAGAGAGTTAAGAAACATGGCCATCAGAAAACTGTCTGTGGCCTGCATTACGGAGAGTTAAGAAACATGGCCTTCAGAAAACTGGCTGTTGCCTGCATTACAGAGGGTTAAGAAACATGGCCATCAGAAAACTGTCTGTGGCCTGCTTTACAGAGAGTTAAGAAACATGGCCATCAGAAAACTGTCTGTGGCCTGCATTACAGAGTGTTAAGAAACATGGCCATCAGAAAACTGTCTGTGGCCTGCATTACAGAGAGTTAAGAAACATGGCCATCAGAAAACTGTCTGTGGCCTGCATTACAGAGAGTTAAGAAACATGGCCATCAGAAAACTGTCTGTGGCCTGCATTACAGAGAGTTAAGAAACATGGCCATCAGAAAACTGTCTGTGGCCTGCATTACAGAGAGTTAAGAAACATGGCCAGAAAACTGTCTGTGGCCTGCATTACAGAGAGTTAAGAAACATGGCCATCAGAAAACTGTCTGTGGCCTGCATTACAGAGAGTTAAGAAACATGGCCATCAGAAAACTGTCTGTGGCCTGCATTACAGAGAGTTAAGAAGCATGGCCATCAGAAAACTGTCTGTGGCCTGCATTACAGAGAGTTAAGAAACATGGCCATCAGAAAACTGTCTGTGGCCTGCATTACAGAGAGTTAAGAAACATGGCCATCAGAAAACTGTCTGTGGCCTGCATTACAGAGAGTTAAGAAACATGGCCATCAGAAAACTCTCTGTGGCCTGCATTACAGAGAGTTAAGAAACATGGCCATCAGAAAACTGTCTGGGGCCTGCATTACAGAGAGTTAAGAAACATGGCCATCAGAAAACTGTCTGTGGCCTGCATTACAGAGAGTTAAGAAACATGGCCATCAGAAAACTGTCTGTGGCCTGCATTACAGAGAGTTAAGAAACATGGCCATCAGAAAACTGTCTGTGGCCTGCATTACAGAGAGTTAAGAAACATGGCCATCAGAAAACTGTCTGTGGCCTGCATTACAGAGAGTTAAGAAACATGGCCATCAGAAAACTGTCTGTGGCCTGCATTACAGAGAGTTAAGAAACATGGCCATCAGAAAACTGTCTGTGGCCTGCATTACAGAGAGTTAAGAAACATGGCAGTCAGAAAACTGTCTGTGGCCTGCATTACAGAGAGTTAAGAAACATGGCCGTCAGAAAACTGTCTGTGGCCTGGATTACAGAGAGTAAAGAAACATGGCCATCAGAAAACTGTCTGTGGCCTGCATTACAGAGAGTTAAGAAACATGGCCATCAGAAAACTGTCTGTGGCCTGCATTACAGAGAGTTAAGAAACATGGCCATCAGAAAACTGTCTGTGGCCTGCATTACAGAGAGTTAAGAAACATGGCAGTCAGAAAACTGTCTGTGGCCTCCATTACAGAGAGTTAAGAAACCTGGCCATCAGAAAACTGTCTGTGCCTGCATTACAGAGAGTTAAGAAACATGGCCATCAAAAAACTGTCTGTGGCCTACATTACATAGAGTTAAGAAACATGGCAGTCAGAAAACTGTCTGTGGCCTGCATTACAGAGAGTTAAGAAACATGGCCGTCAGAAAACTGTCTGTGGCCTGCATTACAGAGAGTTAAGAAATGTGGCCATCAGAAAACTGTCTGTGGCCTGCATTACAGAGAGTTAAGAAACATGGCCATCAGAAAACTGTCTGTGGCCTGCTTTGCAGAGAGTTAAGAAACATGGCCATCAGAAAACTGTCTGTGGCCTGCATTACAGAGAGTTAAGAAACATGGCCATCAGAAAACTGTCTGTGGCCTGCATTACAGAGAGTTAAGAAACATGGCCATCAGAAAACTGTCTGTGGCCTGCATTACAGAGAGTTAAGAAACATGGCCATCAGAAAACTGTCTGTGGCCTGCATTACAGAGAGTTAAGAAACATGGCCATCAGAAAACTGTCTGTGGCCTGCATTACAGAGAGTTAAGAAACATGGCCATCAGAAAACTGTCTGTGGCCTGCATTACAAAGAGTTAAGAAACATGGCCATCAGAAAACTGGCTGTGGCCTGCATTACAGAGAATTAAGAAACATGGCCATCAGAAAACTGTCTGTGGCCTGCATTACAGAGAGTTAAGAAACATGGCCATCAGAAAACTGTCTGTGGCCTGCATTACAGAGAGTTAAGAAACATGGCCATCAGAAAACTGTCTGTGGCCTGCATTACAGAGAGTTAAGAAACATGGCAGTCAGAAAACTGTCTGTGGCCTGCATTACAGAGAGTTAAGAAACATGGCCGTCAGAAAACTGTCTGTGGCCTGGATTACAGAGAGTTAAGAAACGTGGCAATGAGAAAACTGTCTGTGGCCTGAATTATAGAAAGTTAAGAAACATGGCCATCAGAAAACTGTCTGTGGCCTGCATTACAGAGAGTTAAGAAACATGGCCATCAGAAAACTGTCTGTGGCCTGCATTATAGAAAGTTAAGAAACATGGCCATCAGAAAACTGTCTGTGGCCTGCATTACAGAGAGTTAAGACACATGGCCATCAGAAAACTGTCTGTGGCCTGCATTGCAGAGAGTTAAGAAACATGGCCATCAGAAAACTGTCTGTGGCCTGCATTACAGAGAGTTAAGAAACATGGCCATCAGAAAACTGTCTGTGGCCTGCATTACAGAGAGTTAAGAAACATGGCCATCAGAAAACTGTCTGTGGCCTGCATTACAGAGAGTTAAGAAACATGGCCATCAGAAAACTGTCTGTGGCCTGCATTACAGAGAGTTAAGAAACATGGCCATCAGAAAACTGTCTGTGGCCTGCATTACAGAGAGTTAAGAAACATGGCCATCAGAAAACTGTCTGTGGCCTGCATTACAGAGAGTTAAGAAACATGGCCATCAGAAAACTGTCTGTGGCCTGCATTACAGAGAGTTAAGAAACATGGCCATCAGAAAACTGTCTGTGGCCTGCATTACAGAGAGTTAAGAAACATGGCCATCAGAAAACTGTCTGTGGCCTGCATTACAGAGAGTTAAGAAACATGGCCATCAGAAAACTGTCTGTGGCCTGCATTACAGAGAGTTAAGAAACATGGCCATCAGAAAACTGTCTGTGGCCTGCATTACAGAGAGTTAAGAAACATGGCCATCAGAAAACTGTCTGTGGCCTGCATTACAGAGAGTTAAGAAACATGGCCATCAGAAAACTGTCTGTGGCCTGCATTACAGAGAGTTAAGAAACATGGCCATCAGAAAACTGTCTGTGGCCTGCATTACAGAGAGTTAAGAAACATGGCCATCAGAAAACTGTCTGTGGCCTGCATTACAGAGAGTTAAGAAACATGGCCATCAGAAAACTGTCTGTGGCCTGCATTACAGAGAGTTAAGAAACATGGCCATCAGAAAACTGTCTGTGGCCTGCATTACAGAGAGTTAAGAAACATGGCCATCAGAAAACTGTCTGTGGCCTGCATTACAGAGAGTTAAGAAACATGGCCATCAGAAAACTGTCTGTGGCCTGCATTACAGAGAGTTAAGAAACATGGCCATCAGAAAACTGTCTGTGGCCTGCATTACAGAGAGTTAAGAAACATGGCCATCAGAAAACTGTCTGTGGCCTGCATTACAGAGAGTTAAGAAACATGGCCATCAGAAAACTGTCTGTGGCCTGCATTACAGAGAGTTAAGAAACATGGCCATCAGAAAACTGTCTGTGGCCTGCATTACAGAGAGTTAAGAAACATGGCCATCAGAAAACTGTCTGTGGCCTGCATTGCAGAGAGTTAAGAAACATGGCCATCACAAAACTGACTGTGGCCTGCATTACAGAGGGTTAAGAAACATGGCCATCAGAAAACTGTCTGTGGCCTGCATTACAGAGAGTTAAGAAACATGGCCATCAGAAAACTGTCTGTGGCCTGCATTACAGAGAGTTAAGAAACATGGCCATCAGAGAACTGTCTGTGGCTTGCATTACAGAGAGTTAAGAAACATGGCCATCAGAAAACTGTCGGTGGCCTGCATTACAGAGAGTTAAGAAACATGGCCATCAGAAAACTGTCTGTGGCCTGCATTACAGAGAGTTAAGAAACATGGCCATCAGAAAACTGTCTGTGGCCTGCATTACAGAGAGTTAAGAAACATGGCCATCAGAAAACTGTCTGTGGCCTGCATTACAGAGAGTTAAGAAACATGGCCATCAGAAAACTGTCTGTGGCCTGCATTACAGAGAGTTAAGAAACATGGCCATCAGAAAACTGTCTGTGGCCTGCATTACAGAGAGTTAAGAAACATGGCCATCAGAAAACTGTCTGTGGCCTGCATTACAGAGAGTTAAGAAACATGGCCATCAGAAAACTGTCTGTGGCCTGCATTACAGAGAGTTAAGAAACATGGCCATCAGAAAACTGTCTGTGGCCTGCATTACAGAGAGTTAAGAAACATGGCCATCAGAAAACTGTCTGTGGCCTGCATTACAGAGAGTTAAGAAACATGGCCGTCAGAAATCTGCCTGTGGCCTGCATTACAGAGACTTAAGAAACATGGCCATCAGAAAACTGTCTGTGGCCTGCATTACAGAGAGTTAAGAAACCTGGCCGTCAGAAAACTGTCTGCGGCCTGCATTACAGAGAGTTAAGAAACATGGCCATCAGAAAACTGTCTGTGGCCTGCATTACAGAGAGTTAAGAAACATGGCCGTCAGAAAACTGTCTGTGGCCTGCATTACAGAGAGTTAAGAAACATGGCCGTCAGAAAACTGTCTGTGGCCTGCATTACAAAGAGTTAAGAAACATGGCCATCAGAAAACTGTCTGTGGCCTGCATTACAGAGAGTTAAGAAACATGGCAGTCAGAAAACTGTCTGTGGCCTGCATTACAGAGAGTTAAGAAACATGGCCGTCAGAAAACTGTCTGTGGCCTGCATTACAGAGAGTTAAGAAATGTGGCCATCAGAAAACTGTCTGTGGCCTGCATTACAGAGAGTTAAGAAACATGGCCATCAGAAAACTGTCTGTGGCCTGCATTACAGAGAGTTAAGAAACATGGCCATCAGAAAACTGTCTGTGGCCTGCATTACAGAGAGTTAAGAAACATGGCCATCAGAAAACTGTCTGTGGCCTGCATTACAGAGAGTTAAGAAACATGGCCATCAGAAAACTGTCTGTGGCCTGCATTACAGAGAGTTAAGAAACATGGCCATCAGAAAACTGTCTGTGGCCTGCATTACAGAGAGTTAAGAAACATGGCAGTCAGAAAACTGTCTGTGGCCTGCATTACAGAGAGTTAAGAAACATGGCCATCAGAAAACTGTCTGTGGCCTGCATTACAGAGAGTAAAGAAACATGGCCATCATAAAACTGTCTGTGGCCTGCATTACAGAGAGTTAAGAAACATGGCCATCAAAAAACTGTCTGTGGCCTACATTACATAGAGTTAAGAAACATGGCAGTCAGAAAACTGTCTGTGGCCTGCATTACAGAGAGTTAAGAAACATGGCCGTCAGAAAACTGTCTGTGGCCTGCATTACAGAGAGTTAAGAAACATGGCCATCAGAAAACTGTCTGTGGCATGCATTACAGAGAGTTAAGAAACATGGCCGTCAGAAAACTGTCACCATCAGAAAACTCTCTGTGGCCTGCATTACAGAGCGTTAAGAAACATGGCCATCAGAAAACTGTCTGTGGCCTGCATTACAGAGAGTTAAGAAACATGGCCATCAGAAAACTGTCTGTGGCCTGCTTTGCAGAGAGTTAAGAAACATGGCCGTCAGAAATCTGCCCGTGGCCTGCATTACAGAGAGTTAAGAAACATGGCCATCAGAAAACTGTCTGTGGCCTGCATTACAGAGAGTTAAGAAACATGGCAGTCAGAAAACTGTCTGTGGCCTCCATTACAGAGAGTTAAGAAACCTGGCCATCAGAAAACTGTCTGTGCCTGCATTACAGAGAGTTAAGAAACATGGCCATCAAAAAACTGTCTGTGGCCTACATTACATAGAGTTAAGAAATATAGCCATCAGAAAACTGTCTGTGACCTGCATTATAGAAAGTTAAGAAACATGGCCATCAGAAAACTGTCTGTGGCCTGCATTACAGAGAGTTAAGAAACATGGCCATCAGAAAACTGTCTGTGGCCTACATTACAGAGAGTTAAGAAACATGGCCATCAGAAAACTGTCTGTGGCCTGCATTGCAGAGAGTTAAGAAACATGGCCGTCAGAAATCTGCCTGTGGCCTGCATTACAAAGATTTAAGAAATATAGCCATCAGAAAACTGTCTGTGGCCTGCATTACAGAGAGTAAAGAAACATGGCCATCATAAAACTGTCTGTGGCCTGCATTACAGAGAGTTAAGAAACATGGCAGTCAGAAAACTGTCTGTGGCCTGCATTACAGAGAGTTAAGAAACATGGCCGTCAGAAAACTGTCTGTGGCCTGGATTACAGAGAGTTAAGAAACGTGGCCATCAGAAAACTGTCTGTGGCCTGCATTACCGAGAGTTAAGAAACATGGCCATCATAAAACTGTCTGTGGCCTGCATTACAGAGAGTTAAGAAACATGGCCGTCAAAAAACTGTCTGTGGCCTGCATTACAAAGATTTAAGAAATATAGCCATCAGAAAACTGTCTGTGGCCTGCATTACAGAGAGTAAAGAAACATGGCCATCATAAAACTGTCTGTGGCCTGCATTACAGAGAGTTAAGAAACATGGCCATCAGAAAACTGTCTGTGGCCTGCATTACAGAGAGTTAAGAAACATGGCCATCAGAAAACTGTCTGTGGCCTGAATTACAGAGAGTTAAGAAACATGGCCATCAGAAAACTGTCTGTGGCCTGCATTACAGAGAGTTAAGAAACATGGCCATCAGAAAACTGTCTGTGGCCTGCATTACAGAGAGTTAAGAAACATGGCCATCAGAAAACGGTCTGTGGCCAGCATTACAGAGAGTTAAAAAACATGGCCATCTGAAAACTGCCTGTGGCCTGCATTACAGAAAGTTAAGAAACATGGCCATCAGAAAACTGTCTGTGGCCTGCATTACAGAGAGTTAAGAAACATGGCCATCAGAAAACTGTATGTGGCCTGCATTACAGTGAGTTAAGAAACATGGCCATCAGAAAACTGCCTTTGGCCTGCATTACAGAGACTTAAGAAACATGGCCATCAGAAAACTGTCTGTGGCCTGCATTACAGAGAGTTAAGAAATATGGCCATCAGAAAACTGTCTGTGGCCTGCATTACAGAGAGTTAAGAAACATGGCCATCAGAAAACTGTCTGTGGCCTGCATTACAGAGAGTTAAGAAACATGGCCATCAGAAAACTGTCTGTGGCCTGCATTACAGAGAGTTAAGAAACATGGCCATGAGAAAACTGTCTGTGGCCTGCATTACAGAGAGTTAAGAAACATGGCCATCAGAAAACTGTCTGTGGCCTGCATTACAGAGAGTTAAGAAACATGGCCATCAGAAAACTGTCTGTGGCCTGCATTACAGAGAGTTAAGAAACATGGCCATCAGAAAACTGTCTGTGGCCTGCATTACAGAGAGTTAAGAAACATGGCCATCAGAAAACTGTCTGTGGCCTGCATTACAGAGAGTTAAGAAACATGGCCATCAGAAAACTGTCTGTGGCCTGCATTACAGAGAGTTAAGAAACATGGCCATCAGAAAACTGTCTGTGGTCTGCATTACAGAGAGTTAAGAAACATGGCCATCAGAAAACTGTCTGTGGCCTGCATTACAGAGAGTTAAGAAACATGGCCATCAGAAAACTGTCTGTGGCCTGCATTACAGAGAGTTAAGAAACATGGCCATCAGAAAACTGTCTGTGGCCTGCATTACAGAGAGTTAAGAAACATGGCCATCAGAAAACTGTCTGTGGCCTGCATTACAGAGAGTTAAGAAACATGGCCATCAGAAAACTGTCTGTGGCCTGCATTACAGAGAGTTAAGAAACATGGCCATCAGAAAACTGTCTGTGGCCTGCATTACAGAGAGTTAAGAAACATGACCATCAGAAAACTGTTTGTGGCCTGCATTACAGAGAGTTAAGAAACATGGACGTCAGAAAACTGTCTGTGGCCTGCATTACAAAGATTTAAGAAACATGGCCATCAGAAAACTGTCTGTGGTCTGCATTACAGAGAGTTAAGAAACATGGCCAACAGAAAACCGTCTGTGGCCTGCATTACAGAGAGTTAAGAAACATGGCCATCAGAAAACTGTCTGTGGCCTGCATTACAAAGAGTTAAGAAACATGGCCGTCAGAAAACTGTCTGTTGCCTGCATTACAGAGAGTTAAGAAACATGGCCATCAGAAAACTGTCTGTGGCCTGCATTACAGAGAGTTAAGAAACATGGCAGTCAGAAAACTGTCTGTGGCCTGCATTATAGAGAGTTAAGAAACATGGCCATCAGAAAACTGTTTGTGGCCTGCATTACAGAGAGTTAAGAAACATGGCCATCAGAAAACTGTCTGTGGCCTGCATTACAGAGTGTTAAGAAACATGGCCATCAGAAAACTGTCTGTGGTCTGCATTACAGAGAGTTAAGAAACATGGCCATCAGAAAACTGTCTGTGGTCTGCATTACAGAGAGTTAAGAAACATGGCCAACAGAAAACTGTCTGTGGCCTGCATTACAGAGAGTTAAGAAACATGGCCATCAGAAAACTGTCTGTGGCCTGCATTACAGAGAGTTAAGAAACATGGCAGCCAGAACACTGTCTGTGGCCTGCATTACAGAGAGTGAAGAAACATGGCTTTCAGAAAACTGTCTGTGGCCTGCATTACAGACAGTTAAGAAACATGGTCATCAGAAAACTTTCTGTGGCCTACATTACAGAGAGTTAAGAAAGATGGCAATCAGAAAACTGTCTGTGGAAACATGGCCATCAGAAAACTGCCTGTGGCCTGCATTACAGAGACTTAAGAAACATGGCCAACAGAAAACTGTCTGTGGCCTGCATTACAGAGAGTTAAGAAACATGGCCGTCAGAAATCTGCCTGTGGCCTGCATTACAGAGAGTTAAGAAACATGGCCATCAGAAAACTGTCTGTGGCCTGCATTACAGAGAGTTAAGAAACATGGCCGTCAGAAAACTGTCTGTGGCCTGCATTACAGAGAGTTAAGAAACATGGCCATCAGAAAACTGTCTGTGGCCTGCATTACAGAGAGTTAAGAAACATGGCCATCAGAAAACTGTCTGTGGCCTGCGTTACAGAGAGTTAAGAAACATGGCCGTCAGAAAACTGTCTGTGGCCTGCATTACAGAGAGTTAAGAAACATGGCCATCAGAAAACTGTCTGTGGCCTACAATACAGAGAGTTAAGAAACATGGCAGTCAGAAAACTGTCTGTGGCCTGCATTACAGAGAGTTAAGAAACATGACCATCAGAAAACTGTTTGTGGCCTGCATTACAGAGAGTTAAGAAACATGGACGTCAGAAAACTGTCTGTGGCCTGCATTACAGAGAGTTAAGAATCATGGCCATCAAAAAACTGTCTGTGGTCTGCATTACAGAGAGTTAAGAAACATGGCCAACAGAAAACCGTCTGTGGCCTGCATTACAGAGAGTTAAGAAACATGGCCATCAGAAAACTGTCTGTGGCCTGCATTACAGAAAGTTAAGAAACATGGCCATCAGAAAACTGTCTGTGGCCTGCATTACAGAGAGTTAAGAAACATGGCCATCAGAAAACTGTCTGTGGCCTGCATTACAGAGAGTTAAGAAACAAGCCTGTCAGAAAACTGTCTGTGGCCCGCATTACAGAGAGCTAAGAAACATGGTCATCAGAAAACTGTCTGTGGCCTGCATTACAGAGAGTTAAGAAACATGGCTGTCTGGAAACTTTCTGTGGCCTACATTACAGAGAGTTAAGAAACATGGCGATCAGAAAACTGTCTGTGGAAACATGGCCATCAGAAAACTGTCTGTGGCCTGCACTCCAGAGAGTTAAGAAACATGGCCATCAGAAACCTGCCTGTGGCCTGCTGCAGTTAAGAAACATGGCAGTCAGAAAACTGTCTGTGGCCTGCATTACAGAGAGTTAAGAAACATGGCCATAAGAAAACTGCCTGTGGCCTGCATTACAGAGAGTTAAGAAACATGGCCATCAGAAAACTGTCTGTGGCCTGCATTACAGAGAGTTAAGAAACATGGCCATCAGAAAACTGTCTGTGGCCTGCATTACAGAGAGTTAAGAAACATGGCAGTCAGAAAACTGTCTGTGGCCTCCATTACAGAGAGTTAAGAAACATGGCCATCCGAAAACAGTTTCTGGCCTGCATTACAGAAAGTTAAGAAACATGGCCATCAGAAAACTGTCTGTGGCCTGCATTACAGAGAGTTAGGAAACATAGCTGTCAGAAAACTGTCTGTGGCCTGCATTACAGAGAGTTAAGAAACATGGCCATCAGAAAACTGTCTGTGGCCTGCATTACAGAGAGTTAAGAAACATGGCCATCAGAAAACTGTCTGTGGCCTGCATTACAGAGAGTTAAGAAACATGGCCGTCAGAAAACTGTCTGTGGCCTGCATTACAGAGAGTTAAGAAACCTGGCTGTCAGAAAACTGTCTGTGGCCTGCATTACAGAGAGTTAAGAAACATGGCCATCAGAAAACTGTCTGTGGCCTGCATTACAGAGAGTTAAGAAACATGGCCATCAGAAAACTGTCTGTGGCCTGCATTACAGAGAGTTAAGAAACATGGCAGTCAGAAAACTGTCTGTGGCCTGCATTACAGAGAGTTAAGAAACATGGCCGTCAGAAAACTGTCTGTGGCCTGCATTACAGAGAGTTAAGAAACATGGCCATCACAAAACTGTCTGTGGCCTGCATTACAGAGGGTTAAGAAACATGGCTGTCAGAAAACTGTCTGTGGCCTGCATTACAGAAAGTTAAGAAATGTGGCCATCAGAAAACTGTCTGTGGCCTACATTACAGAGAGTTAAGAAACATGGCCATCAGAAAACTGTCTGTGGCCTGCTTTGCAGAGAGTTAAGAAACATGGCCATCAGAAATCTGCCCGTGGCCTGCATTACAGAGAGTTAAGAAACATGGCCGTCAGAAAACTGTCTGTGGCCTGCATTACAGAGAGTTAAGAAACATGGCCATCAGAAAACTGTCTGTGGCCTCCATTACAGGGAGTTAAGAAACATGGCCATCAGAAAACTGTCTGTGGCCTGCATTACAGAGAGTTAAGAAACATGGCCATCAGAAAACTGTCTGTGGCCTGCATTACAGAGAGTTAAGAAACATGGCCATCAGAAAACTGTCTGTGGCCTGCATTACAGAGAGAGTTAAGAAACATGGCCATCAGAAAACTGTCTGTGGCCTGCATTACAGAGAGTTAAGAAACATGGCCATCAGAAAACTGTCTGTGGCCTGCATTACAGAGAGTTAAGAAACATGGCCATCAGAAAACTGTCTGTGGCCTGCATTACAGAGAGTTAAGAAACCTGGCCATCAGAAATCTGTCTGTGGCCTGCATTACAGAGAGTTAAGAAACATGGCAGTCAGAAAACTGTCTGTGGCCTCCATTACAGAGAGTTAAGAAACATGGCAGTCAGAAAACTGTCTGTGGCCTGCATTACAAAGAGTTAAGAAACATGGCCTTCAGAAAACTGGCTGTTGCCTGCATTACAGAGGGTTAAGAAACATGGCCATCAGAAAACTGTCTGTGCCTGCATTACAGAGAGTTAAGAAACATGGCCATCAAAAAACTGTCTGTGGCCTACATTACATAGAGTTAAGAAACATGGCAGTCAGAAAACTGTCTGTGGCCTGCATTACAGAGAGTTAAGAAACATGGCCGTCAGAAAACTGTCTGTGGCCTGCATAACAGAGAGTTAAGAAACATGGCAGTCAGAAAACCATCTGTGGCCTGCATTACAGAGAGTTAAGAAACATGGCCATCAGAAAACTGTCTGTGGCCTGCATTACAGAGAGTTAAGAAACATGGCCATCAGAAAACTGTCTGTGGCCTGCATTACAGAGAGTTAAGAAACATGGCCATCAGAAAACTGTCTGTGGCCTGCATTACAGAGAGTTAAGAAACATGGCAGTCAGAAAACTGTCTGTGGCCTGCATTACAGAGAGTTAAGAAACATGGCAGTCAGAAAACTGTCTGTGGCCTGCATTACAGAGAGTTAAGAAACATGGCCGTCAGAAAACTGCCTGTGGCCTGCATTACAGAGACTTAAGAAACATGGCCATCAGAAAACTGTCTGTGGCCTGCATTACAGAGAGTTAAGAAACATGGCCAACAGAAAACCGTCTGTGGCCTGCATTACAGAGAGTTAAGAAACATGGCCATCAGAAAACTGTCTGTGGCCTGCATTACAGAAAGTTAAGAAACATGTCCGTCAGAAAGCTGTCTGTGGCCTGCATTACAGAGAATTAAGAAACTTGGCCATCAGAAAACTGTCTGTGGCCTGCTTTGCAGAGAGTTAAGAAACATGGCCGTCAGAAATCTGCCTGTGGCCTGCATTACAGAGAGTTAAGAAACATGGCTGTCAGAAAACTGTCTGTGGCCTGCATTACAGAGAGTTAAGAAATGTCAACATCAGAAAACTCTCTGTGGCCTGCATTACAGAGCGTTAAGAAACATGGCCATCAGAAAACTGTCTGTGGCCTGCATTGCAGAGAGTTAAGAAACATGGCCGTCACAAAACTGTCTGTGGCCTGCATTAAAGAGAGTTAAGAAACATGGCCATCAGAAAACTGTCTATGGCCTGCATTACAGAGAGTTAAAAAACACGGCCATCTGAAAACTGTCTGTGGTCTGCATTACAGAGAGTTAAAAAACATGGCAGTCAGAAAACTGTTTGTGGCCTGCATTACAGAGAGTTAAGAAACATGGCCATCAGAAAACTGTCTGTGGCCTGCATTACAGAGAGTTACGAAACATGGCCATCAGAAAACTGTCGATGGTCAGTATTACAGAGAGTTAAGACACATGGCCATCAGAAAACTGTCTGTAGCCGGCATTACAGAGAGTGCAGAAACACTGCAGTCAGAAAACGGTCTATGGACTGCATTACAGAGAGTTAAGAAACATGGCCATCAGAAAACTGTCTGTGGCCTGCATTACAGAGAGTTAAGAAACATGGCAGCCAGAAAACTGTCTGTGGCCTGCATTACAGAGAGTGAAGAAACATGGCCTTCAGAAAACTGTCTGTGGCCTGCATTACAGACAGTTAAGAAACATGGTCATCAGAAAACTGTCTGTGGCCTGCATTACAGAGAGTTAAGAAACATGGTGATCAGAAAACTGTCTGTGGAAACATGGCCATCAGAAAACTGTCTGTGGCCTGCATTCCAGAGAGTTAAGAAACATAGCCATAAGAAAACTGCCTGTGGCCTGCATTGCAGAGAGCTAATAAACATGGCCGTCAGAAAACTGCCTGTGGCCTGCATTACAGAGAGTTAAAAACATGGCCGTCAGAAAACTGCCTGTGGCCTGCATTACAGAGACTTAAGAAACATGGCCATCAGAAAACTGTCTGTGGCCTGCATTACAGAGAGTTAAGAAATATGGCCGTCAGAAAACTGTCTGTGGCCTGCATTACAGAGAGTTAAGAAACATGGCCATCAGAAAACTGGCTGTGGCCTGCATTACAGAGAGTTAAGAAACATGGCCATCAGAAAACTGTCTGTGGCCTGCATTACAGAGAGTTAAGAAACATGGCCATCAGAAAACTGTCTGTGGCCTGCATTACAGAGAATTAAGAAACATGGCAGTCAGAAAACTGTCTGTGGCCTGCATTACAGAGAGTTAAGAAACATGACCATCAGAAAACTGTCTGTGGCCTGCATTACAGAGAGTTAAGAAACATGGCCATCAGAAAACTGTCTGTGGCCTGCATTACAGAGAGTTAAGAATCATGGCCGTCAAAAAACTGTCTGTGGTCTACATTACAGAGAGTTAAGAAACATGGCCAACAGAAAACCGTCTTTGGCCTGCATTACAGAGAGTTAAGAAACATGGCCATCAGAATACTATCTGTGGCCTGCATTACAGAGAGTTAAGAAACATGTCCGTCAGAAAGCTGTCTGTGGCCTGCATTACAGAGAATTAAGAAACATGGCCATCAGAAAACTGTCTGTGGCCTGCATTACAGAGAGTTAAGAAACAAGCCTGTCAGAAAACTGTCTGTGGCCTGCATTACAGAGAGCTAAGAAACATGGTCATCAGAAAACTGTCTGTGGCCTGCATTACAGAGAGTTAAGAAACATGGCGATCAGAAACCTGCCTGTGGCCTGCTGCAGTTAAGAAACATGGCAGTCATAAAACTGTCTGTGGCCTGCATTACAGAGAGTTAAGAAACATGGCCATAAGAAAACTGCCTCTGGCCTGCATTACAGAGAGTTAAGAAACATGGCCATCAGAAAACTGTCTGTGGCCTGCATTACAGAGAGTTACGAAACATGGCCATCAGAAAACTGTCGATGGTCAGTATTACAGAGAGTTAAGACACAAGGCCATCAGAAAACTGTCTGTGGCCGGCATTACAGAGAGTGCAGAAACACGGCAGTCAGAAAACGGTCTATGGACTGCATTACAGAGATTTAAGAAACATGGCCATCAGAAAACTGTCTGTGGCCTGCATTACGGAGAGTTAAGAAACATGGCAGCCAGAAAACTGTCTGTGGCCTGCATTACAGAGAGTGAAGAAACATGGCCTTCAGAAAACTGTCTGTGGCCTGCATTACAGACAGTTAAGAAACATGGTCATCAGAAAACTGTCTGTGGCCTGCATTACAGAGAGTTAAGAAACATGGCAATCAGAAAACTGTCTGTGGAAACATGGCCATCAGAAATCTGTCTGTGGCCTGCATTCCAGAGAGTCAAGAAACATAGCCATAAGAAAACTGCCTGTGGCCTGCATTGCAGAGAGCTAATAAACATGGCCATCAGAAAACTGCCTGTGGCCTGCATTACAGAGAGTTAAAAACATGGCCGTCAGAAAACTGCCTGTGGCCTGCATTACAGAGACTTAAGAAACATGGCCATCAGAAAACTGTCTGTGGCCTGCATTACAGAGAGTTAAGAAATATGGCCGTCAGAAAACTGTCTGTGGCCTGCATTACAGAGAGTTAAGAAACATGGCCATCAGAAAACTGGCTGTGGCCTGCATTACAGAGAGTTAAGAAACATGGCCATCAGAAAACTGTCTGTGGCCTGCATTACAGAGAGTTAAGAAACATGGCCATCAGAAAACTGTCTGTGGCCTGCATTACAGAGAGTTAAGAAACATGGCAGTCAGAAAACTGTCTGTGGCCTGCATTACAGAGAGTTAAGAAACATGACCATCAGAAAACTGTCTGTGGCCTGCATTACAGAGAGTTAAGAATCATGGCCATCAGAAAACTGTCTATGGCCTGCATTACAGAGAGTTAAAAATCATGGCCGTCAAAAAACTGTCTCTGGTCTGCATTACAGAGAGTTAAGAAACATGGCCAACAGAAAACCGTCTGTGGCCTGCATTACAGAGAGTTAAGAAACATGGCCATCAGAAAACTGTTTGTGGCCTGCATTACAGAAAGTTAAGAAACATGTCCGTCAGAAAGCTGTCTGTGGCCTGCATTACAGAGAATTAAGAAACATGGCCATCAGAAAACTGTCTGTGGCCTGCATTACAAAGAGTTAAGAAACAAGCCTGTCAGAAAACTGTCTGTGGCCTGCATTACAGAGAGCTAAGAAACATGGTCATCAGAAAACTGTCTGTGGCCTGCATTACAGAGAGTTAAGAAACATGGCTGTCTGGAAACTTTCTGTGGCCTACATTACAGAGAGTTAAGAAACATGGCGATCAGAAAACTGTCTGTGGAAACATGGCCATCAGAAAACTGTCTGTGGCCTGCATTCCAGAGAGTTAAGAAACATGGCCGTCAGAAACCTGCCTGTGGCCTGCTGCAGTTAAGAAACATGGCAGTCAGAAAACTGTCTGTGGCCTGCATTACAGAGAGTTAAGAAACATGGCCATAAGAAAACTGCCTGTGGCCTTCATTGCAGAGAGCTAGTAAACATGGCCATCAGAAAACTGTCTGTGGCCTGCATTACAGAGAGTTAAGAAACCTGGCCATCAGAAAACTGTCTGTGGCCTGCATTACAGAGAGTTAAGAAACATGGCAGTCAGAAAACTGTCTGTAGCCAGCATTGCAGAGAGTTAAGAAACATGGCCATCCGAAAACAGTTTCTGGCATGCATTACAGAAAGTTAAGAAACATGGCCATCAGAAAACTGTCTGTGGCCTGCATTACAGAGAGTTAGGAAACATAGCTGTCAGAAAACTGTCTGTGGCCTGCATTACAGAGAGTTAAGAAACATGGCCATCAGAAAACTGTCTGTGGCCTGCATTACAGAGAGTTAAGAAACCTGGCCATCAGAAAACTGTCTGTGGCCTGCATTACAGAGAGTTAAGAAACACGGCCGTCAGAAAACTGTCTGTTGGCTGCATTACAGACAGTTATGAAACATGGCTGTCAGAAAACTGTCTGTGGCCTGCATTACAGAGAGTTAAGAAACGGGCCATGAGAAAACTGTCTGTGGCCTGAATTACAGAGAGTTAAGAAACATGGCCATCAGAAAACTGTCTGTGGCCTGCATTACAGAGAGTTAAGAAACATGGCAGTCAGAAAACTGTCTGTGGCCTGCATTACAGAGAGTTAGGAAACATAGCTGTCAGAAAACTGTCTGTGGCCTGCATTACAGAGTGTTAAGAAACATTGGCCATCAGAAAACTGTCTGTGGCCTGCATTACAGTGAGTTAAGAAACATGGCCATCAGAAAACTGTCTGTGGCTTGCATTACAGAGAGTTAAGTAACAACGCTGTCAGAAAACTGTTTGTGGCCTGCATTACAGAGAGTTAAGAAACATGATCATCAGAAAACTGTCTGTGGCCTGCATTACAGAAAGTTAAGAAACATGGTTGTCTGGAAACTTTCTGTGGCCTACATTACAGAGAGTTAAGAAACATGGCGATCAGAAAACTGTGTGGAAACATGGCCATCAGAAAACTGTCTGTGGCCTGCATTACAGAGAGTTAAGAAACATGGCCATCAGAAATCTGCCTGTGGCCTGCTGTAGTTAAGAAACAGGGCAGTCAGAAAACTGTCTGTGGCCTGCATTACAGAGAGTTAAGAAACATGGCCATAAGAAAACTGCCTGTGGCCTGCATTGCAGAGAGCTAATAAACATTGCCGTCAGAAAACTGCCTGTGGCCTGCATTACAGAGAGTTAAAAACATGGCCGTCAGAGAACTGTCTGTGGCCTGCATTACAGAGAGTTAAGAAACATGGCCATCAGAAAACTGTCTGTGGCCTGCATTACAGAGAGTTACGAAACATGGCCATCAGAAAACTGTCGATGGTCAGTATTACAGAGAGTTAAGACACAAGGCCATCAGAAAACTGTCTGTGGCCAGCATTACAGAGAGTGCAGAAACACGGCAGTCAGAAAACAGTCTATGGACTGCATTACAGAGATTTAAGAAACATGGCCATCAGAAAACTGTCTGTGGCCTGCATTACGGAGAGTTAAGAAACATGGCAGCCAGAAAACTGTCTGTGGCCTGCATTACAGAGAGTGAAGAAACATGGCCTTCAGAAAACTGTCTGTGGCCTGCATTACAGACAGTTAAGGAACATGGTCA
The DNA here is from genome assembly GCF_019279795.1 of Protopterus annectens. Classification (NCBI taxonomy): domain Eukaryota; kingdom Metazoa; phylum Chordata; order Ceratodontiformes; family Protopteridae; genus Protopterus; species Protopterus annectens. The sequence goes on along the minus strand of NC_056735.1, from coordinate 92,031,008 downwards.
TCAGAAAACTGTCTGTGGCCTGCATTACAGAGAGTTAAGAAACATGGCAATCAGAAAACTGTCTGTGGAAACATGGCCATCAGAAAACTGTCTGTGGCCTGCATTCCAGAGAGTTAAGAAACATAGCCATAAGAAAACTGCCTGTGGCCTGCATTGCAGAGAGCTAATAAACATGGCCATCAGAAAACTGCCTGTGGCCTGCATTACAGAGAGTTAAAAACATGGCCGTCAGAAAACTGCCTGTGGCCTGCATTACAGAGACTTAAGAAACATGGCCATCAGAAAACTGTCTGTGGCCTGCATTACAGAGAGTTAAGAAATATGGCCGTCAGAAAACTGTCTGTGGACTGCATTACAAAGAGTTAAGAAACATGGCCATCAGAAAACTGGCTGTGGCCTGCATTACAGAGAGTTAAGAAACATGGCCATCAGAAAACTGTCTGTGGCCTGCATTACAGAGAGTTAAGAAACATGGCCATCAGAAAACTGTCTGTGGCCTGCATTACAGAGAGTTAAGAAACATGGCAGTCAGAAAACTGTCTGTGGCCTGCATTACAGAGAGTTAAGAAACATGACAATCAGAAAACTGTCTGTGGCCTGCATTACAGAGAGTTAAGAATCATGGCCATCAGAAAACTGTCTATGGCCTGCATTACAGAGAGTTAAGAATCATGGCCGTCAAAAAACTGTCTGTGGTCTGCATTACAGAGAGTTAAGAAACATGGCCAACAGAAAACCGTCTGTGGCCTGCATTACAGAGAGTTAAGAAACATGGCCATCAGAAAACTGTCTGTGGCCTGCATTACAGAAAGTTAAGAAACATGTCCGTCAGAAAGCTGTCTGTGGCCTGCATTACAGAGAATTAAGAAACATGGCCATCAGAAAACTGTCTGTGGCCTGCATTACAGAGAGTTAAGAGACAAGCCTGTCAGAAAACTGTCTGTGGCCTGCATTACAGAGAGCTAAGAAACATGGTCATCAGAAAACTGTCTGTGGCCTGCATTACAGAGAGTTAAGAAACATGGCTGTCTGGAAACTTTCTGTGGCCTACATTACAGAGAGTTAAGAAACATGGCGATCAGAAAAATGTCTGTGGAAACATGGCCATCAGAAAACTGTCTGTGGCCTGCATTCCAGAGAGTTAAGAAACATGGTCGTCAGAAACCTGCCTGTGGCTTGCTGCAGTTAAGAAACATGGCAGTCAGAAAACTGTCTGTGGCCTGCATTACAGAGAGTTAAGAAACATGGCCATAAGAAAACTGCCTGTGGCCTTCATTGCAGAGAGCTAGTAAACATGGCCATCAGAAAACTGTCTGTGGCCTGCATTACAGAGAGTTAAGAAACCTGGCCATCAGAAAACTGTCTGTGGCCTGCATTACAAAGAGTTAAGAAACATGGCCATCAGAAAACTGGCTGTGGCCTGCATTACAGAGAGTTAAGAAACATGGCCGTCAGAAAACTGTCTGTGGCCTGCATTACAGAGAGTTAAGAAACATGGCCATCAGAAAACTGTCTGTGGCCTGCATTACAGAGAGTTAAGAAACATGGCAGTCAGAAAACTGTCTGTAGCCAGCATTGCAGAGAGTTAAGAAACATGGCCATCCGAAAACAGTTTCTGGCCTGCATTACAGAAAGTTAAGAAACATGGCCGTCAGAAAACTGTCTGTTGGCTGCATTACAGACAGTTATGAAACATGGCCATCAGAAAACTGTCTGTGGCCTGCATTACAGAGAGTTAAGAAACGTGGCCATGAGAAAACTGTCTGTGGCCTGAATTACAGAGAGTTAAGAAACATGGCCATCAGAAAACTGTCTGTGGCCTGCATTACAGAGAGTTAAGAAACATGGCAGTCAGAAAACTGTCTGTGGCCTGCATTACAGAGAGTTAGGAAACATAGCTGTCAGAAAACTGTCTGTGGCCTGCATTACAGAGTGTTAAGAAACATTGGCCATCAGAAAACTGTCTGTGGCCTGCATTACAGTGAGTTAAGAAACATGGCCATCAGAAAACTGTCTGTGGCTTGCATTACAGAGAGTTAAGAAACAACGCTGTCAGAAAACTGTCTGTGGCCTGCATTACAGAGAGTTAAGAAACATGATCATCAGAAAACTGTCTGTGGCCTGCATTACAGAAAGTTAAGAAACATGGTTGTCTGGAAACTTTCTGTGGCCTACATTACAGAGAGTTAAGAAACATGGCGATCAGAAAACTGTGTGGAAACATGGCCATCAGAAAACTGTCTGTGGCCTGCATTACAGAGAGTTAAGAAACATGGCCGTCAGAAATCTGCCTGTGGCCTGCTGTAGTTAAGAAACATGGCAGTCAGAAAACTGTCTGTGGCCTGCATTACAGAGAGTTAAGAAACATGGCCATAAGAAAACTGCCTGTGGCCTGCATTGCAGAGAGCTAATAAACATTGCCGTCAGAAAACTGCCTGTGGCCTGCATTACAGAGAGTTAAAAACATGGCCGTCAGAGAACTGTCTGTGGCCTGCATTACAGAGAGTTAAGAAACATGGCCATCAGAAAACTGTCTGTGGCCTGCATTACAGAGAGTTAAGAAACATGGCCGTCAGAAAACTGTTTGTGGCCTGCATTACAGAGAGTTAAGAAACAATGCCATCAGAAACCTGTCTGTGGCCTGCATTACAGAGAGTTAAGAAACATGGCAGTCAGAAAACAGTCTGTGGCCTGCATTACAGAAAGTTAAGAAACATGGCCATCAGAAAACTGTCTGTGGTCTGCATTATAGAGAGTTATGAAACATACCTGTCAGAAAACTGTCTGTGGCCTGCATTACAGAGAGTTAAGAAACATGGCCATCAGAAAACTGTCTGTGGCCTGCATTACAGAGAGTTAAGAAACATGGCCATCAGAAAACTGTCTGTGGCCTGCATTACAGACAGTTATGAAACATGGCCGTCAGAAAAATGTCTGTGGCCTGCATTACAGAGAGTTAATAAACATAGTCATCAGAAAACTGTCTGTGGCCTGCATTACAGAGAGTTAAGAAACATGGCCATCAGAAAACTGTCTGTGGCCTGCCATACAGAGAGTTAAGAAACATGGCCGTCAGGAAACTGTCTGTTGCCTGCATTACAGAGGGTTAAGAAACATGGCCATCAGAAAACTGTCTGTGGCCTGCTTTACAGAGAGTTAAGAAACATGACTGTCTGCAAACTGTCTGTGGCCTGCATTACAGAGAGTTAAGAAGCATGGCCATCAGAAAACTGTCTGTGGCCTGCATTACAGAGAGTTAAGAAACATGGCCGTCAGAAAACCGTCTGTGGCCTGCATTACAGAGAGTTAAAAAACATGGCCGTCTGAAAACTGCCTGTGGCCTGCATTGCAAAGTGTTAAGAAACATGGCCGTCAAAAAACTGCCTGTGGCCTGCATTACAGAGAGTTAAAAAAACATGGCCATCAGAAAACTGCCTATGGCCTGCATTACAGAGACTTAAGAAACATGGCAGTCAGAAAACTGTCTGTGGCCTGCATTACAGAGAGTTAAGAAACCTGGCCATCAGAAAACTGTCTGTGGCCTGCATTACAGAGAGTTAAGAAACATGGCTGTCAGAAAACTGTCTGTGGCTTGCATTACAGAGAGTTAAGAAAAATGGCCATCAGAAAACTGTCTGTGGCCTGCATTGCAGAGAGTTAAGAAACATGGCCATCAGAAAACTGTCTGTGGCCTGCATTACAGAGAGTTAAGAAACATGACCGTCAGAAAACTGCCTGTGGATTGCGTTACAGAGAGTTAAGAAACATGACCGTCAGAAAACTGCCTGTGGATTGCGTTACAGAGAGTTAAGAAACATGACCGTCAGAAAACTGCCTGTGGATTGCGTTACAGAGAGTTAAGAAACATGACCATCAGAAAACTGCCTGTGGATTGCGTTACAGAGTGTGCTAATGAACAGGGCAGCAAGGACACTGTCTGTGGCTTGCACTGCACTTTCTTCAACCTTGTTCACCAGTATTAGATCCTGAGGAAATTAATTCCATTCCCAAAAGTCAGTTTGCCATCATCACTCAAGAATGCACTAACATTGTGCTACTGATACACTTTTGTCATGGCATAGACTTCCAAACATTAAACATCCAGTGCTCTTTGTAAATCCTAACTTTATGGACAAACATGCAACAGCTGTGACTATAGTCCATGCTTCTAATGAAAGAAATTTGCTATTTAGATTCCGCAATAAATGGGAATTGACCAATGATATACAAAGAAAGGGGCTTCTTAGAAGCAATGATGCTAAGATTATGACATTAGATAGGCATCACATCGCTCTTTCCATCTACCCGTCTTCCTAGATTCATTGTAAACATCTACCCATCTTCCTAGATTCATTGTAAACATGCTACATAAGAATTGGTTTGGCCTGCACCATGCAATCCTGAACTCCATCAATGTTTGTGACTTTTTAATCTGTTCAAAGCTGTTCCAATTAATGGCTAGCCATTCTGTTAAATAATACTTCCTAATGTCTCCTTTAAGTCAGCCACATTTCTTCATATTGTGTTGTTGTGTTGTTATACTTCTTTATGGAAATAAAGCACCCATTTGGTGTGTGGATTCTCTTAATTGTTTTCATGTTATTATCATGTCCATGTCTGCTGTCTTTCTTTACTAATGGACCTTCCCTTATTCCTTCCTTCCTTTTTATTATTAGGGTAGACTGACTCCGCAAAGCCCCTTCTCAGCAGGGATTCACAAATACAAGTATGAATAAAAAAGACTGGACTTCCAATAGTAGCAAAAACTAATACAGTAGAGAAATCTGGATAGTAGTGCAATGTGCTGGATTATGAGATCATTACCATATTAATATATATATTATTATGTAGATGACAGAAAATATGCGACCAATAAGATAATTATAGTAAGAAGAATAACAGATAAATACAGAAAATGGAAATGTATCCAACGTATTTGCAGCAGCAGTAGTAGAGCGATACTTTTATATAATTATTTACCACTCTCTTTTTAGACGGACACAATATGAGTAAGTTATCCATGAGTAAGAGAAGGCAGATATTTTCTAGTTGTATGAATTCTTAATCTGGTAATAGTTGATGATTAAGGGATCTCTCCTGGGGAGAGGGAACAGGGCTAGACAGGTTTCTTGCTGAGTATCCCTTAAGAGCAGGGTTAACAGCACTAAGGATCCAGAATTAACGCAGTGAGTTAGGTAGAGGGCTCCAGAGTCTGGCAACACAGCTGACGTAATGGGGATCCTTGCATGTGTAATTAGATTTCTGAGTCAGGACCAGGTTTTGATATTAGAACTTGTTGGCATGCATGTTTGTAACTTTGTAGCAGATGGTTGATGAATGGATGGATGTTTGTCAGGATGTTTGTTGGATGGTATATGCAGTTTGTAGATGTCGATATATGGAATGTGGGCCAGTCAATTAATCAATCAGTTGTTTGTAGTTGTCTATATGTGCAATGTGAGCTAATCAATTAAATCAGTTTAGTTAAGGGCTATGCACTTGTTTTTTTTTTTTTTTTTGGTTGGCTGGTTGGATCAAATTTGTCAATTTTTTTGTAACATTGTTGCAGTTTGGTTAGCTGGGCAAGTGGTAAGTGGAGGGTACTTGGAGGGATAACAAATACAGTTTGCATATGCTGGAGCAGAAATTCAGTGGTCAACCCAGTTTTTATAATTAATTCATTGTGTGAAAGTAAGCTTCCCTTTTCAGAGACATAAGGATATTAACACCATTTCAGGAACACAGTTCATTTTATGTATATTTAACTATTGCAATTATTCTAAAGCTTGAAATAAGAATAAAGAAGTATGCGAGGCTAGCTTTCTGCTCTGCGAAGAACAGAAAAATGTTGCATGATTTTTTTTCTAGGAAAAAGTCACCATTGGCTAAAACAAGTACACCTGACACATGCAGAAGAGCTTATGCTCCTCGGTCAAGGACAGAAAATCCTGGTGGAGAAACAGACCACAAAGGTTTGAGAGGGACAGGACAACCATGCAATCATGTGTGCAGCTTTAGGAGGGCACATACTGCTACAGCAATGTCAAAGCCAGGTATAGGAAATTATAAACACCTGCAGGAAAGCCCAGAGATCTATAGGAAGTTTATGGCCAGATGGATGGAGTGTACACTATAGTTCATGGATTCAGTCTCTCCTCATAGACATGCCCCTTCTCAGTGGGGGTTCAGGCCAAAGGCAGACATGCAGGAGACAGTACTTGAGCAGCCATTTAGTTTAAATGACATGGCAACTACTGAGTGAGCAGAAAGGCAGTAATTGACATACTGCATGTACTGTAGCTTTATGGGATACTTAAAAGCATATTATATTGTACATTACAGTGCAGTTGAGGTGGGTCTATACAATTACAGCAAGGCCAAGAACAGGGGCATGGGAGACTACACAGCTATAGGCTGTACAATAGGTACAGGATGACCAAGACAGGAGTAGCCAAACTTTGAAAAAGGAAGATTGTTTGAACTGATAACTGCAATCATTTCAATGAAAATCATTTTTTTTAAAAGTGGACATTGAGCGTGAGCATTTCTACTCATCTTCCCAATCCAGTGACTGTGTAGAAAACTGTTATAAATGCAGGATGCAAGGGATACCGTCTCCTGCATGTAGGTGTCTGCAGTTTCAGCCACTTGTTTTGGTTGAAAGTTCTTTCAAATCCAACAACTTCAGATAAATAGGTAAAAACTTGGGCCCAAGCAGGTGCAGGAGTACCTGATGAGATGAGGGTAGAAAAAAGTGCCTAAGAAGTTTTTTATATGTAGTTATGCAACAATAACTCAAGTATCACTTGCATGCAAATGAATGTTTGTTTGTAAGTCTGAATTCAAACACAATAGAAAGCACACATGAGTTTTCTAAATATATTAATTCTAAGCTGGTCCAACTGTGTAGGCAGGGCCACACCAGCACCAAGTGACCTACACAGCTTTCTAGGACACAGTATTAGCGGGGTCCCACAAACATAAAAACAGAAAAGAAATAACAGAATCTGTCTCAAACATCTCCCAACCTTCCACCCTGATTACCTGGCTCTGCTCAGCTGCCCTGTTTGTTCTGGTTTCTTCTCTTTCATTGTCTGGCTCTGCTCAGCTGCCCTGTTTGTTCTGGTTTCTTCTCTTTCATTGGCTGGCTCTGCTCAGCTGCCCTGTCTGTTCTGATTTCTTCTCTTTCATTGGCTGGCTCTGCTCAGCTGCCCTATTTGTTCTGGTTTCTTCTCTTTCATTGGCTGGGTCTGCTCAGCTGCCCTGTTTGTTCTGGTTTCTTCTCTTTCATTGGCTGGATCTGCTTAGCTGCCCTGTTTTGTTATTGTTTCTTCTCTTTCACTGGCTCAAATGTACAATATTCAAGTCAGTGAGAAAGAAGGTGAGAGAGAGAGCATCATCATCATATGAGCCATGTTTCTTTGGGTACAATCCTTGTTTCTTTGTTTTGCTGACAGTAGATCAGAGCGTGTGTATGTACCTTTAAGAAGCATTTCCAGATGTAAGCACGTGCATATATATAATGAGCATGTGAAGGCAGCAGTGCCATTTTGAGAAAACAGCCAGTGTGTTAACATGTATGAGTGTGGTAGTCAGTCTGTTTATGTTTGTTTAAATTTAAATTACAAAGCCTCATTTCTGATGTGTTTGTGTGTAATAAAGCTGCTTGAACTGAACCCATGAATGTTTGTCTGTTTTATCCTGACCAGATGAGTGACATGGTGTCAGAACCGGGATTAAGAGAACAACTTCTTCAAGCCATGAGCTGCAGAGTTGAAGGTGAAGGCAGATTAAGCTGGTTGAGTGAAACAGAGCTGAGACAAACAAAAAAGGGCCAGAAACAAACTTAAGGTAAAGAAAACTTCACAAATGATTTATTTGACATAGAAAATGAAATGGAGCATTTATAAGGCACAAAATACATTATTAATCAAACAAGTAGTACAAAACATATTATTAATTATACAAAATGTTCAAAACGACGATATTTGACAAAACTAGCAGAGATATTCATATGGAGCTCAGAATTACCTTTGACTTGCATAACGAGCATGTTTAAAGCAAAACAGGCCCATGAAAAGAATAATGAGCATGATAAGGGATTAAAAAGGCAAAACGAGTACAATAAAAGGGCAAAATAAGCTTAAAGAGCAAGGCAACTGCATGTTTTTTTTAATAAAAGACCGTGTTTGGGCCCAAACTACTATTTCGCATTGACCGAAGCCATTCAAAGCATAACTAGAGTTGTTTGAAGTATCTCGTAGAGCACAAATTGTTTGCAGAGTGTGTGCTTTATTACTGTGCAATTATTTCAAAGAGTTTGCACAGTAATGTGTGCAAAGTATAATTATATTGCAAAGGGCAGTCAAGGTGCAGCCATTTTGAAAAGTTTCTTGTGTTGTGTGCATGTATTTGCAGAGTGCTGTCATTTCAGTGTTTCTTACACTGTGCAGAGTTATTTCGCAAAGAACCCGCTGTGGTGGTGCTGCGGTAGTGTTGTCGCCTCACAGTAAGATGCTGTCCGGTTCGATTCTCAGCTAGAGTGTCTTCTGTGTGGAGACATACGTGAATGGGCATACCTTCGTTGAAGGTTGTGCATCAGGCCTGGCAAGCCGGTATGTAAAAATCAATTGCCAATCATTAGCGGACCGGAGTTCCGCTGTGGCGACCCCTAACCAGGAAAAGCCAAAAGACACAAACAGCCATTTTGAAAGTTTCTTCTGTGTACAGTATATTTTTTTATAGTACATTCATATCAAAGTGTTTCTTACTCTGAGCTTCTTCTGCTGTGTACAGTTTGTTCACAAAGTACAGCCATTTTGAAGTATTTCTTACACTAAGGAGCGGTTTCACAAAGTACAGTGATTTCAACGTGTTCTTGTGCTACAGAGATTTATTTGGAAAACTGCAGTCATTTCAAAGAGTTTGTTATGTTACTGGGCATAATTACAAGTACTGGCATAAAGTTCTGAATATATATTTATGAGTGTTCGTATATAATTTCAAGCACCTTCTCTGCTGTGTGTTGAGATGGCAGAGGCATTTTGCAGACCTAGTCCACGTACGTTTGATCATAATACAGCAGAAAGTTGGAGAGTATTCAAGCAGGAATATGATATTTTCATAAAATCAGCTTTTTCTGACAAAGATTCATGTTCAAGGGCATTAATTTTGCTTTACTTATCTGGGTCATAAGCTATTGAAAGTCAGAATTCATTTGGGTATGCACCAGAGGTATATGCAGGAGAAGGGGGGGGGCTGCCATATTGTGGTACCGGCTGAATCAAGGGAGGACCCTGAGTGCTTAAAACGTAAAGTTAGAAAAATATGCAATCCCCAGACAAATGTTACTTTAGAGAGGCACTTATTTTATATAAGAGACCAAAGACCAAGTGAAACTGTTGCAGCTTATATCACTGACTTGTGAAATAATGCCAAAAAGTGCAGATTTGGTGACTTGAAAGATGAGTTAATAAAGGACAGGCTTGTGTGCGGTGTTAATAGTGCTGCAGTGAGAAAGATTTTGCTTTGTGACAGTGATTTAACATTAAGTAAAGCCATAACAATTTGTTAAATCCATGAGCTCCCAGAAAGGCACACAAATATGCTTGCAAGTGATAAGACCATGGTTTCAGCAGCCTCTAGAGCAAACGTAGACAACATGCAAAATGTGGCAAGCAGAAACAGGCCTAAACACATGGCAGCTTCAGCCCTTGCAGGGTATCCTGGGAGGAGCCATAGCTTTCTAGCAAGTTCCAAGTCTAGCTCAGTAAAACAGGCATGCTCAGTGCAGTATAAGGGTCTCAGCAAAACCCAAGTCAAGTCTTATTGTTAACTGTCATAATTGTGGAGCCAACCATGAGTCTAAAAGAGAGACATACTTAGCATTTGGTCAGCAATGCCACAAGTGTAAAAAATGGAACCATTTTCAAACGTTTTGTAAATCAAGCAGGCCTCATTCAGTTATTAAGAAAGGTCACTCAAAAAGCAAGTTGATCATGTAGAAAGCTGCAGCCCTACTTTCTATGTAGATGGTGTATCAGTGGTCAGTGAGAAGGTTAATGCAGTAGATTTGTTGACAAAGTAAGAATTATTTTGTACTGTCCTGATCAATGGTAAACCCACAGAGCTCAAAGTAAACACTGCTTCAAAGTGTAATGTGATGTCAGCAGAAACACTTGCTAAAGTGAGGGCTGGTGAGCAACTTAATTTGGCCAGTTGTGCGAAGCTTTTTGCTTATGGAGGTGAAGAGATTCAAACCGAAGGCTTAGTAGTGCTTTCATGCTATTCGGCTGGGAACAGTCACAGCTTGCAATTCTATGTAGTCCGAAGACTTGTGTAGTCATTATTAGGTCTCAGAGACAGTTTGAGAATGAAACTGCTTTCTTTTACCAAAGAAGTCCATCATGTAAGCTATTTTCTCAGAGTATGCTGATGTGTTTGATGACGAGTTAGGCAGACTTCCAGCTGTGTACTCCATGAAAGTAGACTCGGAGATCAGTCCAGTGATCAGACCAGCAAGGACAGTTCCAATAGCTATGCAGGACAAAGTCAAGGTCCAGCTAGACAAAATGGTGCAGCAAGATGTGATTTGGCCACTCACAGAACCAACTAAGTGGGTGTCTTCCATGGTAGCTACTCATAAGAAAAATTCAGATGAAATCAGTATATGCATTGACCCAAGAGACTTGAATAAGGCATTAAAAAGACTTCATCATCCTATGCATACAGTCGAGGAGATTGCAACCCTCATGCCAAATGCCACTGTTTTTTTCTGTCTTAGATGCAAAGAGTTCATTTTGGCAAGTAATGCTTGATCACAAATCTTCACTACTGACTACATTTAGTACCCCATTTGGTAGTCACAGATTCCTCAGGATGCCTTTTGGAATAAATTCTGCCACTTAAGTCTTTCAGCGTGCAATGGAGCAAATGTTTTCAGGCTACTTGTGTGCAATAATAGTTGATGATTTATTGGTTGGAGGTAATGGTGAAGCAGAGCATGACAGAATCCTCAGGAAAGTTCTGGACAGAGTGTGTGAAGTGAATTTAAAGCTCAATCCTCTCAACCTGGTCTGTGATATCAATAGGACTTGGAGGGACAGATTTGTGCCCAGAGACTCCCCCTTTTGTGGAATAGACTCCCTCTCCACATAAAGCAAAGTACCTCATTAAACCTTTTTAAGTGCAACCAGGATAACTGGATGGGGAACATAAAACACACCCCTGGGATTCCACCTGTGCCCCTGCTGCACAGCGGCATAGGGTACTGACTTGTTGCTACATGGGCTAAATTCTTGTAAGGGCCTCAGGGCCAATAACCTACTAACTTCCTATGATCCTATGATCCTATGAAGTTCACATTCAGACTACCAGAAGTTACTTATGTAGGTCATTTATTTACCAGTACGGGCTTATGACTAGACCCTTCTAAACATACAGCCATTCTTGAGATGACAGCTCCAGACAATGTCCAAGCTCTAGAGCATTTTCTTGGTATGTTTAACTATTTGGGCAAATTTATCCCTGACTTTAGTGAGTTATCAGTGCCTTTGAGAGAGCTGACACGCGAAAATGTTGCCTGGTCATGGCTGGAAGAACACCAGAGAGCATTTGATAACCTCAAATAGCCAATTGCTAACCTGCTTACATTAAGCTACTATGATGTCTACAAGTCAGTAGTTCTTTCCTGTGATGTTTCAAAGTTCAGTCTTGGTGCAGTTATTCTTCAAGAGGGCAGACCTGTTGCCTGTACATCTAGAACTCTTACCCAAACTGAGATACAGTATGCTCAAATTGAGAAGGGACTTTTGGCAATTGTGTTCGCATGTTTGAATTTGCATGGTGATATCTATGGCTGAGCTATCCAAATAGAAACTGACCATCAGCCTCTAGTCACTATTTTAAAGAAGGCTATACATTCAGCTCCAGCAAGATTACAAAGAATGATGCTCAAATTGCAAAAGTATAATTTCAAAATGGTCTATACAAATGGTAAACTTCCTTATCTGGCTGATACCTTATCCAGATAACCCAGAAATACCACAGAACAGCTTGATGCAGAGAATTTTGACTTTGATGTCATGGAAATGCACAATTTTTCTACCATCAGACTTGATGAGCTGAGAGATCATACAAAGACTGATCCCATTTTGCAAAAGCTCAACCAATTCATCAATGTAGGATGACCAGCAAAGCAATCCTGTGTACCACCAGAAGTGCAACTTTACTTTCCGTACAGAGATGAGATGCTGATGGAAGATGGTATAATTTTCAAAGGTCCAAAAGTTATTGATCCTACTTCCTTACAATGTGAATACATTTAGATTTTACATCGTGGCCAGCCAGGTTCTGATTCTACCTAAAGAAGGGCAAGAAGACTAGTATTTTGGCCTTTTCTGTCGGAAGACATTGATAAAGTACTTTCTTCATGTTCAGTATACAATAGTACTAAACCGCATTTGCAAAAAGAGCCACTTCAGCTAAGCCAAATTCCTGAACTACCTTGGTCAACAATAGCAACTGACATATTTGAGTGGAACAATCAGCATTACTTAGTGTTGGTAGACACTTATTCTAACTGGTTTGAGATTGATTTGCTACGTAACCTAACGTCCAGTTCGGTTATTACTAAGATGAAATGTCATTTCTCAGTCCACGGTAGTCCACACAAAGTTATTTCTTACAATGGTTCTCAGTTTACCAGTCAATTGTTTCAGAGATTTGCTAAAGAGTGGGACTTTATCCATGTTACTTGTAGTCCTGAGTACCCACCGTCAAATGGCCTTGCTGACTGTCCAGTACAGAGTGCAAAGCAATTACTAGAGAGGTCAAAGCATGATAATACTGATGTCTTCTTGACCTTTACTTAATCTCAGAAATATACCCTGTGACGATATACTTGGCTCGCCTGCTCAGACACTTCTATCTAGGAAAACCAGAACAACCTTGCCTATTAGTTCTAGTTTGTTGATGCCTAATGCTAAAAATACCAGAGCAATTAAAGCCCAACTTTTTAAGAAGTGTTCTTCTCAGAAGTCCAGCTATGATAAAATGAGCAGATTTCTTCATCTGTTTAAAGAAGGCGAGACAGCGAGGATGCAAACAGCTTAAGGCTTTGATCAAATTGGTCAAGTGAGAGGTATATGTGCCAAGCCAAGATCCTACTTAGTGGAATCTGGGGGTACAGAGTACAGGGGAAACTGCAGACATCTTCTTCTTCCTTTATCAGAAACGATATCACAGCATCGTACCTGTGATACACTCTAGATCTCATAGCAACCTTGACAATGTTCGCACCAAAGAACCTGTCTCACTATCCATTTCCATTCCTCATGATGTCCCAGTTGTCCCCAAAGTTAAACATTCCATGAAGACAGTCCCAATTGTCAGATCCATTTCTGATTATGTTACACGATCAGGTCATATTTTCAGACCTAGTGTAAAATACACAGCAACTTGGACATTATTGTTTTATACATGTCTGGTTTTGTATGATTGCATGTCACATAATTACTTCTGTATAACTGAATGTCAGAAGATCATTTCTGTGTAATTGCACATTTATAAGTTAAAGTTTAAGTTACAAAGCCTCAGTTCTGATGTGTTTGTGTACAATAAAACTGCTTGAACTGAACTCACGAATGTTTGTTTGTTTTATCCTGACCAGACGAGTGACACTGACTGATCATAATGTGTTCATTATTTGGCTTTGAATAAACTGGACAGCAAAGTGTCTGCAAGTTTAATGTTAATATTTTACCTAAGAATAGCTTTTTAAATTAGCTAGTTTTTTGCAGGGACATGGGTGTGAAATGACCTGTGTTGAGCTTCAGTAGTTTGGCTGGTACTTACTGCAGATGAGTAAGGCTATGGAGCTGTTAATGACCTGTTTCCTGGACTGCAGGGTATGATTCCCTCAACCTTTGTTTGTCTTCTATGTGGTTGTAACCAGGTCACTTCATCAGATAGTTCTACTATAGTCTGCAACTTAAAAGGGACACTTGTATTTAGTGGGCTGCCATAAGCTGTTAAATATGTTGCACACACTTGTCCTTTATAGTCCTGCATCTTTCACATAGCCACTAATTAGTACTTTATGCCATTACACTAGGAATCCCAAAATATCTCTTATAGTTTAATGGGTTATCAAATGCATTTTCAATAAATGTGAGTTTCAAGGGAAGAGAAGTGTTCTGCTGCTTATGCTAAGCCTATTTTTAGTGAGAGAGTGCTTTTTAACAAAGTAGTCAATTTTAAGTTATATTCAAATTTCTGTGCTAATTGTAAAAGTAAAGAAGAAAAAAGTATGCACTCTGAAAGGTTTGACAGGTTTCTGCTGTGTTTTATGGCAATATGGGAGGAACAGCCTAGAAATGGGATATTGGTATGGCTGCTTGGGGGAAGGATGATCCAGTACCCTGCTTAGGGCCTCATTTGACTACGCTTCAACTCTGCATAAATCAGCGGTGTACGGGGTAGACACCTCATATCAGCAGTGACAGAAAGGGTGCAGCTTCCCAGCAAAAACACTCCTGGGGACTCAGAAAGAACCCAGTCTCTGGCAGTAAAAGCTGTGCAAACAGGAGCTGTTTCTACAATGAGGAAAACATGTGATTCAGAGACACATTAGCCACAATAAGAAAAGACCTCATATCAGCTAATTTACATGCCTGTGAATCATTGCTAACTACAGCTAGTTAACTCTTTCATGTGGTAGTTAACAATGGCAGCCCAAGTATCTCACCTATTCACTCTCCCACACAGATACACACATTCAAACACACATACACATGCCATCGTGCCTCTTACCTCCCTCAGAATGTCCGCGTGTCACCTATTATTTTTGGCTCTACTCTCATAACTCACAGAGCCTTGAGTCAGTCACTACTTTGAGAGTTTCATTTTTCATAAAGTTTGTAATGTGTATTGTGAGGCTGGTGCTATTGGTTTATTAACGTTTTAAATGAGTTCAAGCAATACTGTACACAATCTCCCTGATGTCATTTAGTGTTCCTCCTGGCTTCGTACTGAAACTTCCCTACATGTGCACATGCTTCCGTTATTGCCTTTGATATGTACCATTTCCCTTGTAATTCATGGATTGCGGTAATCACTGAGTCATGTCAAGCATTAGGGTTTCATATATATTATTGTGTAACATATCCTTGGCTAAACTAACTGATTAGTTAGCATAGTGCGTTAATGCAGCTGCTTTCTGTATCAAAGGTGCAGGGCTTGAAACCTTTTCCATTTTACTGTATATCCCTGGTGGCTAGCAGTGGTGCAGAGGACTAATGTCTGTCCTTTCTGTATGGTGGAAAAGTACAGGGTTTGAATCTGTTTTAGTGCATTTGGGACATACAGTGCAGAGAATCCCTTGTGTCTAGTAGTGGTGCAGACAACTAATGTCCTCTCTGTATGGTGGGAAGGTACAGGGTTTGAATCTGTTTTAGTGCATTTGGGACATTCAATGCAGAGAATCCCTTGTGTCTAGTAGTGGTGCAGACAACTAATGTCCTCTCTGTATGGTGGAAAGGTACAGGGTTTGAATCTGTTTTAGTGCATTTGGGATATACAGTGCAGAGAATCCCTTGTGTCTAGTAGTGGTGCAGACAACTAATGTCCTCTCTGTATGGTGGAAAGGTACAGGGTTTGAATCTGTTTTAGTGCATTTGGGATATACAGTGCAGAGAATCCCTTGTGTCTAGTAGTGGTGCAGACTACTAATGTCCTCTCTGTATGGTGGAAAGGTACAGGGTTTGAATCTGTTTTAGTGCATTTGGGATATACAGTGCAGAGAATCCCTGGTGTCTAGTAGTGGGGCAGACAACTAATGACCTCTCTGTATGGTGAAAAGGTACAGGGTTTGAATCTGTTTTAGTGCAATTGGGATATACAGTATAGAGAATCCCTGGTGTCTAGTGTTCCCCCTCCTGGTCCACATCATCTTTCGTCTTCTTTTCCTTTTTTTCTAAGTGTCTTTAAGGAGATTGTAGAGATATGGCAGCACCCTCAAACACACACACACACACACACACACACACACACACACACACACACACACACACACACACACACACACACACACACACACAAATAAAACTTACCCTGTCCTCTAAGTAACTCCCCCTATCATAACCTCTTAGGAGGGCACACACACACACACACACTCATGCAGCCCCATACAGCCACATGCATGCATATGACCCCCCCCCCCGGTTACATGTTCATTAAACCCTACTACACTTACCACTACTACAATGGGTGAACATGAGCTTTTGTTTATGCAACAGAGTGATTCTCTAAGTCACTTGGCTGAGTAAATGACATCATAGGATCATAGGAGATTACTAGGCTATCGACCGGGAGGTCATTTCAAGCCTAGCCATTTCATCTCAATTTATGGTGCCCTATCCACTCTTCCTGCTTCCACTTGAACAGTATCATAGATATGCTCTGTTTCAGATGAATAGGTAGCCTATTCTAAAGATGCGGCAGTCACTGGGAGATAAATCTGTCCCTCCAGCATGTCCTATTTAAGTTGCATCTCATGTTTAGGTCCCTGGAATGGGTAGCCCTAGTCCATTTTGATTTATTGATATGCAGCAAGTTCACTAGGTTTGGGTCTGAGATTGTTGTGTAAGCCAGGCATAAGTCTCCTCTAAGAAGTCTATTCAATACAGAGTATAGTGACAGGGATGTCTGTGTAGGGCACGTGCCAGAGTCCCTTGATCTTCTTAGTTAGAAACCTCTGAAGTCTCTCCAATTGCTATAGGTGCTTTGTATGGTACATGCCAAATGGGGAGTACCACAGGCAGTTCCAGGGGAGATCACACGGTTAATCAGCAGAGGCCTCTCCCCCAGAATTCCTCATTAACACATTAACATTCTAGCCTCTCTCTAGAATACAAGAATCCACAATGTACACCAACTGATATTTACAGAAAAAGAAGAACCAAGGTCCAGATCCACTCAGGAAATGTTTATTTGAGCACTTTCATCTCTCTAATTGAAACTTCATCAGAATAAAGTAACATTACCCAACATCCCTTATATACAAGACATAAAAGAATCACCTGAACAAATAATTAAGTCTCTTAAAGCAACCATGCCATAAAGCAGTAAAGTATAAAAGCATGGCAGGGTTCATTACTATAAAACACACATAAGTTACATAAAAACAAAGGTACATGCATACCTAACATCCTTATATGATATTTCCTAAAACAAAATCCTAACTTGTGTTAAAAACTTTCTTTATAAATAAAAGCAAATGCATCAGTGAGCCCAAGGCTCAACAGTGCTGTGTCTATCAGTTCTGTCCTAAGATTGAAAGCACAATTTTTCTTATAAAGAAAGTTTTTAACACAAGTTAGGATAGTTTGCCTGCCTTTGCAGAGTCATTTTTAAAATGCCAAGAATGTTTCATTGGGTAAGAGATCTCGTTCATAGATAGGATTTACAGGAGAAAATTTAAAACTCTTGTTTTACTCCTTTTCACAGGATTGTTTTACTGAGATTTCTACTAGATACCCTAGTTCAAAAAGCTTTTTTACCACAGGAAAAAAGAACATCTATATTCAGATTTTCTTCTGAGTCTTTCCACTGAGTCCAGGATTTCAGTAAGGAAATTTCTCAGGATACTAATATTCATGGTATCCAGGATTCTCATGATTCCTTTAGCCAGATCTACAAGAGAAAAATTCAGTAGTACCTAATATATATATATATATATATATATATATATATATATATATATATATATATATATATATATATATATATATATATATGGTCCTGACACTGACATCTTCTGATACTCCAGATTCCCCTTTTGGGATATGTAAAAAAAGGCACCTGCTTTGGTGGAGAGACTAGTTTTGTCTGAATCCAGGACTCCCTTTTTCCGGAGAGATTAGTTTTGTCTGGAGAGACTAGTTTTGTCTGAATCCAGGACTCCCATTTTCCGGAGAGACTAGTTTTGTCTGGAGAGACTAGTTTTGTCTGAATCCAGGACTCCCATTTTCCGGAGAGACTAGTTTTGTCTGGAGAGACTAGTTTTGTCTGAATCCAGGACTCCCATTTTCCGGAGAGACTAGTTTTGTCTGGAGAGACTAGTTTTGTCTGAATCCAGGACTCCCATTTTCCAGAGAGACTAGTTTTGTCTGGAGAGACTAGTTTTGTCTGAATCCAGGACTCCCATTTTCCGGAGGGACTAGTTTTGTCTGAATCCAGGACTCCCATTTTCCGGAGAGACTAGTTTTGTCTGAATCCAGGACTCCCATTTTCTGGAGAGACTAGTTTTGTCTGGAGAGACTAGTTTTGTCTGAATCCAGGACTCCCATTTTCCGGAGAGACTAGTTTTGTTTGGAGAGACTAGTTTTGTCTGAATCCAGGACTCCCATTTTCCGGAGGGACTAGTTTTGTCTGAATCCAGGACTCCCATTTTCTGGAGGGACTAGTTTTGTCTGAATCCAGGACTCCCATTTTCCTTTCCAGCTCCAGCTCCTTGGACAGTGTTTGGAGATCAGTGACACGAGGAGTAAAAGAGCAAAGTCTTTAGAACAACAGCAAAAAAAGTCAAACCAAAACACGATAACGTGAAATAGAGCTTGGCAGTCATGAATGCTCTCATCTCTTGATCATCATTGGTCGCCATGGCTGCTAAAATCAACTGCAAACACCAACGCAGTCATGTGGCATGTAAACAAACAGCAGATCTCCACATCTTACTGTCTATGCAGGTTAGCCATAGTAGCCAGGGATAGAGCAATTTAGCACAATCGCACTGTACATCTTACAAAACATTGTGGCAGACAAAATGAGCTGGGCCAGAACACACCCATATGAATGAAAATTGAATCAGGGTGTCTTCCAGGGTTTGATCCAGCTCTGTAGAACACCTCAGTTAGATCTTTTTGCCTCCATTCACAACAGACAACTATCAAAATTCTGCTTCAGGATTCCTTGGAAGCAGCTCTAGAAAACAGATGCATTATATCTTCCTTGGACACATTTTCCTGCATGTCTTTCTACCTTTCCATTGACATTCAGGGTCATTCTGAGGATTCATAAGGACTCTCTAAAGGTCAGTATGCTGGCCCCATTTTGGTCTAAGCAACAGTGGTTGGCCCTTCTTTTGGAAATGACCAAAGGCAATTACCACAACCTTCCTCACAGATTGGACCTACGAGCACAACAATAGTAGTTGTTTAATAGACCCCAACTTGAAACAACTTCAGCTAACTGCCTAGATGATAGAGTTGTAATACCTTTTAGGCATCTGTTTTCTGGGGACATGCAATGGATATCAGAGGAGACAAAGAAACCTGCTAGTAGGAAATGAAGTACTGCTAAATGGAAAGAGATGGAGCTGTCATACGAAGAGGACCCTTTTAAGGCTAGTATTAGTCTGTTTCTACAATATTTGAGCAAGTTATTATCATCTATTCTTTCTTACTCCTCAGTCAACGTTTATTTTTCACCCATTTCAGCATTTCTGTCCAACAACTCCTTTCCCTTTACAAGGCATTCATATCTTAAAATGTTTCTAAATGGGTTCTGCATAGATTTGGCATGCCGATTTGCCCAGAAGAGAGGCGGCTCCTCCTTGGAATCTTAACTTTGTTTTGGAATAGTTCATTCTTTCTCCATTTAAATCAGCTCATCAGGCTGATTTGAGGTTCATAACTTGGATAACAGTTTTATTGGTTGCTGTGACTTTTCTATGAAGATTATCTGAGTTGCATGCTCCCTTGATGAGTCAACCTTATTTCATTTTCCACAGTGATAGTGTTTCCATGAGAATATATTCTTTATTTATGCCTAAAGTGGTATTTGAGTTTACTTTAAGCCAAGCTCTCCAGCTCCATGTCTTCTTTAAAGAACCTAAAATGTGGGAGAAAAAATTCTTTATACTTTGAATGTCCAGAGACACCTCAGCTATTATCCTGACAGAACTAAAACCTTCCCAAACTCTGTTCAGTGTTTATGTAGGCAAAAAAGGACAACGTGTGTCAATGAAGATCATTTCCAAATGGTTGCCCCATGCTATCTTCTTTTGTTATACCCTTCATAACAAGCCAATTCCATGGAGAGTAACGGTATATTCTACTAGGGCCTTGGCTTCATCTGTGTTTTTTTGGAAAGGGGTGGAGTCTACAAGTATTCAATAGGCAGCAGGCTAGTTCTCTGTACATACTTTTACAAATCAGTATGAACTAGATTCCTTTTCCAGCTCTGGAGCAGGCTTTGCCAGGACCATTCTCCAGGGGCTTATGGACCCTCAGCCATCTTCTTCCTAGTCTGTATAAATCTATGTGGTATATAGATATACAGATGAACAAAATACAGTTGTGAAAGTAAACTAATTATAAAAGATATTTTAATGATCACTGCAGAAGCTGCTTCCTCTGTCCATCCCCCTTACTGAATTATATTTACCCAGCAATGTCCTCTTTCAGGGTCCTAGCCTCCCTCTTCAGATGGCATGAAATCTCTGAAGGGCTTGGCACCCAAAGTGAGGATTTTCTATAGATCTGCTGTAGCTGCCAATGGTCTGGGAACATGGAAAGAGTTCTTAAACTTTTGAGGTTTGGCCTACTGCTATATCCTATACAGGATATAACCCATATAGCTAAGGCTACTGCAGCAGTGATCATTCAAACATTGACTGTTACTTACACAAATGCATTTTCTAACACTGTGTGTATCAGTGGACAAAATACGTGATGTGTATAGCCAGGCCAAACAATATTTTATGGACTCTTACTGGTCCACCACGAGAGCCAGGAAGGTCCCAGAAGCTATTAAATAACCTAAGCCAGTTCTGAGTGCCAAACAACACTGCGTATTTTTGAGCTGGGATACAGGATCTGAATTGCTTAGGCACAGTAAGGCATCGCTAAGTTTAATTCTGGATACTGCCAAAAGCGTAATTACAAGAAAATGGAAACCAAAGTCAAAACCAACGATTTTTGAAGTAATGAATATAATAACTGAAATAAAAGAAATGGAAGTGGGATCTTCAGAAAAAGAGAAGGTGCAAAAAAAAAAAAAAAAACAGGCATTGTGGGAGCAATACATGTATAAAAACATTTTGTAGGAGGACTGAGGTTTAAGAAAGGCAGGAACTGAGAGAGCCATGTAATGGTGGATTAACAGTGACTGTATAGAAGATTGTATGTAATGTATAATGCTTGTAACTGAGAATATGTCAATATGATTTGTTTTCATTAATATAGTTGTATAAGTGACAATGATGATTAAAAAAGTAATTACACCAGTTTGCTCACCTAGTATTTCTGACAAGTACTCTACGGGGAATTTTTAAAGTCTGCTAGTTCATTACACTTGCAAAAGATATGCCCTTAATTATCTCTTTGTTCCCCAGCATACCTTTGACATTTGCAATCTACCTTAGGAAAAATTCTTTGTAGTCTACTTGGGGTATAAATTATCTATAAAAACACTTCCACACCTAAATAATAAATCTTTCTAGACTTTGTTGCATATTTGCAAAAACTCTTAACTAAACTTAAACCCACCAAATTAGCAGCAGACAGCCTCCCAAGTGAATACCTACAAATCGCAGCTGATGCTCTGGCCTACCCAGTATCCATCTTGATTAACTGATCTCTGTCAGAAAGTTACGTTCCCACACTGTGGAAAGTATCACATATAATTCCCCTCCACAAAGGCGGTCCCTCCACAGAACTAACCAATTACTGCCCCATAGCTATTCTCTCTCCACTCTCCAAAA
Organism: Protopterus annectens; assembly: GCF_019279795.1. Lineage (NCBI taxonomy): Eukaryota > Metazoa > Chordata > Ceratodontiformes > Protopteridae > Protopterus > Protopterus annectens. The sequence goes on along the minus strand of NC_056735.1, from coordinate 92,009,245 downwards.
TACTAGAGAGATGCATACACTCTCAGGTCTCAGACTGCCTCCTTACTAAAACCTCCTTTCCAATACTCAGCATGGTTTCTGACCAAACCATAGCACCACCACTGTCTTACTCTCCTTTACTAACACTATCTTTCAGCATAAAAACAATGGCTATCTCTCCTCTGCTACTTTCCTAGACCTATCTAAAGCATTTGACATGGTCCCACACAAACAACTTATCTCTGTCCTCAATAACCTATCCTTCTCACAATCGGTCACCAACTGGTTTCAGAGTTACCTGTCTGACCGCCAACAATCCGTTGTATGGCAGAATGACATATCTCCCCATCTACCTGTCTCCATAGGGGTTCCCCAAGGATCCATCCTTGGACCCCTACTCTTCTCTGTTTACATCAATAATCTAGCCTCTGCCACCAAACATGGCACACTCATACAATACGCAGATAACTCGACCATCATCTGCTTAGCCCAGTCCCTACCAAAACTGCAAAAAGTCACACAGGAAGCCTCTTCCTCTGTTGAAACATGGTTATCTGATGCCCGATTAATACTCAACCCAAACAAAACTAAACTACTCATCTTCCAACCCACCAAACATACTCAAAACAACTCTCACTTTAACATCACGGCAAAAGACAACACCACTATATACCCAACTGAACACACCAAATTGCTAGGAGTGGAAATAGACAATAAACTAAAATTTGACATTCACATATCCATGACTATAAAAAAAGTCCACAAAAAGCTAGGAGCGTTATACAGAAATAAGCAATTTCTCACCAAAGCAGCAAAGATTTCAATAGCAAATTCCCACCTTATCTCCACCCTACTTTATGCCTCTCCAATATATACCAACCTAAGGCAATATGATCTAAACAAGCTAGAAACCTGCTACAACAAAATCGCCAAATTCGCCACAGGGGCATCCTACCGTAGTCACCACTGTCTCTCACTTGCTGAACTGGGCTGGCTTGAACTCCCTCACCTCCTTCAGTGGTATCAACTCTCACTCGCCCACAAACTAGTAAACCATCCACTAAATGACCCATCCCTCCAGAATCTACTCCAACCTTATTGCACCACTAGACCACTAAGATCCAGCAGCAAAAATCACTTGCAGATCACTAAAGCCAATAACTCTGCTGGTGAAGCACTATTCTCTTGCGCCATAGCCAAATTATGGAACTCACTCCCACCCACAATTACCTCCATACCATCATGCACCCACTTCAAAACTTTACTAAAAGTGTACCTAAAAACATGCTGGCTATGCCCTTGCAACTCCCACTCTAATATCACCCATCCCATCCAATCACTACCTTTCTTTCCACTCCACTAACTACCTTGATTATAGCAAGCTCAGATGCTCATAAGCCAGTACTTATTATACAGCACAAACTTCTTCTTCTTGTAACATTTGTTAATGTCTGTTATGCACTTCACAGATAAAGATTCTAGTTGTCTACTGATGTACTATGTTCTTCATCTATAAATATGGTGTAAGTAATTGCTATGTAAATTGTTAATCACTATGTAATCCAATGTAACTACTGCCTGTTTATTTTAACTGTGGAGCTTTTCTCCCCGGGCCTCCGCTGAAAATGGACCTTCGTCCAGTCGGACACTCCCGGTCAACAAATTTAAATAAATAAATAAATAAATATTTGAAAGCCATACATATATGTCCCCCATTGTTTCTTTGTGAATTCCTTATCCAATCTCCCTTCCCTATCTTTTCTATCCTCCTCTGATTGATTCCTGTAGTTATCATGCAATATTGTGTGTCCTACTAATTATCCCTTTTAACAGCAGCTTCTGTTCCACATTCAACTAAAAACACTACCAGTACTGGTCTTTTATATAGGATTTCCTTTGTCCCTTTCTCTTTGCCTATACTCTGATATAAAACCTTGACAGGGAAGGCAGTCTCTAGCCTACAGTTCAAATGTATTATTGATCTCTTCCCATTCTATTACCTTTCCCTTTCTAGTTATTTGCTCCCAATATAATGGTTCTTTTGACAGTTTTTTCTGTTAAATTTTTACCTCCTCTTGCCTATTCTCTGTACCAGTAACTGTACTCGCCTCTATCGGCAGAATCTGCTTTCTCCATTGCCATGTTGCCTTACTTCTTACAATACTTTCTGCTAGTTTATGTAGATAATATTTTGCCATTCTTATTCTCCATAAGGACCCATATCCAAAATTCCACTCTCTCCTTATTTCTTGACCCTCCCCCATTTCATCATCATCTCTATTCCCTTTAATTTAAAGCTTTCTGCTTGTGCCGTATATTGGAGTCCTAACAGTGTAGCACCAAAATCTCCCTTCAGATCAGATAATCCCAAACCATCTTGTTCTTTTGGAAGGATCATCTTATCTCACTTGACTGTTGCCTTCTTCCCTTCCCAAATAAAATCCTTCAACTCCAACTTTATTAATTTCTATTCACAACTTCTCCTCTGGTTGATAAAAATATGCCTGACCGTTGTATACAAAAGGGACTAACAATATTATCACTGCTTGTATTTTGTTATCCATTTCCATAAACAAGCTTACAGGTCCTCATTTTTTTTGTATTATCTTTTGTTTAGTCTCTTTCAATATATCCTTAGCTGCCATAACAAAATCCTTTTTAACCCATACTCCTAAGTATATCATTTTACCATGTCCCTATAAATATGGGTATTGCTGAACCAATCTGTTTGGGGGAACATAGTATACAGCTATAGCCTTTGTTTTATCTTTATGCATTTTATATCCCAGAAAAGACATTAAACTGCCTTAAAATGGTGCACAACACACTAAGATATCCTTTTTCTGGTCGTATCAGGTACAAAGTAATATCATTTGCAAATAAAGCCAACTTTTCTTGATTGCCATATCAATTAGATCCTTGATTTTCCAAGTCCATTATTTTCTTTGCCAATTATTCTACAACAAAAATAATAAAGGTAAAAGAGGACACCCCCTGCCTGGCTCCTCTGTTCAGACAGAAGTTATCAGAGAGGAACCCCCACTTTATTTTCATCTCGGATCCCTCATATATCCTAAAAATTAACCTTATTATTATGTCAGGGGAATGCAAATGCTGTCATTGCCCTACTTATAAAATCCCAGCTTACTCTGTTGAATGTTTTCTTCTACATCAAGATCCCCCCCAACAATAGTGAAGTTTTCTTGCATTCTGCTATACCCTGAATCATCATTGTTCAATTAATGTTGTCAAATGTTTGACTCACCTCCACAAAAAAACACATTGAGCCATATCTATCAATTTTGGCAACATGTTTGCCATTCTTTTAGGCATTATAGACATAAATACTTTAGAAGCATGATTTAGAATTGTAATTGGCCTATATGAAGCTGGATCTGATGGGTCTTTGCTATCATTACGTATTATAGTCACCACAGCTTTCTTTCAGGATGCTGGTGCTTCCCTTCCTTTTAAAATGATGTTAAACAAAACATTCCAGACCTTTATCACTGTCTTCCCTCCTAACTTCCAAATGTCCATAAGAATACCATCAATTCCTGGAGACGTTCTTATAGATTAAGTATACATCACCATTTTTATTTCATCTCTTCCTATCCAATAATTGAGCCTCATCTACCTCTAACCTTGGCATATTTATATATAGTATATATATAAATATATTACATATATATATTGTAAATAGTTTACTTTCTGCCTTTTAGTCTCCCCTTTCTGGGAATGATTCTCATTACTACCATCATACAATTTTACTTGCTATGTAACAAAGAACAACAACTTGTCGCTAATTTGAAATGCAATGTATGTTCTCCAACCTTTTCTATTATACAACTGCCTCTCTCTGAATACATCAATATCGTGATTGTATACATTGTAAACAGTTTACTTTCCACCTTTTAGTCTCCCCTTTCTGGGAAGAATTTTCTTTACTGCCATCATACAATTTTAGATGCTTTATAACCAATGTACAAATCGTCTCTAATCTGTTATGTAATGTATGTTCTTCAACCTTTCTATTATACTTTGCTTATTTTTACTATGCAATATGGAGCTTTTCTCCCCGGACCTCCACTGAAAACGGGCTCCCTGACCCCAGTGGACATCCCCAGTCATCAAACTGGAAATAAATAAATAAATAAATAAATACACGAATAATATTTAATTCTTCCATAAATATTTCCAGTTGTGCTTTTCATTGATTTCTACATTTTTCTGCTTTATGTACATTTTTATAAAATTTCTGAAATATTTGTAATACTTCTACCAAGATTTCTGGTTACTTTCTTGTTATAGCTCCCTGAGCTTTCTGTTGCTTGGGTCATTGAGCTAAATGTTTATGGGATCTGGAGTTATTATTTTAAAAAACAGTTGCTTAACAGCAGTCTTTCTAAATTCACTCATATTATCCAGGTAGTCCATTATTTTCTGTTTAGCACTCTGCAGCTGCACCTCCACTTGTTCTATTAGATTCCCCTTATTCTGCGATACTTTAACCTTTGTCAGTCCCTCTAAATAATTTTTGTTACTTCTTAACCATATCTATTTTTCTTTAACTTCTATACCATTTTTAAACTCCACTTTCATTTCATCCCACTTCCTAGCTATATCTTCTGAAGAAAATTCTAGTTTCCATTCTTCTTCTTTCAGCTTTTTCTGGTTAGGGGTCACCACAGAAGATCACCTTGTCTGCTCATGACTGGCAGTGGAGTTCTACGGTGTTGCATTGCCAGCCTGGTGCCCAACTTTCCACAGAAGGCACACAGGCATGGACTCATGCCTAGTGCCAATTTAGAGTGTCCAATCAACCTACAGCATGTCTTTGGGATGTGGGAGGAAACGGAGCACCCGGAGGAAACCCACATGACCACCGGGAGGACATGCAGACAATGCACAGAAGGCACCCTAGCCGAGGACCAAACCAGAGAACTTTGTGCTGTGAGGTGGCAATGATAACCACTGCACCACTGCGGCCATCCAAATTTGTAACTTCCTTAATAACTCCCAAATAATTTCCACTACCCATTCCTTAAATTCTTCTCTTTTTAACAGATAGGTGGGGAAGCACCATTGTCTCATTTTTACTTCCTTACCCTCCATTCTTTATCTTAGTTATTAATAGCATGTGATCTGAGGTGGCATACTGGTAAAATGCTTTGGTTAGGGTGTGCAGATTTATGGGTTCAAGACCTACAAGAGCTGTTTATGTCTGGCAGTTAAAGCAGAGAATTGAGCTCTGAGTTGTGAACAAGCTGGTTCCCGTAGTGCAGGGTTTGATTGCCTCAGTCTTCATTTGGTTTGGGTGGGAGATTGGTATAATGGTTAAGGTGTTTACCTTTCAGACACAGGGTGCAGGGTTTGATTCTCACATGGGGTACTTGGCTAGGCTTAAAATGGCTCACAAGGGCAGTTAGCCTAGTATTATCTATGAAACAAAAATAGTTATTGAATGTATATTAAAGCTTTCACTTAAATGCACATGTTCCTGTAAAATATAATTTCTGCCTAGCCTAGCCCAGCTGTTGTACTTTGGGAAATAATATGTAAATTCCCTCTAAGTTCCTACTACTGAATTCACATCTTCCACATGAAATATTCTTTATAAATTTCTTCAAATTTCTACCCTCTTTTCTTGTTTTTCCCTCCTATAGCCCCAAATACATCCTCACAGTTGCAAATCAAATTCCATTCCCCTCATATAAGTAATATTCCCTGATGAAAGCTGATTATTTCTCTCAGCATTTTCTTAAGCTCCATTACAGCAGTTTTAGGTGGAATACAAATACATGCCACTGTAACCCTCTTCTCTTGCCACGAGCCCCTTATTAGCACAAATCTACCGTTCATTTCTTTTTCTCCTCTTCTATCACTATTGTAGCTCCTCTAGTAATTACTATAAGCACTCTCCTTTTCCTTTGAGATATTCAGTTGTATAACCATATTAAAATCCTTTATCAAATTCACTTACTCAGTTCTTTCCATATGAGTCTCCTGTAGCACAGCCATTTGCACTCTGCATTTCTTAATATAGCAGATTATCCATGCTAAGACACATGGCACAGCCTGTGGTTTTACTTACACTAAGTGAATTTTTTTGTCTTGTCTTTATTCCTCTCCAAGAGGTACAAAACAACTTGAATGTTTTCAGAAAACATTAACTTTTAGCCTTAAGAAAGTGTTGCCCTCTTACCAGCTTGTCTCCATAGAAACATAAGAATGAGCTACAAGCTTCTCATGTTACAATGTGAGCATTTATTTGCTAAATGAAAACTTTTCATTGCACTCACTCTTATCTTATTTACTTGCTTCCACTTATAACTTGTTGTTAGATTAATCCAAGGGCCTTCATCCATTTATTCTCTTATGCAAAAGTAAGAAAAAGCAAAAAGCATATCAACTCTACTTATATAGGTTCATAGGTAAGTACTAGGCTATTGGCCCTAGGGTCTATATAGGCCTAGCCAAATGAGGTTCCCTGGCTTTCGCCACCCAAGAAAATTATTTTCCTGTGCCCCTGTTGAGCAGAGCCACAGCAGTGATTCCCGGGGTGAATTTACTATTTCCCATCCAATTGTCAAGATTTCTCTTAAAGAGGGCTAATGAGGAGCTCTGCTTGACATGAATGGGTTGCCTGTTCCAGAACAAGGGAAGTCTCTGGGACAGGAATCTATCCCTCCAGCATGTTCTGTTTATTGTGGTGATAAGGTTTAGGTCCCTGGAGTGTGTAGCTCTGAGAGACTGGGATTTCTTTAAGTGTGGCATGTCCATCAGGTCTTGGTTAGACATGGCTTTGTCCATTAGGCAGAGGTCGCCTCGGAGTAGGCGATATGCGACGGAGTAGAACTGGAGTTTTTTTAGATGGTCGGCTTATGGCATCTGTTTGAGGCCAGTAATCCTCTTAGTGATGTATTTCTGTGGCCTTTCCAGCTGTTACAGATGCCTTGCGAGGTACATGCCAAATGGGGCGTTGTACTCTACAATGGGTCTAATAAGGAATGAGTAGAGAGGAATGATGACCTCTCTTTTTCTGAAGGAAAACTCCTTTGTGATAAGGTGTGCCACATAAAAGGATTTCCTGACTACTGTGGTGATCTGATTATCAAAGGAGAGACTACTGTCCACCTGTGTTCCAAGGTCTCTTATCACACTTTTGGTGTTTAGTAGGCTACCACCTATGTGGTAGTTCATGGGTACGGTGTTTTTCCCAAAGGGGATGACAATGCACTTCTTGGCATTGAGCTTTAGGCCATGACTTTGACACCAAGCATCAGTCTCAGTGAGGCCTCTTTGTAGAATGTCCACATCCTTAGGTGAATGTATTATGGCTCCTAGTTTGCAGCCGTCTGTGAATTTCATTAGCCAGAGGCCAGCTGTATTAGCCCGGACTTCAGAGAAGTAGATAATGAACAGTAGAGCACTCAGGACTGAACTCTGTGGTACTCCGCCTGTCACTGGTGTGAAGTTGATTTGGAGTTGGCTACTTTCACTGTGTGGGTTCTGTCAATGAGCCAGTTGGCCAACCATCTTGTGACATAGATATTTATGCCCAGTCCAGTGAGCTTATCTATAATACCAGAGTGGGGGATGGTATCATAAGCCTTGGTGAGGACAAGATAGGCTGTGTGTACCACCTTACCCTCATCTACAGCTGTGGTGACTGCTTCGAAGAAGTCGATCAGGTTTAGGAGGCATGGTCTACCATTTACAAACCCAAACTGAGTGGGGTCCAGAGTTTGGAGGTTACCAATGTCTTTGTTTACAATCTCCAGGGTGATGCATTCCATGGCCTTGCAGACCAGGCTAATGGAGCGGTAGTTCTCATGATATTCTCTATGAGCTTTATTATCTGAAGGATAACAAGTGGAGTCTCCTTCTATTTGTTGGCTCACTTTCTGTTGGACAAACTTTTGTATTTCCTCCTTAGCTTGTTCTAAATCAAAAAATGACTTTGATCTTCCAGAAAAAAAGTATTCTGAAGATAGCTGGATACATCAGCTTGCATTTCATACCTGCCTATCACATTCTCTGACTGCTGGAATAAATGTGCTTCTCATCTGTCTGGTGTACAGTGAATAATCATTTTCCTCAAATGTTCTACTCTCTCTAATTTGTAATACTTTGCCTTTTTACCACAGTTTTGTCAGAATCAACTCTTTCTGCTAGTAGGATTACATCTTTACTAATACAGATCTTGGCTGCTTTTTCATCGCCAAGTTTGGAGCATACACATGGTGTACCCTTTCAATTAACAACTCATGCTGTGGAATGCCAGTCCAGTTTGCTTATTTGTGCATTCACAAGATTAATACAGTCTCTCCCTTCCAGTTTCTCTGTTGCAGCAGAAAATCTCAGATTTTCCCTACATGCTGTGTTCTCTAATTCTACCATCTCTTCTTGAGGCAGCCTCATACTCAGCCAGTCTTTTCTTCATTTTGACCTCTGATTGTTGCAGTTTTATTGGTGCATCTGGATATCTGTTTAAAGCGTCTTCCATATTCCAGTCTGTTGTTATTTGAATTGATATACACCTTCAGTGTTTCATTTATTTTAATCAGCTCTGAGTACATTTGACTTACACTAAAGCTAGAGCTCGAACTTCTTTTTTTCTGAACAGCTGTAGAATTCTTCCCAGCCAATGTTTTCTCCTCACCTTTTGTGCTTCAGTTTCTTTCAGGTTCTCTAAAGTTTTTTTTTTGCTGGCATCCAGGCAATGTAGGTATTAGCCAGCAATTATAATTTACCCAAAAAGACAAATTCACTAGCTCTCTTTTTCTGAGTTTTGGTTTTCACACTGGGAAAAGTGAAATTACGCTGTTGCTCAAAATGCAGCTATCTTGGAAGTCCTGCATTCATTTTGTTGAGACTGATTTTCACTCTCCTTTCACAGGCCCAATACAACTGAGACATTGTACAGTTAAGTAATTTAAAGATAGTCTGAGATGACAAGAGTGCCACACTCCCAGATGAAAATGTCATCACCATAAAGATGATGTCATGTGTTTTTTTTTTTCTTTCTTTTTTTTTTTTTTTTTTTTTTTTGTGAAATGATTATGGCATTAATGTAAATGACAAACAGTAAAGGTACAAGGACAGAGGCTTGAGAGCATCAAGCAATTCTGGATAAAGGAAGGGTTGTACGAAGGTCATTTGGCACCCTAAGTAATGTATCCATTTGTCACCCCCACACATGCTGATAATGAAGACACCCCTTCAAAAAAGAGTCCTTTCAAAGTGCTGAGTACCAAAAAAGAAGTATTATGTATTTACTTAATAGGTCTTTGCTTTATCAAACATTTTTGTACAATGCTACGCAGAGCTATAATAGCTACTTGTCTTAGATCACTGTCACTTATGCAAAAAAAAAAAAAAAAAACTGAAAAGTCTTAAAGTTAAGAAAAGAGCTACTATGTATTTACCTTTGCTAAATTGTAGCAAAATGTTATACTAGTTCATTGATACAGTTTTTGAATACCCTAATACTGAGTGAGCATTATTTATGCAGCAATACTGCTTACGGGGATAGTTCTTACCTCTTTTGCATTGTCGACTGCGCCATCTAACAGCTTCTGCCAGTGACAACAATCCTATACACCCCATCTTTCCTATGGCTTCAGTTGAAGGTGGGACTGATAGGTATGTGTGTTTGGGAGGACAATTTCACAGGGTCTTCTCTATATTTGATAGTTTACAATTCTGATATACATATCTAGATTGTTTCTAAGAAGCTGAATGACTTACTTCTGATTGTAAGAGGAAACTTATTCCATACTCTTGGAAGGTGTTATGCAATATATATATAACTTTTTTTGTTACTGGTATTTACTTCTAGTATTAGTTTCCACAATCTAATGTCAGCTTTCCTAGTGGTACACTCCAGGCAAAGGTTTTCATACAGAGCTTGAAAAGCCATTACCTCATAGACCATGCAGAGGTCAACACTAAGTAAAGAGAATGTAATTAATGCTTCTGAAGCTTCTTTGAATTGTTAACATTTTCCGGGCCCGTGTTTTTTTTTTTTCTGGTAAGAAATCATTATAGCTTTTTAAGTTCCTTTAGGTGGCTTGCTTGAAAGTAACAAAATACAGAAATGTATTCAATAATGGATTGCATAAGTGAGATATAGAGTGGCACAGTGATATTTTTGGTGTGAGTCAACACAGCCTTTGTAACTAGATGGGTTATAGAATATGCTTTTCTGTCTTTGGTAGATATATATTGTCCATAATTTCCCTAATGTTTTCAGTGGTTGTGTTGTAAATATTATGACTGACAGACCTGTATGGAAAAAAATACCCAACTTTGCCCCTGAGGTGTTTCAGTTTTATCTGTAAACTGTAACATCTGCTATTATACACCTCTCTTTTTACTAGACACTAACTTCCTAGCCTGTGAATCACTTGGCATGCTTACAACTAGTTATCACAGTCTTGGCACACTTACAACTAGTTATCACAGTCTTGGCATGCTTGCAACTAGTTATCACAGTACTTTTGTGCCTGGTTTCCTTCAGGAAATGTTTCAAAGCTACATTGTACTCCAGTTGCAGTTAGTGGCATACAGGGCAAAAATCAACACTTGAATAACTTTAATGCCAGGTTTTCAGTCTAGAAATACTGGTTTGCATTAACAGTTGTGGCAGGAAAATTTAACAGTCCAGATTTTACTTGACTAATATATGTAGCAACCCAGGCTGACAAAATGTATCAAAAACGTTTGTGAATGTTGACTGTACATAAAGCAACCATTTCTTTCATAATTTTCTCAAGTTCAGATGAAATGGGTCTGTCATTTCTGGAACCAGCAGTACTGTGGAAACACGTTCTGACAGCTGCCTTAAGCACATAATAGTTTAAAGGACGTGGCCATTGTTATGATAAGTACCTTGTATGATTTGTGTTTCTGGTGGTGGATATATCAGTTAATACAGAAAGGTGATTGTAAAATATTTGTTTTAGATGAATGTGGTGCTAAAATAAAGTTAGGTAAGATGTTTTGATGACTTCAATTAAATCCCTTGTAATCTATCAGATGGTGACCATGGGGATGTACTTTGTGTGCATTTTTAATGTGAACATCAATTGGTTGGACAAAATTCTAACTCCCCCTACATCTAGAGTGAATTTATGTAATTTCATGCAACTAATTAATAGCACCACACATTATAGTAAGACCTCAAATTCCCTAAAATACTGGACCCTAGTATCAGACCCAGGTGAATCTGCAGTTAACTCCTACTGACACCTCTAGGCATCAAATATTGCTTGTTCATATTTACATCAATAATTCCACAACCATGCTATGTACAAGGTTTTAAAATATTTCAAGCCAGATTCAATAAAGCCTACACTGTGTACACAATATGTATTCAACAAAATTCATATCACATTTTTTGTGCTTTCTAGACACTCAAAAAGATTACACTAAGTGTACATGTAGTCTAAACTTTGTGGTAACCTTTACGAATCCCTGTCAATAGTTAAAGCTGCAAGAATATCAGTAGGAAAACTAAAATTAGGAGGAAGAAGGTGTGAGTTACGTCTGTGTTGTCTGTCTCTCAGAATTGTGTACACTTAATGTAGGCGTTATTGAATCCCAATGTTCATCTTAAAGCTTACACAATGGCAAACTCAACTGCATTAATATTTGACCTGTCTAGTGCAGATAAATAGATATTGTTGTTTTTATTATATTTATTTAAATAGATATAATTTTCACATTTTTATAAATATCTCAACAACCAAGTAACACAGACAGAACTCCTTAGCCTCATATGAAAGCTGTCAGCTAGTTGAATAAAATTGTGCTGACAGTATGTGTGTAACTTGAGTGGTTGCTAGATATTGTAAGATGTTTACAAAATATTACAATTGTAATAGTTACTGTGTTTAACGTGACTTATAAAATTCCGTTTAAGACCTACAACCTAAAGAATACTACCACTATAAAAATAGTTTGTGCTGAAGAGTTTTCCATTTATACTTCTTTCATAACTCGTATGGTTCTAGAGGTATGAACATTTGTTTGAAATGTGAGGACATAATTTGATTCTGTCAAAAGACTTAGGCTCCGCCCACTGGAAGTTACAGTGCAAACACCCTGAGCTCATTAGAGTGAATGTCTTGCAATACTTTGGAGCTTTTCTGCTGGGCCTCCACTGAAAATGGACTCCTACCAAGTCAGATTTTTCCTGTAATCAAATATCGATAAATAAATTAAAAAAATTATAGCATAATTGAAAAGCAGTTTAATAAAAAGTTGAACTGATTATGTATGCATTTGAATGCTTTCATTTAAACTGTATACAAGGAATCTGATACTCAGCAACTCATGTTTTTGGCAATGAAAGAGTTGGTAAAATTGTTTTCAGTTACACGTGATCTGAGTATGTGAAAGTTAGTGAATTGGCATCCCTAGTGAAGCATCATGTCTCACTTTGTCAGGATGGAAAATGCAATAATTAAAATCCTTAAACTTTAGCACAACCCCAACCAAGAGTATCATATAAAAAAAATTGCACAGAGCTACAAAATAATTACTTCTTTAGGTGGGATGGGGTGGTTGTGCCTACCTGCATCCCCAATATGTGGGTATTCCCAATATCTGAATTTACCAGCTTCAAAGCTGTACAAACATAAAGAGAAAAGTTTTCAAAACAAAACATTCACTTTCCTCTTGCCTGAGCCATGTTACCGCACTCATTTTAAAACACAGTACCTGCAACACAGCAATGTCTCATGTACTCTGACACTGACAACGTAAGTACTCTTATCGAACATGCTTGATACTTTTGAGTGTTAACAGTACATATCTGAATGTTTTCAATGAACTGCCATTAACCAGACTATAAGGTTCTGAAAAAGATTTGCGCTATTGGTATCTATGACTCATTTAGGATATATAGTTCTTTGTTTACTTATTTATTTATTTACTTATTTTGTTAGCTAGTTAGTTAATTAACTGGATGGGTGTGATTGTACAAAAATGGTTTCAGCCATGACCCAGTCCAAAAAGGCAAACACAAATTAATGATAAAACATACAATAATATACAGGACATTACCATGCAAAGTTACACTGATTGATTCTTCCAGCTGTGAAATAAAGTACAGTATGAACAAAAAGTAAAGCTTAAGCCTCAAGAACAAAAACACTGAAATAAACCTGCCAGTTATATGAACAGTAAATGATTTAGAGGAACTTATTATGATTAATTGAATCTTGTTTAATCAACATGTGATTAATCACTGACAAAGTATCTAAAGCTGCAGAAAATCACTATATTAGGCAAAAACATGCTGCTTAGTGATTCTTTTTGAGCTAGTAACCAGTTTCAGAGAACTTGTATTTGTTTGCTCTACAGAGTACTTGCGCATGATGTTTCTTGCATTTGCTCAATTCAGTAAATTTTCCAATATTCTATAATAGGGAATCCCAGGCTGATGGAGCAATCCTTAAAAATGTTTAAAATATTTTAGTACTCAGATTGGATGCTTATTTATATAGAAAAATGCCTTACAGCACAAACGGTCACTGTGTGTGTGTGTGTGTGTGTGTGTGTGTGTGTGTGTGTGTGTGTGTGTGTGTGTATGCACATGCATGAGTGTATAAATGCTTGTGTGTGCTTGTGACACTGCCTAAAAAAGGAAAAGGTAGAGTTCATGGTTAAACATAAAATATATAAAAACCTTCCCAAATTAAATGCTTGAAACCAGCTTGAATCTGTCAATTCAAGTAATTTGGATTACACTTAAATCAAAGATGCTTTACTGTATGTATAGTAAATCATATCATGAATGTGTTGCCCTTTATATGAAATGTAAAATCCAATTTTTAATAAAAACATAAAGGCAAGAAAATGTCAGCAGACAGTGACCCACTGGAAGGCAAGTTATAACCTAGAGGAAGTAGTTAGGTATATGGATTTGCAGACTGAGCCTCCAAAACAGGAACATTACAGATACATTGTTAGTGTTTCTGTGCCACAAATTGTTGCAGAAGAAATATCACTTGTTCTTGTTGTTGGTGTTTCAGCACATCTGGACTGGTTGCCATGCAGATTTTAGGTTTGGATTCAGGTTTGCAGGACTCAGGAATGAAAAGATGAGCTTTGTTTTATTTTACTCCTTTGTGTGTGTTTTTCCCCAAGTCTGTGTGACCCTGAAGTGATGTATGTTAAGTATATATGATGATAATACCACCCCATTATGTTTAACCCTGACATGCACTTTCACGTGGGTCTGCAAGGTACTGTTTTGCCCTGGAAAGAGAGTCAAGTTTCTGGAGGGTCTTTTTAATTGTTCAAAGAATATGTTGATCAAATTTAAGATTGTCATCTATTACAACACCCAGTAATTTAGTCTGTGGTACTATCTCAATTTTATTATTATTTGCAGATGTAACCACCAAAGATTGTTTTTGAGGGGCACAATGTTTTGGTGTGGAGAGCATCAGTTTTGTTTTATTGTGATTATGGAAATTAGAATTTTTCAGTCCGGTTTCGATTGAAGAGAAAGAAATTTGTGTGATTTTTGGTAAACTGGGTATTGACGAGACTGTACATATTAAAACCGAATCATCTCCTGGTATTATAATATAGCAATAACTGATTATGTGGGGTGTGGTATATTGAAGATTTACCCATGGTTGGTGTGGTTTAATCATGAAGGTGAAGCCTGAGTGATTAAACAAACCCAATCATGGGTTATTGCTATTATACAATGACATTATTTAAGAAAAAAATTACTTTTCTTAAATAGTGTCTTTGCATAATGGAGTCGTGGTGCTCTTTCACTTTTTCCTTGGTATCCTGGGGTGTTGCTGATGTACTGCACATCAGTATGGGACTTGTGTTCCCATACTTACACAGTACACCAGTGCTGTGTAAACAAAGCAACGGATAAAGGAAGATCTCTGATGCAATTTTTTTTTTTAATTAAAAAACAAAAAGAAAGATGTTGGGAGGCTTTTAACATACAGGAGAGACAAGACACAGAAAATAAAAGGATAATCAGGTACGTTTCTTTAATTTTGTGTAATGTATCTGATTATCCTTTTATTTTAATTTTGTGTAATGCATCTGATTATCCTTTTATTTTAATTTTCTGTAATGCATCTGATTGTCCTTTTATTTTAATTTTCTGTGATGCATCTGATTATCCTTTTATTTTAATTTTCTGTAATGCATCTGATTATCCTTTTATTTTAATTTTCTGTGATGCATCTGATTATCCTTTTATTTTAATTTTCTGTAATGCATCTGATTATCCTTTTATTTTAATTTTCTATAATGCATCTGATTATCGTTTTATTTTAATTTTCTGTAATGCATCTGATTATCCTTTTATTTTAAGTTTCTGTAATACATCTGATTATCCTTTTATTTTAATTTTCTGTAATGCATCTGATTATCCTTTTATTTTAATTTTCTATAATGCATCTGATTATCCTTTTATTTTAATTTTCTGTAATGCATCTGATTATCCTTTTATTTTAATTTTCTGTAATGCATCTGATTATCCTTTTATTTTAATTTTCTGTAATGCATCTGATTATCCTTTTATTTTAATTTTCTGTAATGCATCTGATTATCCTTTTATTTTAATTTTCTGTAATGCATCTGATTATCCTTTTATTTTAATTTTCTATAATGCATCTGATTATCCTTTTATTTTAATTTTGTGTAATGCATCTGTTTATCCTTTTATTTTAATTTTCTGTAATGCATCTGATTATCCTTTTATTTTAATTTTCTGTAATGCATCTGATTATCCTTTTATTTTAATTTTCTATAATGCATCTGATTATCCTTTTATTTTAATTTTCTGTGATGCATCTGATTATCCTTTTATTTTAATTTTCTGTAATGCATCTCATTATCCTTTTATTTTAATTTTGTGTGATGCATCTGATTATCCTTTTATTTTAATTTTGTGTAATGCATCTGATTATCCTTTTATTTTAATTTTCTATAATGCATCTGTTTATCCTTTTATTTTAATTTTCTGTAATGCATCTGATTATCCTTTCATTTTAATTTTCTGTAATGCATCTGATTATCCTTTTATTTTAATTTTCTATAATGCATGTGATTATCCCTTTATTTTAATTTTCTGTAATGCATCTGATTATCCTTTTATTTTAAGTTTCTGTGATGCATCTGATTATCCTTTTATTTTAATTTTGTGTAATGCATCTGATTATCCTTTTATTTTAAGTTTGTGTAATGCATTTGTTTATCCTTTTATTTTAATTTTCTGTAATGCATCTGATTATCTGTTTGAGGTGAGTTGTATGAGCAGTATTTCCAGTATCAGGGTGTCTTTCATTTACGTTGTTGGCTTTGGTGTGGAGTAGTAGGGTATCCAGTTTTGTAAGTTTATTATTTTTTTTTAAATAAAAGAAAAGTAATGTTTTTAATGCATATATTAATGGAAGAAAGTCCGAGTGACTGGACCTTTTTCCATTGGTATATGCTTGGATTTGCAACGGGCATGCTGGCTGGGCTGACCAATCAGCATTCTACTTTTTGAATGTTAATGGCCAGTCATTGTATAATATATTTTATTTGTTTATGGCAGTGTGAAGCTTGTTTATAAAAATGTTAAAAAGATGTTTTAGTATAGAGCCCTGAGGGACATCTGTGGTAACTGGGAGAGAGGAAAAAAATGTCCTTTTGCCATTTGACTGCTTGTTGTCTTCCAGACAGATAACTAAGGAACTGTTTAATGGAGGAGTGACAGAGACCTATAGAAGATAGTTCAGTGAGTAAATGTTTGTAAGATACAGTGTCAAAAGCTTTGGATAAGTCTAAGAACACAACTGACACTGGGTCACCATCGTTCCTATGCTGGTTATAGTGTTGGTGAAGTGAAGGAGGGTGATGACTGTGCTGTGGTGGAGTCTGAAACCATATTGTGTTTCCGAGAGCAGATTACTTGAATTTAGGTGATGTAGAACTTGTGCATGAATGTATTTTCAAGTATTTCTGACTGGGGGAGATGATTGCAATGGATCTCTAGTTATTAAACTCTGTAGATGTGCCACCTTTGTCTAAAGGTATAATAATGGATTTTTTCCAGATGGAAGGAATATATTTTTGGATCTAGATCTACTATCAGTATAAAGGCTGGGAAAGCAACTGCATCTGCAGACATTTTTAAGTAGTCTGAGGGGAGTCAGTCAGCAGCTAGGGTGGTTGTTTTTAGCTTCTGTAAGAGCTTTTTAATGGTAGAGGTAGATATTGGGCTGACGTCAAATAGATGAGGATATTTGGCAGAGGCTGCTGGCACTGAAAGGATAGTGGTGGTATTAATGTTTGAGAAGGATAGTATAGTCAGTATAAAATAGTTAAACTGTGTGAGAATTGAATCAGTAATATTATTAGATGCAGGGGTGGGGGTCGGGGGTAGTTTGGCCTGAATGTATACATTTGTTTATGGATGTCCAGAAGCATTTGGGGTTCTTTTAGTGTTTATTTTGGTGGATGTTATATTAGGTTTGTTTGTCCTGTTTGAGTTGCTTCAAAACTAGAAATGTATTTTGTGTTTTATTTTTGAACCATTCTTTTTAGGCTTTCTCACATTGTACCTTTGATTTCTTAGTTTTTTTTTGTTACCCATGATGCAGGATAGGATTTAACCCATTTAGTTCATACTGGTTATTGAGAATTTTTAGGAGCTTTATTTATAGAGAGAGAGAGAGTGAGAGATATGCTAAACAAAGCATGTTCCTATTATTGATTCTGAGATGTGATATAAGTAGGTGTGCGTTATTAAACTGTGGTATCTCTTTTTTAATTTCTCCAAATCTTTTGGGTTTCTAACACCATGACAGGAATGGACCCCATTCCTAAGTAAAAGTACAATTAAAGTTCATGAAATTAGTATTGTTTCAATCTTTGATGTCAGGCAGAAGTGCTCTTTGCAGCACCCACAATGTGCCCAGTAATGACTCCTTCTGCAATCTGTACAGGGTTATATGCATTGGCAACATATCTAAATACAATTGTAAATTCTTTTTTATAAGACCTGTTGCTCCTACTACTGTTGGAACTGTCTGGGTATCTTTCTTACACATTGCACACATTTCTGCTTACAAATCCTGAAATTTTATGAGTTTGTGCCTCTCTGAAAGCAAGACACAGTAGTCACTGGGTGTAGCAATTTCAATGATCAATGCTACTTTTGTCTTCTTTTTCACAGTCCACAATATCTGGTTTTCTTGCATCTGTCTTTTGAACTGATGGTAATGAGTAATCCCATGTGATGTAAGCTTCATCATTTTCTATGATGCTTTGTGGCTCATGTTTCCAGTGTTTTTCAGCTACTTCATTATTTATTTATTATTTATTTAGATTTGTTGACTGGGAAAGTCCAACTGGATGCAGGTCCATTTTCAGCAGAGGCCTGGGGAGAAAAGCTCCACAATTAAAATATAACAGACATAGTTACCGATGAAGAATCCTAGCAATTAAAATATTACA
This sequence comes from Protopterus annectens, assembly GCF_019279795.1. Classification (NCBI taxonomy): domain Eukaryota; kingdom Metazoa; phylum Chordata; order Ceratodontiformes; family Protopteridae; genus Protopterus; species Protopterus annectens. Next base: position 91,990,771 of record NC_056735.1, on the reverse strand, counting down.
AACATAGTTACAGATGAACAACATAGTACATTCAGCAGATAACTAGCATCTGTTCCATCCACGAAGTCATAGCAGATATTAACAATTGTTACAATAAGAAGTTACTGCCATATAATAAGTAGACAGGCATGGAAGTATCAGAGCTTGCTGTAATCAAAGGTAGTTTGTGGGGTGGAAGAGAGGTAGAGGGTAGATGGAGTGGGAGAAGTTAGAGGGGAGAGTTACAAGGGCACAGCCAGCATGTTTTTAGGTGCGCTTTAAGTAAAGCTTTGAAGTGGGTGCATGATGGTACAGAGGTTATTGTGGGGGGGGGGTGTTCCATAATTTCGCTATAGCGCTGGAGAATAGTGCTTCTCCAGCAGCGTTATTTTTTTGGCTCTAATAATCTGTAATTGATTTTTGTTGCTGGATCATAGTGGTCTGGTGGTGAGATCGGGTTGGAGTAGATTCTGGAGGGATGGGACCTTTAGAGGATACTTTACTAGTTTGTGGGCAAGTGTGAGTTGATACCATTAAAGCAGGAGAGGGAGTTCTAGCCAGGCTATTTCAGTAAGTGGGAGACAGTGGTGACTGTGGTAGGATGCCCCGGTGGTGAATTTGATGATTTTGTTGTAGCAGGTCTTGAGTTTATTTAGATTGCAATGCCTTAGGTTGGTATGTATTGGAGAGGCATAAAGTAGAGTGGAGATAAGGTGTGAATTTGCAACTGAAATCCTAGCTGCTTTGGTGAGGAGTTGCATACTTCTGTATAAGGCTCCTAGTTTTTTGTGGACTTTTTTTATGGTCATGGATAAGTGAATGTCAAATTTGAGATTGTTGTCTATTTCAACTCATAGTAATTTGGTGTGATCTGTTGGGTGGATAGTGGTTTTGTCTTTTGCTGCAATGTTAAAGTGAGAGATGTTTTGAGTATGTTTGGTGGGTTGGAAGGTGAAGAGTTTAGTCTTGTTTGGGTTGAGTATTAAGTGGGCATCAGATAGCAAAGTTTTGGAAGAGAAAAAGGCTTCCTGTGTGACCTTTTGCAGTTCAGGCAGAGACTAGGAGGAGCAGATGATGGTTGAGTCATCTGCATATTGTATGACTGTGCCATGTTTGGTGGCAGAGGCTAGATTATTGGTGAAAACAGAGAAGAGTAGGGGTCCAAGGATGGATCCTTGGGGAACACCAATAGAGACAGGTAGTTGGGGAGATATGTCATTTTGCCATACAATGGATTGCTGTCGGTCAGACAGGTAACTCTGAAACCAGTTGGTGACTGATTGAGAGAAGGACTGGTTACTGAGAACAGAGATGAGTTGTTTGTGTGGGACCATGTCAAATGTTTTAGATAGGTCTAGGGAAGTAGCAGAGGAGAGATGGCCATTGTTTTATGGTGAAGGATAGTGTTAGTAAAAGAGAGTAAGGTAGTGGTGGTACTATGGTTTGGTCAGAAACCATGTTGAGTATTAGAAAGGCGGTTGTTAGTAAGGAAGTAGTCTGAGATTTCAGAGTGAATGCATCTCTCTAGTATTTTGGAGAGTGGAGACAGAATCGCTATGGGGCGGTAGTTGGTTAGTTCTGTGGAGGGGCCACCTTTGTGAAGGGGAATGATGTGTGATATTTTGCATAGTGTAGGGACGTAGCATTCTGACAGAGATCGGTTAATCAAGATGGATACTGGGTGGGCCAGAGCATCAGCTGCAATTTGTAGGAATTCACTTGGGAGGTCGTCTACTACTAATTGTGTGGGTTTAAGTTTAGTTAAGAGTTTTCTTACGTTGGAGGTAGGAATGGGAGAAAATGAGAAGAGTGGGGGGGGGTTACTGGGTGAAGGTGTGGGGTATGGGGAGGGGGGTTGTATTGTCTAGCTAGTGATAGTACAGTTTGTGTGCAACAAACTTGCCACATTCTTATGCCTTTTAGTATGCAGTCCTTCTGCCACCAGTATATCACTATCAGCAGCATGGTGTGCAAATGTTTCCAACTCTGTTTTACAAAACCTACATTTGTCTGTTTCTCCCACATGTTCAATGGATTTGTAAACCAACGTGTAAGTAGTCCACTATCTTGGGCCACCAATATTAACCTTTTATCTCTTGGTTTGAATTCGCCCTTCCTTAACCATTCCTGCATTTGTTCCTGATGAACATGAGGTTCTTCCAGAAGTTTTCTATACTTGCAACTATATTTATGCTTTTTCCACATTTCTTGCCTTCTCCATCTGATCCTTCACCTTTTACTTTTTCTTTTGTTATTTTGGTACATTCAGTTGCTGCCTGATTTTTATCTACTTCTGGTTTGATTTCCATTCCTGCTTGACGTCAATATGCTTCTTACAGACTAAAAAGGGAAGTCATCTTAGGTTTATTCTCCTCATGTTTCAAAACTTTCACTACATTTGGGTCTTGTGAGGTTAGCAGATATGTGTGGAGTCCCATGATTGCAGCTCTATACATGTAATCAATTTCAAGGAGGCCCATACCTCCTTCAGAAGGGGGAATATATAATCTTGGTATGCACTTAATTTATAAATCATTTGATGAGCGTGAAGCATCCTTCTTATTTTCCTGTCTAATCTATCCAAAACCTTTTGGGGCCAGTCAGTCACTCCAAAACTGTAATTTAGGACATGAAGAGCAAATTGGTTTATAGATTGAACTTTGTTCCTAGATGTCAATGCTGTTTTCAGAATTAATTTAAATCTTCTAAAATATTCCTTACTTAGTTTTATTCAAATTTTTTCATGTTTTATTGTTGATCCTTCATCAGTTCCCAAATATTTATACACTTCCTCTTGGTCAAGTTCTTTTATATCACATTCTTGTCCCAAACTGATGTTTTCTTGGTGCTGCAGTTTTCCTACTTTAAAGGTTGCTTTTGCACATTTATCAAGACCAAATGACATTCTTATATCATCTGAGAAAGTTTTGACTACGTGCATTGTGCTTTCAGTTCCTCATCTGATGAGCTATATAGTTTTAAATCATTGACAAAGAGAAGAAGAGAAGTCTTTACACTTTGTTGCTTTCTGGGAGCCAAATTATAGCCATGGCCTAAGCCATAAAGTAGACAGTGTAATGTGTTAAAGGCCAGGAAAAGAGTATCAGTGACAGACAGTCACCCTGGAGTAGCCTCTTCTGGATTTTTTCCAAGGGAATAATAATTTGTCCTTTATCATGGCTTACCTGCAAAGTGGTTTGTCACTGTTTAATGGTCGCTGTGATGTAGTTTATCATTTTAGGGTGTATCTTATACATTTTTAAGCATGCTTTTATCCATGAATGTGGGATACTATCAAATGCTTTTTTGTAGTCTATCCATGCCATACTTAGATTTTTCCCCTTTTCATAGTTCTCCATTATGACTTTATTTAACATCAAATGATCCTTTGTTCCATATGATTTTCTTTTATTACTCTTTTGTTCTATTGCCATAATTGAGTTTTCTTCTAAATGACTATAAACTCTGTTGGCATCAGTTCATGTGTATAGTTTATATGTTGTTGGAAGACAAGTTATTTTCCTGTTGTTAGCCAGGTTGGTGTCTGTTCAAGTGCACATATAAATAGTTTTTACTCATGGCTAAATCTTCATGCAAAGATGTTAACACTTTTAGCCAGAAGTTACATATTACATCTGGGCCTGGGGTTTCCAGTTAGAGGCATTTCTTAACTTTGTTTCAATCTCTCTGGCTGTAACTTCATCCCATTTCATATCCTGTACTTTTAAACTTCTTATTCTTTCTTTTACTTCTTCTATCCATTTAGCATCTTTGTTATGTTCCACAGGATCTTCATAAATACTTTTTTCCAAAATGTATCTATTTCTTCTTTTATTGGTGGTCTTTCAATTCCTTTTACAGTGTTCCTCAAGTCTTTATACATTTTTTTTGGATCATCAATAAGTTGCTTATTTTGTACTTGTCTTTTATATTTATCTGTGTATCTTCTAAGTTTTTCTGCCTTTGCTGATATTTTTAGTTTATTATTTGTGATAGTGCATGATGAATCCTAATCCATTATAATACTGCTAATTGCTTTTATCATGTCTATCTTTCTGAATATTTTTGTTAATCTGTTCCCTCTTCTATATTCTTCTAACAGTTACACTTCTTGTCTTAATTGCTTTATAGTTTTCTCTATTCAGTACTTCCATGATAGTATTCAATTTCTCCCCGTCCTTTCCCTCACTACCCTGTATTCTTGTGGTAGGACTTTATCTGTTATTAATTTGCCTGCACAGTAATGTATCCTACTTACTTCTGTTATGTCGCATGAATCTCTATTGACAGTTCTAATTACTGTGTTCATTTGTTTTATCAAACTTCTGACTTTTGGGGTTTTATTGATATTCTGCAATCTAGTTTTTTCGTTATGACTGCCCATCTCTATTAAATCAAGCAACTCTTCTCTTAGATCATTGTCTTCTAAACTGAGGGCACATTCTTTGTTTTCCATTTCCTGCAGACATTCTATAGAAAGTTCCAGAACTTCTTCTTGTGCCACGTTCTCTTCAGCTTCACTCTGTGTCATCCATTGCTCTTTCATATGGGAATTCACTGGCCTATCACTCCATGGCATTGACTGTGTCGGAGTTGCCACAGTTTCCTGTTCTTTCCCTTGCTATATAGCTCCAACTGAACCTTTGTATTGGTTTCCTGTGGGAAGCTCAGAAGTATTTTCATATGTCAACTGATTAGATGCTTCCCGCTCCACTGGTTTGTCCTTAATTTGGGTGTCCATTGCCCTATCCTGTTTTGCTGTTATCAGAGTTAAATTTTCGACACTAAATCCTTCACTTTGCAGGTAATCCATAACCTCCGTTTCTATTTCCTTAACTTCTCCCTTATTAATCCTCTTTTCTACTTTTCCTCTTTGTTTTCTTATTTTTTGTGTTGTAAAATTTTCCATATCTGGATGTCTTTGCCTGTTTTTCTGTTCAAATATCTTTGGTGCTGCTCTTTTTGCATTGATTAGTTTTGCTTTCTCCTTTGCATACATATCACACCATATTAAATCTCTTTTCCTTCCACATGTCCATATTTCTTCTTCAGATGTCTCATGGTCCTCTTGTTTCTCCTTACTTTGGAGACTAGTTGTTCTATCATGCTGCGATAAGACGTATGTTAGACTTTCTACACTAAATCCGACAGTTTGCAAATATCTGATAACTTCAGCTTCTATTTTTTAACTTGTACTTGACTAATCCTCTGTTCTACATCCCCTCTTAGTAATCTTATTTATCATTGTGAAATTTTCCATATCTGGATGTCTTTGCCTTCTTTAAATATCTTTGGAGCTGCCTTTTTTTGTTGATTAATTTGGCTTTCTCCTTTGCATAATATTGCACCATATCAGATGTCTCTTTCTTTCCCGTGTCCATATTTCTTTTTTATACCCATCAAACGCCTGTAAATTTTGTTCTTTACATTTTTGCACTTCCTTAGTTGCTTCTTTTTCCAAACGACATAAGGTTTCTTGGTCTACATAGCATTTTTCATGGATCTGTTGTATTAATGAACACAAATTTTTATTTAAAGCTTCTGACAGTTTTTCTTGTGGAAGTATTTTTATTTCCTCTAATTTCTCTCTTAATCTTTTCATATATCTTTTGTCTGGAAATTCTGGGCTTCTTGCATAACAGTAACAATACATAAGTTTTTTCTTATCCTCAATAGTCCACACTATCATGTCTATGGCTCTTTTTTGGCCTATCAGTTTTTGTGATTTTTGTGGCCTGCTACTTCCTTTTACATGGGGTGAGGGGCATCCTCCCCTAGGTCCGGCCTAGCCCCACTGTAGGAATGCTTTAGTGTCTTGAGGATTCTACACTGTCATTTTTTGCAGTCCTGGCACCAGTGCACCTACCAGGATTGGGCACTATTTTATCCTGAGACTTCTGCACCAGCATCTTCTTTATTTTTTAACCTATTTCTGTCCATGATATATGCTATGCAAAATACAGTCTATACATCAGTGTCATCTTCATGAGATTTTGTGAAAAATAGGGTCCACATTGTGAAGGTTCTCATCAAGTCTTGAGGATGAATTCATTTCCAGCACTACTTCTCTCCTTTTGCTGATTTTATCATCTCTCCATTTCGATCTCCTGTACATATGTGGTTATGTTTAGGGAATTCTTGTAAATGCTGTTTATTCTACCTGCCCACTTGTTTGTCATTTCAAGCCTAAGTATACTGATACTAGGTGGTGTGATATTTATGCCTTTTTTTCAGCCATGTAGAATTACTCATATCACATCTCAAAATCACTAATAGGAAAATACTTTGTTTAGCAGATATAGATATATATATATATATATATATATATATATATATATATATATATATATATATATATATATATGTACATATATATATAACCAGGTAAAAACAATATTACTGTGGAAACGATCCTATACTAGATATCACACCATATACAACAAAAAATTACTAGGAAACCTTAATATAGATTGACAGCTTATCAGTAGCACTTACACACAACTTCTTACTACCTATAAAATTATGCAGCATCCATCTGCCTGTCCAGCACTAAAAAACATTCTACACAGCTATGTTCCTAGTCGGTCATTGTGATCCAGTGAACAAAAACACCTGTCTGTCTACAAATCTGCTGGGCATTGTCTGTACTCATACAAGTTTGCTAAGGCCTGGAACTCTTTACCTGTATCCATCATGTCTATATCCTATGTGATGCCCCTGCACTGGCCCAGTAATCAAGAAGCCTCAAGCCTCACCACTAGCACCAGTGAAGGATGTGCACATTGGGAGGATGACAAGTACACATGCAGTAAAGTGCAATTTCCTTTAATAGCACACAGAGACCACACTCAGTCTGGGGCTGGTTTCTGCCTCTTTCTCCAGATCCCCAATAAGACTCCCCACTGGCACAGCTATAGAGTTAGGATCTCAGAACAGTAGTCAAGTCAAAACCTCCAGTACCCTCTCTGTCCAACCAGTGTTTCATGTCCCTGCCCAAGTAACTGACACAAACACACACACACACACACACATACACACACACACACACACACACACACACACACACACACACACACACACACACACACACACACACACACACACACACACACACACACACTTTGAGATTTGATTTACTTACAAAAACACAGACACTCCTGGGGAAGGCTGGCACATGTTTACTAGCTATGCCCCTTCTGCCCAGACTACAGTATAGTTATCACTACCACCAAGCACTATATATCAGCTACTTTAAAGACCCTTACCAAAGGGTCCCCAATCTTACCATGTAATGTTACTATTAATCCAAATGGTAAGTGTGACCAAGAGCTAGGCTTTTGGGGTGGCCTATACAGTGACACCAAATACATATGCATGTACTCTAAGAGCTTAAATATCTCTAAATAAACAAGCCACAATTAAAAGGTTTAAATATGTTTAATAATAAATAATAAAAGAACAAGACAATACTTAAACAACACACTAACTACAGAGTTCAGAATTACAGGAAATATTTTAAAACAACATTGCAGTCTCAAATAAATACAGACATCAAACAAACAAAACCTCTAGCTCTAAACATTGCGTCTTCTTGATGCACTGAAACTGAGATAACCCAATCGTAAAACAATTTCCACTTATTTTATTGAAGTTTTGCAAGTTAACGCTATATGTTCCAGCTTCTACTATTAAAACATACATTTGTACAGGTATATAGTTTATATACATTCCCGTTCTTTTCCAGTAGGGTAACTGTGGTTACATTTTAGCTCAGTACTTTACACACACTTCTGCGCCAGTAGTTTAATATACACATAACATATAGTTCTCTTAGATTTGTAAGACAAACATATGAATCATATTAATATTTACAAATGACATATGATATTTACAAAATTCCAGATAGCTGGGCTGGCAGTGTCACATTTCTATATAAAGCATATTAATATTTACAAGTTGCATATAATTATTTACAAAATTCCAGATAGCTGGACTGGCAGTATTTCCCTGGTGTCACACCTTCCCTTCCATCTTTCAAAACTACTCTGAAAGACTTCCTAGCTAAAATCTGGCTCTATTTTACTTAGTCCAGAATAAACTCTATCCCTAAATGTGACCAAGTATCCTTTCATTCCTTATATCTCCTTACTCTCCCTTCTCCGCTTACCTCCTTACTGCTAATTGTCTTCCCTGACTTTCTCTCTAAATATACCATCAGCATGTTTTCCCTCACTTTATATTGTAATTATTATCTGCATTAGACCAACGTACCTTTAATTTCTCTGCAAACTGTCTAAAGCATTTCTAAGTTTTAAATGACTGTCATAGACCTATTTGTTTTAACCAATATTTTTATATTATGTCTAATTTGTTATAATTACTTAAACTGCAAATGCTTTTGTTTTATATTTGAAGATTGTAAAATGATTGTTCATAAAATGTTTTGTAATACTTTAAAGCTTTTCTCCCCAGGTCTCACCTGAAAATGGGCTTCTATCCAGTGAGACTTTCCTGGTAATCAAATGTCAATAAATACATAAATAAATAAATGTTTTTTTAGATATAATCATGTCAAGGGAATATGTGGCAATACACGTATACATGTCTTGGATTTTATTGCACATACTTCTAAGATTAATATTTAGGAAGAGAAGGCTAGAATTGGAGGATGGGAGAGGAAAAATGGTACATTTAATACTGTGCTGTTAGTGTGGTTTTGTGCCTGTTATGCAGGGCCAGGGTTTAGGTGAATGGCTGTACTGATTTTTTGGAAGGAAAATTTTGTAGGAAAGTATGTAGCCAAATGCATTTGTGCTTTGCTTTTATTGGATTTCATATGGTGACATAGTTAGATTTAAGATAACTGTAACTGAAAAAATCTAAGAAGGTTTGCTGGTACAATGTAAATGATGTGGTAAAAGATAAACTAGGTAACTGTTGATCTAGACAGAGTGGGTTTTTATATTTATTTGGGAGGTATGGTAGTTGTTAAAGAGTGTTAATATGCTGAGGAAGCACACTAGTAGGGTTTGAGGCAGAGTCATTTAGTTTAATATGCAAGTTAGATTTTGCTGTAGATATTAGTTTGCACTGTAAAATGTTACTGGGCAATAGTAGTTATACTTACAGCAATATAGCTTCTAAAACGACAAGCACTTTAAGTAAATGAGTCAGAGATGCTAATTGTATGTCAAATATAGGGGTTATGTTCTGATTGTTCTGATGCAGTGATAAGCTGGAAGAAGTGCAGGAGTGGGGTTGGGATATTTTAAATGTAGAGTAGGATGGGGTGGGAATGGGGGCAGGGTAGGGCAGCTGAATGAGCCCAAGAATAACGAGGGTGAGTGGAGACTAATCACTGAATCAGCAAAGTAACATTGTTGAGAAAAACAGTCAGCAAGCTTTGGCTGTTGTACAAGGTAAGCAGATTTCCAGAGATAATGAGTTGAAGAGTATTAAACAGACGCTGACAGGGAGGAAAGGAGTATTACAGGGAGCAGTACACAAGCTCAGGAAGACTAAGTGGAGATTTACATATATGGTTAAGTATTTACAGAGTTAGCTGTAAGATACTTTAGTAAAGAAAGAAAAGGAGGAAGGAATAGTCTGAAAATGAAGGCAAAGGAAAAAAAACTTTGTCCTGTTTCAGTAAGTCATATATTGGCTGTTATTTTGGACTACACAAAAACCTGTTAAACTAATTGTCCATTATTATGGGTTGCACTATATGCCAGTGGTATAGTTGTTGTTGGGGGTTCTATGGTGCCACGTCCTGTAATACAGAGTCTGCACCAATACAACTCCATACTGACAGGTGAGTGCACATGGACACACAGCTGTCCCTATAGTCTACTTCTACAAGCTATAAGTCTTAGCATATGTTAACTTTACTGGATTACACAAACATTTCTACTCTGATTGCATACTCTCGTTCTTTCAAGGATGGGCTTCAGGCTTGGTTGACAGTTGCTGGACAGTGATAGTTCTCATGTAGCTTGTGCAGTGTATTAGCTGGAGCTGGTTTGGTCAGGGTGGACAGAGTAGGAGTAGAGATGGCTGAAAGGAGTAAGAGAGGCTTAATTAACTCAGATGAAAGATGCTGTTAAGGTAAGAGTTTTACTATGTTTGCAGAATTTAGATTAAATTGTAAAAAGCAGATGGGAACAGACAGTAGTGATTACAAATCCAGGCCTCCAAAATACCTTTTGCAGATATGTATGCAGCACTGCCCCAAAAGGTGAGTTCAGAGGTCCTTGTATATGCAGGAACTCTAATTAGCAAACACATTTTTACAGTCTCATAGAGCATGATCCAAAAGTGCACAGCAGTATAACATAGTATATCTAGCAGTCATGTCTGCTGCATCAGACTGGCATTAAACCCTATCTGTCTTTAGAAACAGGTACAACAACATCTGAAGTCTACACCTAACTCGTAGCTATATGTTAATAAATCACAGCTGATCTGGTCAACTATTATTATAACACAAACTCTACATATTTCACAATACAGCAATAAGAGTAAACATTCAGGAGTTAATTCACTTTTTATACCTATATGACTAGGTTTTGTGCCTGCTACCTAACATTTGCTTGTGTAATTAGCAGCACTATTAAACCAACACAAAATATTGTGTGAATAACAGCGGGAGAATTCGAACAGATCTAACAGTGTCACCATAAAACAGATCGTTTAACATGGGAACAAGTAAGAACATGTATTTGTTAAAACCATACAACATAAGCACTAGAACTTTTTGACTTTGGAGAACTGCAGTTGAACAATATAAACACGGCTACATTTTTACTTTAGAGTACTGCCTTTTAGAGATAAAGACAATAAAAAACTGTTAACAACATAATAAAGAAACAACTTCTAGTATATTCTAATTCGTTTAGCTTGTAGTACTGTCTATATGCAGTTTGCTCTTAGTTAAATGCATTCCCATAAAGACAGTGAGCTGCTAAACTAGTGAGTTCATTTTTACAAACATCACAACATAACATTTAGTATTTGTAACTTAGAGCATGAACCAACAACATTTCTATGACATAAATATATGCTAACTGCCTGTAACCTACTGATATGCTCTGACTAGAGGCCAGGGGCTCCAGAAAAGGCATGCAGTGTGAATTAAAAGATGGTGCCTTCAGTAAACAACACAGCTCAAAGTGAGGGATGAATTATGGGAAAACAAAGCTCAAAGAGAGTGATGGATGATGGGAAAACAGAAATCAGTGGGAGTGAGGAATGATGGGAAAGTAAGCTGAAGCCAGAAATAAACAGAGATGTAACTGCCAAATGAATCAGCAAAGCAACTGTTGAAAAAAAACAATCAGTAAGCTTTGGCTATGCAAAAGATAAGAAAGTTTCCAGAGACAGTTAATTGAATGAGTTGAGCAGTGTAAAATAAAAACTGAGAGGGGGGAAATGAGAATTACAGGGAGGAGTACAAAAGCCTAGGAAGGAAGACAAAGTGGATATTTACATATATGGTTAAGTATTTAGACAGTTAGCTGCAAGATACTGTAGTAAAGGAAGAAAAAGCAGAGAGAGTAGGAGAGAGTAGTCTGAAAATGAAAGTAAAGCAAAAACGTTGTCCTGTTTCCTTGTCTGTGTGTGGGGTGATACAAGTCACATATGGGCTGTTATTTTGGACTACTTAAAAACCTGTTAAACTGATTGCCTATTATTATGGACTGTAATATAGGTGGTGTTGGGGGGGTGTATGGAGCCATGTCCTGTACTACAGGGTCTGCACCAATACAGCTACTGGTAAGTGTAGATGCACACTCAGTTGACACTGCAGTCTGATTCTATAGGCTGCAATTATTAGCTTATGTTAACTATACTAACTATAACTAGACACCTATACTAACATTCATTTCAGCTACTCTCTCAAGCACTATCTTTGTGTTGTACATTGTGCATATGAAAGCTAATACACATATTTGCCTAGGTATCAGGGATTGTTAAGGCCCTCCTTTGAAAGCACATCTGACCATTAGGAGTGGTGGCTTTCTGGAATGATGATTGAAGTATAACTTATCCAATAGCAAGTGAAGAGCTCAGTAACTGGAAAAGACGATCGTCTACAATATAAAAAGCATGGGGCTGTCAACCGTGTCTTAGCCTTCGTTATTTTGGCAGGTTTAGTGGTCCTTAAAGCTTCAGTGTGATTTATAGATGACAATAAAATCCAAGGGAGATGGAAACAGGAAAAAAAAGAAACAGAAAGAGGTTTTGTTTGCAGAACTCACATCAGTACATAGGGAGGACTTCAGTGATAAGGTATTTGATGACAGTGAAAGAGTAACCTTTTACAAATGTTAAACCACTAATCCTTGTTACAGTTCTGTAGTACAAAAATAGGAGTTTAGCAGTAAAATGTTTACTAGCCAAACATCAGTCATTAGGTGCACCGAAATGTAAAGTAGGAATTCCTTTCTAGCAGCAGTCTTTTATGTAAAAGAGTATCTTGTAGCATAGAATAGTATTAGATACAAATACTTTCTATTTTGTTCTTTTCTTTCCTTTCTGAAGTACACTTGTTTTACCTGATAGTCTTACAGCTAGATGCCAACACTCCCAGAATGACATTTGTAATGATGCCTTTACCTGGTTATTAGTTTTCACTACTTGGTTTCAGAGAATGACTGAATGAATGAATGAATGAATGAATGAATGAATGAATGAATGAATAGCATTCCCCTCAATGTGCCTTGCTGCTAATGTACACCTTTTGTTTTGGGCTATAGGTACCCAGGAACAATTGTAGATTTGTCAATCTCTAGTTTAAATGCTGAAGACCCACTCAGATTGTATGTTGTTAAATGTGCTAGGATGTTTATTCCTTTCTCAATGATCATTTTTTGTTTTAGCTCACTTCTTGATATGCATTTTGCTATACATATGCTGTCTCATTTTAGGGGCATAAAGAGTCTGTTGAAATGAAAACATATTTTTGCTTGAAATGCAATCAGGGAATGGGCTGCCCTTTTCTTGTAAATGGACTCTGGCTGCAGGATTACACACAATTGATTTAACTTTAGAATGTTTGCTCTGGTACAATCATTTTACTTTACAGGTGTGGCGGTGGCAATCATATCAGGCAAAGCCGTGGCAGATAAGTTGTCACATTGAATGTACTACTCCTGTTTTACTGCTTTAGTCAGTAAACAGTTTATTCTTCACACAATAATTCTGCCATTAAACACCTATAATTTTACCATGCCTTAAAATGTTGACACCAAATGTCAGCATAGCATATATGACTTTCCGTCACATTTATTATGCAGCTGTTGTTGTACAAGTCTCTCTAAAATTGTTCAATGATAATTGAGTGAAATGATAATTCAGCAGAATTGTGCATTGACAGTTACTTATTTTATGAGGGGCATGTGCAGACAAAGTATACTGAAAACTTGGATGAAAGTTTTAAGACATTTTGAAGTTACAGCTGTGTTTCAACTGAAAAGTGAAATAAAATGTTTAAATTTGATAGTAAATTAAACATACACCCTCATAAAGTATTTTGACATCAAAACAGTTTTTTTTTATTAACAAAAACTTAAACACTCCCATAAAACTTTCTGGCATCAAAATAGTTTGCAAACAATATTTAGGGAACCCTTACTACTCCCTGCAACAAGTATAGTCTCTATGTGGTGCTTGCTGCCTTATTGTCAGTGTGCTGAAAGCACAGGATGATGTGAAACAGCTGCCTAACTACTCATGCATGCCACTGTCCTCTCCTTTTGGCTAGGTGTGGTGGAGGCCCCTCCCTGCTATGCATAGCTGGAGCAAACACAGTAGGCATTTGGTGATTGTGGGAATCAAACCGTGGACCATGAGGAGCAGCTTGGTTGCATACAGGTCATAGCCTTAATCTTGTGCAGATTACTAGTCCTACTGCCTGTTTCCTGAATGCAATGCATCTGGAGGTGTGCAGACATCAAACATATGGTGACACCGTAGATGGATATATTATACATACACATACACACACACACACACACACACACACACACACACACACACACACACACACACACACACACACACACACACACACACACACACTCATGCACGCAAGTTACAAACACACATCTAAAGATCGTATGTGTGTAGAAAGAGACAGAGTGCAACGTATCACAGCATGTAATATATGCTGCCATGCCAAACTGATTTATTTGTAATGACATGAAACATGCAGCTTTCTGGAAGTTAATATATGCATAGCATGTAACATAATAGGCACCTTACAGCAAGCTGGATGTATGCGTTTGCTAGAGTGTCCAGGGATTTCCAACAGATAGGTGTTTTTGGGTCTGATAAGCTTTATGTTTTTGTAATGGGCCAAAGAGCTCCATGACGAGGCAGATAAATGCAGTCTTTGGTTAACATTAGTGAAATGCCATAACACATACCTAAGAATTAGTTATGTGGAGCTTTTCTATTCATTCTGCATCCCTCATTCTGTTATTTCACGTTAATACTTTGTCGTTGCACATGCTCAGTTTCTATTCATTCTGCATCCCTCATTCTGTTATTTCACGTTAATACTTTGTCGTTGCACATGCTCAGTTTCTTTCATTCTGCAGAGCATCACCAGCACTTCTGCACATGATCAGGCAGACATGATTTTTCCCAGTGTTTCTTCAAATGACAAGTGGTGACCTTCAATGTGCCTGTATACATTGCCCTTTTCACAATCCCAAAAATATGTGGATATATTTTTCCATCTCCTAGTTTACCAAAGCCACACATGCAGGCTAACTTGCCAACATGAACTTTGCAGTCACACTGCACTGGGTGACCCCTGTGGGAAGCCCTATTTTTAAACAGAGTTGCTAAGTCCAAGGAAGTCATTGTACCACTGTATCTGGCATTCATCAGACCTATCATTGAGTACAATGCCCCCTTTTCTATGCACCTAACCAGGCATATCCAACAATTGGTATGTCCACAGAGGTTCCTCACTGAAAGAATACAGGTTGTAAGTAATATGTTCTATGCAGATCACCTGAAGGCCCTATCCCTGTATTCTGTCTCCTACAGGCTTTTGAGAGAAGATATGTGCTTGGGATACAGTGCATTGCCAGACCCCACTCTGATGGACCTCCTGCATATCCACAAAACAAACAACACCAGAATTACCCATTCTAAAGACTTAATACTAGCCTGTGATATGAATAGGACCTGCTGCAGAGATAGTTATGTATCCCAGAGATTACTCTGTCTCTGGAACAGTCTCCTCATCCATGTGAAGTAGTGTTTCTCCCTAACCCAATTTAAGTGCAACTTGGACAATTGGATTGGAAACTGGAAATTCTTCCCTGGTTTGGCACCTATGTCTCTAATGGACAAAGGTAACCTGTAAATGGTTCGTCTCTCAGGCCCATGCTTACACTTACCATGGGTATCAGAACTTGTCAGAGATTTGGGATGCATGGTTAGGCTTAAAAAGGCCCTTGTAGTTCTTAGCCTAGTAAATACCTATGAACCTATGAGCACATTTACATTTCTACTTAAAGCCCTTACATTCTGTTGTTGTATATGGTCTCTAATCACTTGCATACCCATTGTACCTGTGATGCCCATGCATTGGCCCAGTAATCAATCAATCTTCACTACTAACACCAGTGAGGGGCATCCACATTGGGAAGGATAACAAATAAACACACAGTAAAGTAGAATTCCCCCTTAAGAGCACAATGAGATCACAGTCAGTCTGGGGCTGGTTTCTTCCTTTCTCTCCAGATCCCCAATAAGACTCCTCACTGGCACAGCTATAGGGTCCCAAGCTCAGTCTAGTGGGCAAGCTAAAACCTCCAGCACCCTCTCTGTCCAACCAGTATTTTGTGTCCCTGCCCAAGTAGCTGATACACACACACACACAATTTGAGATATGAATTATATACAAACACACAGACACTCCTGGGGAAGGCTGGCACAGGTGCTCCATCTATGCCCCCTTCCTGCCAGTCTATAAGGTAATAACAGCTGTCACCAACCACTAATATCAGCTACTAAAAAAAGCTCTTACCAAAGGGTGTCCAATTATTACTGTGCAATATTATTATCCAAATAGTAAGTGTGACCCAGGGCTAAAGCTATCGAAGTGGTTTGGACAGTATCACTATATACATGCAATGTACTCTAGAGCTTAAATTATCTCTACACAAATCAGCCACAGTTGACAGGTTTAAAAATATTTAATAATAAATAATAAAAACACAAGACAATACTTCTTACTACACAGTGCTAGTCAAAAGTTCAGAGATCACAGGAAAATGTTCAAAATAATACAGTAACATAAATACAGAAAACTAAACATACTATTTTCTATCTAAATCTAAGAGCAATCACAGTTCTAAATAAACTTACATAAAGAGCAAAGCAGAGTACTGGCGAGTTGTTGTCAGCTTTAGACAAAATCCAAAAATGTTTTCTCTCTGTCTTTGAGACAGTCCTTTAAATTGATAGTACATCCAGCTGGCTCATTTTAGATTACATCATTCATAACAATTCTCTGGTTTCCCAGGCTAACAGAAACTCCTCATTTACATTTCTTAGTAAGCTTGCACCTGGTCAGGAAACCACAGCAATCAAAGACATTATATATGCAAAATCTAGCAATTAACTCTGGTCTCAAAACAATAGAAAGAATCTGCTGGTTCAGACACCACGGCTCTGAGCCCTGAGATCAAACAGCCATAAAATGCTTGACTTATCAGCTTTCTTACAGCAGAGTGCACTCTTTTTCATTTTTGCAGTTCAACATCCAATACAGTCTTCCCACATTTAAGAGAACAAACCTATTGTTTTTATTGCAAAGACATAGAATTATCTACAAAATTCTATCTAGCTAGGCTGGTAGCCTTCACATATCTTCACCGTACCAATAATCAAAATCTTTAAAGAGAGGCCGCTATGAATAATTGCTTCCCAATTGAGTGACTTACAATTATTTGCCTGCAA
>NC_056735.1:91943809-91968809 GCF_019279795.1 Protopterus annectens | reverse complement strand
AGCCATCAAGGATAGCATTCTAGCATGATAACTGGAAAGTTAAAGAAAGTAGCGGTTGTGTTGCTGAATCATTCTGCCATGAGTAAGTGTAAACCCACTGTGGCGTTTGCATTAAAATTTGGGATCTGCAAAGACTTGCCTTCTTTTAGGAAACTTAATCCTGGCAAAATATGTCCTGTCACTTAGTTTTTTCTTTTTTGAATCTGACTGAATGTTGTTCTAAATGACGAATAAACATTATATTACTGTTTATGCATAGAAGGTATCATTGTTTCTAGAGCAAACCTTAACAGCTTGTAGCACAACTGACAGTGACCAGATTAATGCAAATGTAACACTGCTATACAGTATTAAAGCATTTTGGAAATTATATAAAAGAACTAGTAGCTATTTTCTTTGCATTTCCTAAAACGTTGAATTATTACACTGCTATTATATCTGGTAAAGAGCAGACGAGACTTACACATGAATGTATAGCTGACAGCATATTTCATAGAAGCTGCATATGCATAGAATTAGGCATTAGATAGTTTTGAATAAATTAGCATGGAAGGAATTGAAATCATGGAAAACTGAATGATTGCAAGGTGTTTTTATCAAAAGAAACTCCATTTGTACACATAGTAAAATGTTTCCTTTTGGCAGGGGGCAAAAGCACACCCCATGTAAAAAGCTATTCTTTATATAGCCAATTCTAAGGTTGTTGTGCACGGGGGGGGGGGGGGGGTAGGAATCCCCTTACATTGAAGTTTTTCAAAAAAAAAAAAACAGAGACAAAATGACAAAATGAACAAAACAATAACAACGCCTCGCACAAGCAGTTTCTGGTTACTTTCAGTACTCCTCGGAGTTGTTCCAAAGCTTGGAAGTTATAGAAAAGGACAGACTATGGGCTTAATAATCAATAATCTGAATCCGTAAAAAAAGATTATCGATTACAGAGAGTGCAGTATGAAAACTCAATAGAAACTACTGAAAATGAAAAGACCGATGTCATATTATTTAACAAAAAGAAATGTAATTTGATGAGAATGATACAATCAGTGCAGTATATTGTAATGTCAGATCAGCACATTAAACTAAGCTATAGAGAATTAAATAACTGACCACAAGAGACTCCTAATACCTGATACTTTACAAACGATTTCTTAGGTTCATAGGTTCATAGGTTCATACTAGGCTATCTGCCCAAGGGCATTTATAAGCCTAGCCCATAGTTATTTGGCTTTCACCACCCCTTTAGTTTGAATAAAACTATGCCTATTATTTTGCTGTGCCTCTGTCAAGCAGTGACACTGAAGTAATCCCTGGGGTATATCTGCGATCTCCCATCCATTGGTCAAGATTCCTCTTGAACAAGGCCAGCGAGGTGCTCTGCCTCACATGTACCGGGATTTTGTTCCACAGCATAGGGAGTCTCTGGGTGATGAATCTGTCCCTCCAGCACGTTCTATTAATAACCGTGTCAAGGTTTAAGTCTCCCACCCTTGTGGTTCTGAGGGATCTAGATTTTTTGAGGTGAAGCATATTCATCAAATCTGGGTTTGACATGGCCTTATATGTCAGGCACAGGTCACCTCTGAGCAAGCGGTATGAGACTGAATAGAGCTGGAGTTCTTTCAGTCGGGCAGCATAAGACATATTTTTGAGACCCTTTATCCTTTTGGTGAGGAACTTTTGGGGCCTTTCCAGCTGCTGCAGGTATCGGGTCAGATACATTCCGAATGGGGCATTGTACTCAATCATAGGTCTAATGAGTGATGAGTACAGGGGGACGATGACCTCCCTTGATCTAAATGTGAATCCTTCATGATCAGGTGGGCAATGTAGAAGGTTTTCCTAACTACTTTAGCAACATGAGTGTCAAACGAAGGCTACTGTCAACCTGGGTCCCCAGATCCCTGATGACTTCTTCTGTGCTCAGTGGATTGCCACCTATATGGTAGCTAGGGGTAACCTTGTTTTTCCCGAAGGGTATGACTATGCATTTCTTGGCATTTAACTTTAGGCCATGGCTCTGGCACCAGTTATCCGTTTCTGTGAGGCCCTTCTGAAGGATATCTGTGTCAGATGTGTTTTCGACTATGGCCCAGTTTGCAGTCATCTGCAAACTTTGTCAGCCATAACCCTCCTCGCTTGCTTGTACTTCAGAAAAGTAGATGCCGAACAAGAGTGGACCCAGGACTGAGCCCTGTGGGACACCACTTGTGACAGGCTTTGAGTCTGACATGGCTCCAGCAACTCTGACCCTGTGGGTTCTGTCACTTAGCCAGTTTGCAACCCATCTTGTGATGTATGGGTTTACATTCAAGCTGATGAGTTTTTCGATGATACCTGAGTGGGGTATTGTGTCGAAGGCCTTTGCCAGGTCAATGTAGGCTGTATGGACTGCCTTTCCCTCATCAATGGCCTTGGTGACTGTCTCGAAAAAGTCAACCAAGTTTAAAAGGCATGATCTGCCTTTGACAAAGCCAAACTGGGTTGGATCCAAAGTCTGCAAGTTCCCTATGTCTTTATGTCTTTATGTCTTGACATGTAAAACCTGCTGAAAGGTAATAATAACAATCTGTACCCAATGGGTAACTCTGCTTTAGGAGGCATTATATGCTTAGAACATGAAAGCCTGGTTATGTCAAAGTTTTACATAATACTCCATTTTACTATTACAAAATGGAAAGAGGAAAAAAGAATTCCATTGGCCAGAAGAACTTGTATTGAATTCCACTGGCTAGAAGTCCTCAAGCATGTATAAAAATTCTTTAATTCCATAATTTATTACTTGTTTACTGCATCTTACAAACAGAAAAACTAGGACTACGCTTGCACTCAACTGTTTTCAGTTATGGCTTATTTATTTATTTATTTATTTGTTTGTTTATTTATTTGACATTTGTTAACAAGGAAGTGGACCATTAAAAGGGCCTCGCTGTCTTAACCTGTGACATAAAGCATATATGATTGCATAGAATGTGTTAGCACAATAAGTTATGTAGAGTGATCTAGCATGTCCAACTGTATTTACAAGCAGCACATTGCATTACAAGCAGGCTCACCTACACAAGAAAGGATTAACATTTTATACAAGCACTGTATACCAGATCAGCATTCTAGCTTTATACAGATTTCATCACTTGTATTCATTTTTGACAGTTTAATATTATATTTGATGTACTACAAAATTATAGCGGTGCCAAGGTGGTAACTCAAGCAAGTGTATTTATATTATTCGATTAGATGACCTTTCAGTTCTTTACTAAATAGGTCATAATTATTTAATTTTCTGATGTTTTGAAGAAGGAATTCCAACATGTTGGTACAATCTTTGAAAAGGTCTTTTTACCTGTAACTGAAATATGTAATGTCGAACTTAAAAGGGCTCTTGGTTTGTCGGAGAGTATGAAGTGACGAAGATGATGCATTGGTTTACTTTCTTTCCTAAGAATGAACAGTATGACTTGATGAGGAGTTCATTGGTAGTAAATTTAATAATAAAGTTGTCCTGGCTATCAGTGGATGGTTTTAAGCAAGTGTTTTCACTGTTGTATGGTAGGAAGAGACATACTTATGTAAATCAATAACTTTTATTTGCAACTTTATTGTCACTACAAATGCCATACCACACACACTTTTAAACACACAATAATATTGCAACATGTTGCAGTACTTTCTCCCACAAAAGATCCTGCCTCCAACCCAATACCTAATCTATGTCTATTAGCAGACTGGAAAAATATATATTAACAGAATGCAGCACATTTACATAAATATGAAATACTTACTGACAAACTACATTACTTTTGATATGTTACAGTTTTGTGGCAGCAATATATAGAGTAACTGACCAAAATACAGAAATATGCATGAGGTGTTTAGTTGGACCTACTATGAGCAAACTAGCAATTAAACATGAATGTGACAGTTAATGCCCACCTTTGATAAATAAAACTAATAATTAGAAGGCAACTGTACTCACTAAGAGATACAGTAGGAATCCAGTTACTCAGAACACCACAAAAATGTTCATGCACTAAAAAGACTTTCACAAAAGTGTACCAGAATTGAAATATTATGACTGAGAATATTGGAAGGATCAGGGCTCTAAGTAACTTCATGTAAAAAAAATTCAAAGAAATATTACCTACCTCAAAACAACTTCAAGTGATTTAGCAATGCAGGTAGCTTAACACATTGTTACACATCCATTACAAGGCACTCTAGTTTATACTCTTTACTTTCTCTTGGGTGTGTGTGTGGCGAGGGGGGGGGGTGCACTACAGGATGCAGAAAGGCTTAGTGCTGGTGAAATGCCACACACAGTGGCTGTGTCTTTTTTTTTTAAACTGCCTGTGTTTCACAAACTAGGGTTAATGTGATTATGTATTCTGTTAGATGAAATATTTACATTTAGTTTTTATGCATATCTAGACCCATTCTGTGACATACAGACAATTTAAAAAAAAGACCTGATTGCTGAGCGTGGTGTTTCATCAGTGAACTCCAGGGACTGTTTGTTAATTAACCTAGTATAGTTATAGCAACTCAACAGGAAAGGTGCATATTGATCCTTGAAGACTGAATGCAGACCCCCCCCCACATTCAATGCAGGTGTCACTGAAGGGTTAAGCAAGGCAGATGTGCTAGTAGTTTGTATGAAGGAGTGCTTGTTATAGGGGGGCAGTGTATCATTAGAAAATGGTTATTAAAGAAGGGAGGTGCTGACATTAAATCTTTTTCAGCAGTTATTATACTGCTATTCAGCTTAGAACTTGGGGATGAATTAAGAAAGATTTTACTAGACAGAAGTATTCTTATGGCTTTCTAGAACACTTTGGATTACACTAAATGGTTTGCTTATAATTTGCTTATATAAATAGCTTTGGCAATACTTGTAATATCTTGATATTAAATTTAGAATAATTTGTTTGATCTTTCTTCCATTTTATCTGGGCTTTGCTATGTGATCTCATTAATTCATTTAAGTCAGTGATTAAAGGTGAAATGTTATGTCCTTGAAACTTTATTGGCAAAATGTATCTAGTGAGGGAGAAAGAATGTCATACAAAGTGGACAGAACCATTGATATTGCCATTCTGGTTTCACAATCAAGCATCAGATATATTAATAATTCCTCAAACCATAAATGGTACAGGATTTGTACAAAACGGGCATGGTTTGCTCATAAAGGTAAAGCCCGTGTAGCTAAATCATGTGATACACATGCATATCTTTCAATTGTCCTGATTTGTGCAGAATGCCCAGATATTCATGTCATATTTTTAGTCTGCTCTTCACAAAATTTGTATTTTTCTGACAAATCATTGACGACTGAAATCACTAAATAATGATAAACATTTGACTTTCAGATTTCATATCCTTCATAATATACATGCTAATTCAAAACTTGTTATCCTAGAAACTAAGTTTATAGGGGCGATATTTAAAATTGGTCCCTGATATGGGGCCTTTGCCCCCCCATTATTTTTCACTTTGTCCGGAATTCTTGTGATAAAAGGTTGAGAGGCATGTGACCCATGATCAAGCAATGACGATTATGATTATTATAAAGTATATTTCTTACCTTTTTAAATATGTTTGTTATATAACAGCACTAGATAACGTATATCACTGAGTATCCATTTGAAATGTTGGGAACTGCTAGAGCGATTCCTGAAACATGGAGACTGAATGGCTGAAAAACAGGCTCACATATGGCCATTTCCTTAAATATTCCATTTTCTGTGAGCTATAGCAATCTCAGAGTTAGTATATGTAAGTTCAGGATTTGTGGTGGAGTTGCCCCCCCCCCCCCCGCACCATTGGTGGTACGGTGGCGGTTTGCCCGCTGCACAAAAGAAGTTTAAAGGAGAAGAGTGCTGTGGCAATGTTCAAGGTTCACTCAGCCTGCAGTTTCAGTCTTTTTTTTGTTGCTCATTTTTGCTCTGGCAGTCAGTATTTTGAGTGATGACACTTCAATAGGGGGCCATATATTGGTCACAAACATTGTATGCAGTAGAAATCATGTGATATTTGCTTATCTCTGACAGTTTTTCTTTCCATCATGTAAGTTTAAATGAACTTTAATGCAGTTGCAGGGATGTTTTCTCTGGAGGTACAGAGGTGCATGTATTTTTTTTCATTCCTTTTTCCCTAGATATATGTTAATGATCACATGATCACACCGGTGTGTTAATGCCAACAAAGAGAGCATAAGCATTTAAATGCTTGAAGTCAACAACAGTGGAATGAAACAGAAAATCGTAATAAATTGCACTTCTACGGATGAATCTTTTCTGCAGTAGTATATGTAGTTTTCTACCACTGAAAAGCATAGGAAAAGATTATATGAAACAAAAAATTTGAAACACAATGCACATTTTGCATTCCGTTTTCACCTTTATGGAACATTTGTTGACCTCTGTTGGATGCTGTTGTCTTAATTTGTTCAGAGTGTATTTTAATAAAATAAGACTTTTAGAAGCGAGTTCTGTTTTTGCTGATGGATGTTGCCTTTCTAATGTGTGTCTGAAAAGAGCATGTTCCCAGGTGACTTGTTGACATTAAAAAAGAGATGAAAGTCTTTTGTTTTCTACCCATGACATCCTGCAGTACAATGGCCATTATTTTAACTGTATCATTCTTACAATTTGGTCAATTTGCTATGCATGACAGGTACAACATGGAATAGATGAATGGCTCCACCCACACACTTACTTTGTAAACCATAATTGGCTACGGCTGTGTCTCTTACTTCTCTAACTAGCTTTGACTGTCACTCATCCTTGCTTGATCACCTCTGTCGCCTTTCCTTGTCCTCATGTCTTTTCCAGTTAGCAAAATGTCCTGTAGCTAAAGCTAGAATCACACAACTCATGTCTACTACTAGCGCAAAGCTGTGACTACACAGAAAAGTAAAAAGAAAAAGCCAGCACCTGGTTCTACTAAATTTAATAAAGCACCTTAGAACCAACCATACACAAACTGCTGGATTCACTTACCAAAGTGAGCCTATTCAGTGTAATACCAAAGAGGCCCTGCACACCTGTGTTACATGATTTGAGTATAATATCAAATACACCCTCCACACCATGTTATACACTCTGGCACATGATTTAAGTCAGCCAACTCGTGTCCTAAAATATTTACTAAATGCTACCCCTAATCTATCACTAACACCCACTACTCATCATACTATCCATATCTCCGCCCTTGAGGCTCCACCCATCTAGTTGTACATCTCTTCCACAGCACTCCTCGGCCTCTGTCTCTTTGTTTATACCCACTGTTGCCTCGTATTACACTCCTTTCTCTTTAGCAATTTTTATCTTCTTCATATATGTTATATCTCTACAGGTGTCCTCTTTCTTCTCCTTTCAGCCTTCTCTCTGCTGCACATTCATAGGATCCTATATTCTACACACCTATTCAAATTCCTGCCTAATTCTTTTTAATTGTTTTTATTTTATCTTTTTTAATTCTTTTTATTTCCTTCTATAATGCAATTATATCTACATATATCATCTATTCTCCATCATTTTCTTCAACACTCCTGTTTCTAATTCACACCAGATATGCTCCTCATCTTTCTATTCACACATCTAATCCTACCATCTATCATCATACCTTAGAAGCGATATGATATCTGTTGCACCTATTTCTCTACCTACCCACCCTTACTCACACTGACTATGTCACTTGCCAGCTGTAGACTATCACTATTGATTTTACCTTATTTGGCCTACCCCGCTACCTCATTTTCAGATATAAAATTCTTAACTCTTCTCCCAACCCATGTAAGGTAAAATTTTAATCTGATACTAACACACCTAAACCCTCATCAGTGTATGCATATTGTAAACAGATTATATTATGTAGCGATGTCCACCCAAACCCAGGTCCCGACTGCCTATCCTCTACGCCCGCTCCCTGTTCTACTGTAACAGCATCTACTAAACATTTGAAAATCATATATATGAATATTCAAATCATAGTAAACAAAGTCTCTGAATTTCATTCCTGGATCACTCATTACTCCCTAGACATTATTATTCTAACAGACACTTGGCTCAAACCACATATAAAAGACTCTGAAATTCTCCCCTCTGGCTATACTATCATCCGCTTTGACAGATTAAATAAAAAAGGTGGTGATGTAGCATTCATGTTTTCTAACCATATCTCTGTCTCTTCTTCTTCTGTTTCTTTACCTAAATTCCTCTCTGCTGAGATCTTTGTCTCTCACTGTAAATTAAATGAGCAAAAAAAACTGTGCATAATTGCCGTATATATTCCACAGGAAATAATCCTTTTCTGGAAGACATCCTACACTGGGCATCTAGTTCTATTTCTCATGAAACAGCAATTCTTGCTGATTTTAATATTACCTGGCAAACCTTCACATCAGACTACCCTTCCAGTAATATCAATCTGTATGGCTGCAGGCAACTCATCACTTCCCATACTCACTTCAGCAAAGCTAATAGCACTGGGACTACTCTGGACTGGATCCCAGTCTCAAATCCAAACCTTTATGACTCTCCAAAACCCCTTCCAGACTTTCAGTGATCACCATCCCACCGATGTTCAGAGACTAGCAACTTACCATACCAAACAGCACCTTTATAAAGACTGATGTAGCCTCTCAGATTTCAATTCCAAGATCTTTAACGACATCCTTAATAACATTAATTGGTCCATCCTCTATTCCCTACCACTAGTTAATGCTGTTCTAAAATTTAAAACAATATTTCTTGACATTCTCAATTGCCTCAGTTCTATAAGAAAAAAGAGAGCTAAATTCATCCAATCATCCTGGCTATCCCCTTTTAGTACGGAAGGAGCAGTGGTGCAACATGGACGGCTTAGTGGTGCAGCTGTAGCACTGTCACCTCACAGCAAGAGGTTCTCGGCTGGAGTGCCTTCTGTGCGGAGTCTGCATGTCCTCCCTGTGTTCATGTGAAAATTTGCTATGTTCCAAGTCAGAGTTTCCTCAGTTAACAAATATAAAATAAACAAAATAAAATAACATAAATAAAATAGTAGACAATTATTGTATAGGACAGATGAAGCTTGGAAAAACTGGCAAAAGTACAAATCTGAAGCTCACCTACAGACCTACAAACGACTTTGAAACATGACAAAAAAAAGTTACGGCTGATAAGAAATATTATTACTTAAATCCACAGAATAACCAAAAACACAACCCCCTAAAATTTTGGTCTACTATCAAGAAAATATTACATCCTGGAACACCTAGTACCCCTAACCCTTGTCCAGACATCTCACCCTTAGAAACTACGTCTAAATTTAACTTCCACTTTAAAGACTCAATAGCCACCTTCACCCAAAACTCCCTACAGAATCCTGCCACTCCTGGCAAACATCAAAGCTGTAACAATGCCATATTCAACTTAAAGTCTGTCTACTTCCAATGTAAAAAAAATATATTACATAAACTTAAGCCATGGTCACCCTCTGTAGACAATCTCCATTATGAATATCTAAAGACTGCTGCCCCCTCTATTGCCTAACCAGTCTCTATCTTGATCAATCAATCTATTTGTGAGTCATATGTCCCATCTCTCTGGAAAAAAATATATATCATTCCTCTTCATAAAAGGGGAAACTGCACTGAAATAAACGTCAGACCAACTGCAATCTTGTACCCTCTTTCCAAGATCTTAGAAAAATATATTCTTAAACAGCTTCTACAATACTTACTCCAAGAAAATCTATTAACTTCTACCCAACACAGCTTTTGCCCAGATAATAGCACAGCAACTGCCCTTGCTGCCTTTTTGGACCATGTCACTAAAGCCAAAGATAACAACAATTTAGTTTCTTCCCTATTTTTATATCTCCAAAGTTTTAGATACAGTCTTGCATACCACACTACTCTCAAAAATGTCTGCTTTAGCCTTTTCTAGTACAATAGTCACTTGGTTCTCTAGCTACTCATCTAACTGGCTACCATCAGTTAAATGTCTCTCTACTTACTCATCTTTTCTTCCAGTAATTACAGGTGCCCCACAAGGCTCCGTACTTGGCCCTCTCCTTTTTAACATATTTATAAATGATCTATATACATCCTCTTACCAAGCTACACTTATACAATTCGCTGACAACTCCACTGTCATTTACTCATCTAATAGTCCTTCCCAGTTACAATCTAGCAGACTTTAAACTCTATTGAAAACTGGCTTAATGACAATCAGCTTTTCCTAAATCCAAATAAAACAAAACTGCTTGTTATTTCTTCCCCAAATCACAAACATGCATAAAAGACACCTTCAAAATATCATCTCTCAACAATACTGAAATTGAAGTTCTACCTCACACTGTTACTTGGTGTTATATTATATCATCAACTGAAATTTGATCTTTATATTCAAAAGTGCATAAAAACAACACACCAAAAACTCGGCATGGTCTATATATCAAAAATATTCCTTAGCAACTCCTGAAGAGTTCCTGTAGCAAACACATCCGTCTTCCCTTCACTACTATAAGCATCACCCATTTTCACCAACATTCAGATCTCCCTTAGATCAAAACATGAGCTTTGCTACAACAAAGCAGCTAGATTTGCAGTCAGTCATACAACTCCCACCACTGCTCCACCCTCAGATATTTAAACTGGCTTGAGTTACCTCACTACCTGAAGTTCACCAAACTCCTCCCTGGTCATAAAATGGTATACAAATCCACATCCTGCTTAACCATCACCTCCCTAATCACCGTCTTCACTCATCTGAGAAACACCTCCTTGAAATCCATGAACTGAAAAAAAATATTGGTCCCTGTCTATAGTCCTATTCAGTAGCCAAGGTCTGGAACAGAATTCCTATAGTTATTACAGCAATGCCAAGTAGTCACACATTCAGACAATCTCTAAAGAGGATTCTCTTTAATGCCTGGCTCTGTACATGTCTTACAACAGGCTGACACTAACTGTTACTCCTTCCTTCTCTTCCTTTCTCTCCCCTCTCTTCCATCTCTTACTCCTGGGTCTGTACATGTCTTACACCAGGCTGACACTATCCGTTACTCCTTCCTGCTCTTCCTTTCTCTACCCTCTCTTCCTTCTCTTACTCCTGGCTCCGGACATGTCTTACACCAGGCTGACACTACCCGTTACTCCTTCCTTCTTCCTTTCTCTCCCCTCTCTTCCTTCTCTTACTCCTGGCTCCGTACATGTCTTACACCAGGCTGACACTACCCGTTACTCCTTCCTTCTCTTCCTTTCTCTCCCGTCTCTTCCTTCTCTTACTCCTGGCTCTGTACATATCTTACACCAGGCAGACACTACCCGTTACTCCTTCCTTCTCTTCCTTTCTCTCCCCTCTTCCTTCTCTTACTCCTGGGTCTGTACATGTCTTACCCCAGGCTGACACTACCCGTTACTCGTTCCTTCTCTTCCTTTCTCTCTTCCTCTCTTCCTTCTCTTACTCCTGGCTCTGTACATGTCATACACCAGGCTGACACTCTCTGTTACTCCTTCCTTCTCTTCCTTTCTCTCCCCTCTCTTCCTTCTCTTACTCCTGGGTCTGTACATGTCTCACACCAGGCTGACACTACCCGTTACTCCTTCCTTCTCTTCCTTTCTCTCCCCTCTCTTCCTTCTCTTACTCCTGGCTCTGTATGTCTTACACCAGGCTGACACTACCCGTTACTCCTTCCTGCTCTTCCTTTCTCTACCCTCTCTTCCTTCTCTTACTCCTGGCTCTGAACATCTTGCACCAGCCTGACACTTCCCGTTACTCCTTCCTTCTCTTCCTTTCTCTCCCCTCTCTTCCTTCTCTTACTCCTGGCTCCATACATGTCTTACACCAGGCTAACACTACCCGTTAATCCTTCATTCTTGTCCTTTCTCTCCCCTCTCTTCCTTCTCTTACTACTGGCTCTGTACATGTCTTACACCAGGCTGACACTACCCGTTACTCCTTCCTTCTCTTCCTTTCTCTCCCTTCGCTTCCTTCTCTTACTCCTTGCTCTGTACATGTTTTACACCAGGTTGACACTCTCCGTTACTCCATCCTTCTCTTCCTTTCTCTACCCTCTCTTCCTTCTCTTACTACTGGCTCTGCACATGTCTTACACCAGGCTCACACTACCCTTCACTCCATCCATCTCTTCCTTTCTCTCCCCTCTCTTTCTTCTCTTACTCCTTGCTCTGTACATGTTTTACACCAGGCTGACACTCTCCGTTACTCCTTCCTACTCTTCCTTTTTCTCCCCTCACTTCCTTTTCTTACTCCTGGCTCTGTACATGTCTCAGAGCAGGCTGACACTATTCGTTACTCCTTCCTTCTTCCTTTCTCTTCCTTCTCTTACTCCTGGCTCTGTACGTCTTGCACCAGCCTGACACTTCCCATTACTCCTTCCTTCTCTTCCTTTCTCTCCCCTCTCTTCCTTCTCTTACTCCTGGCTCTGTACATATCTTATACCAGGCTGACACTACCCATTACTCCTTCCTTCTTTTCCTTTCTCTCCCCTCTCTTTTTTCTCTTACTCATGGCTCTGTACATGTTTTACACGAGGCTGACACTACCCGTTACTCCTTCCTTCTCTTCCTTTCTCTCTCCTCTCTTCCTTTTCTTACTTCTGGCTCTGTACATGTTTTACACCAAGCTGACATTATATGTTACTCCTTTCTTTTTCCTTTCTCTCCCCTCTCTTCCTCTCTTCCTTCTCTTACTCCTGGCTCTGTACATGTCTTACACCAGGCTGACACTATCCATTACTCCTTCCTTCTCTTCCTTTCTCTCCCCTCTCTTCCTTCTCTTACTCCTGGCTCCGTACATGTCATACACCAGGCTGACACTACCCGTTACTCCTTCCTTCTCTTCCTTGCTCTCCCCTCTCTTCTTTCTCTTACACCTGGCTCTGTACATGTCTTACTACAGGCTGACACGACATGTTATTTGTCAAAGGAAAAAACTTCAAGGACCAGTACATGTAAGGTTCAGTTAAAGCACATTTAATAACTTGCTGCAAGGAGACAAAAACATGCAAATACAGGATTTTTGCCTAGCCACTAACAGGAAGTATGCTATTCTTATACTGTTCTACAAGACAATGCCTTCTATGGCTGACATAATCAAACACAACTTTCAGTATTGTTCTACAGCAGATGTTACTCAGATTTTCTGCTGACATGACTGGATTTATAAAAAACATTTTGAGAAAAACAACCTGGCCTTGGTGGGCCCTAGCCCGTTACAAGCTTCTATTGTTTAGTTCTAATACATGTGTTACAATTCAAGGTACTTTTCTAACTCAGAAACAAGCAAATGCTGATTGCAGTTCATATCTTCAAGCAGTCTTTGTTCTGATTATCTATAGCTTCTGCAGTTGTGTGTTTTCTCACAGCACAAGCGGAACTCCTTGTCTAAGTCTCATAACATTAATACAAGTGATATTGTTCTATTCATTATTTTCCTGACATAAGCAGAAATTATCTACTTTCCTGTAAATTTCCAAAGCATAAGCAACAGCTGTGCATATTTCATGACAATACAAGGTTAGAAAGCTTCTGCAATTTGTACAGATTTTATGCAGTGTGAAATAGAATAAATGTGTTAACCCTTTTCAAGCCTTAAATGAACTAAGCATATTACTAATACATACACTAATACATATTTTTCTGACATTTCCCCCCTTTTAATAATTTTATTCTACTTTCAAAATAAGCATAAACAGTTTTTTTCTTCTCCTAACCTCTTCCTACTCAGCATTTGCAGTTAAGAGAGTCATTCAGTTTAAACTTATGAAAGCATTTCAGTTTTTCAATAGTTCTTCAAACTCAGCACTTTGATATAAGGTTTCAGAAATTGTCATATCTATAAAGTCTTTAATCAGTCTTTTCATGCAGGGGATGCCACAGCAAACACATACTCCCAATAGGAGCATTCCTACACAAATGGCAATCAGGATGTTCATTAGGATGGTACCCCACCCCGCAAACCATTTCTGGAAAAAGTATGTCAGTGGGTTTGGTCCTGGTTTGGTCATGGCCGACACTTGCTGAATTACCTCAAGATGATTGTCTATCTCGTGTTTATGGTCAGGAATATACAAACAGCACTCCTCCTGGATTAAAGCGCAAGTACCGCCTCTCGCTGCTAGGGTGAAGTCGAGAGCCATGCGGTTTTGAAGCACTACAGTTCTCATGGCATTCAGTTCATCAGTCACCAATTCCAGAGCAGAAAAAGTTGCATTGCTCATTACTTCAAGAAGTTTAGACAGTTTTCTCAGCTCCCAGATCGATTTCACTGCTCCATATGCTGGTAATATGCCTGCCCATGATATAACACTGTCACACAAGTCCATGTGTGTCGTCAGTTTATCACCTATAGTATGATGGTTTTTCCAGCGTGCTTCGATTTGCCCCACTGGATTTTCAGGTTTCTTGACGGGTTTCTTGACGACCTCTAGGACATTCTGAATTTTTCCTCGAGGTAAAACTGCAGTGTGTCATATGGCCGGAACCAGGTAGCCCAAAAAACAGCTGCCGGACCATTTCTCAGGTAACCATTTGTATGCCTTTCTGCCACACACAAAATAACAGTCCTCTACTTTAGTAGTAACTTTGCTATGAATATACACTCACCCTGCATGAAACATTTTTCTATCAATTATAGACAGTTGTTTATAAAGAACAGAATTATGTTTTACTTCATCAATTGTTTTGTGCATCATTTCAAGAAATGAATCATAGTTTGTATTACAATAAGAACCTGTATTGTTAGCTTTAGTGTAACATTTATAAGAAACAGTCACATTGCAATTGCTCCAACCCACCTGAACAGTATAATTTTTATAAAAACACACAGTTCCCTTTTGTGGAACAGACGAGTGCAATGCTATTTTATCTTGTGATGTAATGGTTGAGATATCATAAATCAAGTTTTCCCAGGTCTCGTTGACCCCTAGGGGGACTGCAGTCATTAATAATCCCCCGTATGCTGTCAGCAAAGCTGTGCAAATCCAGCAATTCGAAACATTGAAAGTCTCAGCATACACATATTTAATTGCCTGGTAAGTGTTGAAGTTTGGGTGCCAGTCTATGAGTAACACTTCACATTTATTTAGTTCAATTTGTGTGGCTGGAAAAAGGAATGGCCACAACAAAAAGATTATTGTCACTAGTACAGTTAACAGGATGGTTATGCAATACTTCTGAGGAAATGGTTGTTCTGCATTCCTGTTTGTTCTGGATTCTATCATTTTTGCTCTTGACATATGACAAGATTTTTGTCCAGTTCAAAGTTCATAACTAGTTTGCAGTGCGTCAGGTGGATCCACGAGGCATGCTCTGCAATCTTGACCGCAGTGGGTGTTGACAGAAGTACTTGATATGGACCTTCCCACTTTGTTGATGCCCAATTCTTCTTCTTTATTGTTTTCACCCAGATCCAGGTACCTGGTGCCACTGCCACTTCTGATGGTCTGGTTTGTTCTTTAGCTGAAACAGAATTTGACTGCAACAGATGTTTAGAATTCAACAAATTTCTCATATACTCTGCTAGTGTACAGTCAGCTTCCTGGTCTGCGGGCATGAGAGGTTTCCACTGAGGTATATAATAAGCCCTTCCAAATAGTTTTTCAAAAGGAGTCAATCCTATTGCATTTGGAACAGTTGTCATTCTCAACAGTGCCAGGGGCAGACAGTACACCCAATTTCCCTGTGTTTCTACTATTAACTTCCTTAGCTTACTCTTTAAAATCCCATTATGCCTCTCTACTAACCCTGCAGATTGCGGGTGATATGCACAATGATTTTTTAAAGAAATACCAGAATGTTTACTTAACTGTTGTATGGTTTAGTTTACAAAGTGTGTACCGTTGTCACTGTAGATCTTTTCCAGAATGCCAAATCTAGGGATGATTTCTTTAATGAGAATTGTTGCTACGGTAGCCGCATCTGGATTTTTAGTCGGAAAGGCTTCCACCCATCTGGAAAACATATCTACAATGACAAGACAATACTTCTTATTTTCACATTTGTTCAATTCTATGAAATCCATACAGATAGTATGAAATGGATATGGTGGTGTAGGGAAACTCCCTTGCTTGGGCTTTAATGCCCCTTGTGCATGATGTTTATTACAAATGTGGCACATTAAACAAAATGTTTTAGAGTAATTTAAGAATCCATATGTCGTGAACACTCGGTTCACCAGCTGCACCATCCCCCCTGTTGAGACATGGCATTGCCCATGGCTCATCAAAGCTGCATATCAACAAATTAGATGGTAATATCGGTTTCCCCTCTTTAAAAATGTGCAGCTCCTTTGCGAGAATTGCTCCTCATTTTACCCATCTTTGTTTTTCAGCCTGTGTAGTAAGTGTCTGCATTGTCTTTAACATTTCTAAGTCTAAAATCTCAGAGGGTTGTAATTCCTCATTCAAAAGAAATACTTCTGAAGCTGCCTGCTTTGCAGCTGTATCAGCTCTTGCATTACCTTTTGAAATCCTATCCTGTTGCTTGGTATGAGCTGTGCATTTACAAATAGCTACTTTCTGAGGTAACTGAATAGATTCTAAAAGATCTAAAATAAATTGTGCACGATTGATTGGTTTGCCAGTAGATGTTATCATTCCTCGATTTTTCCACTGTTGCGCAAAAACATGTACAGTAGAGAAAGCGTACTGGCTGTCAGTAAAAATGTTCACACATTTACCCTTTGCTATGGTACATTCCCGTGTCAAGGCAATCAATTCTGCTGCCTGTGCAGATAAATTGTGTGGTAAGGGTTTCGCTTCTATAATCTCAGTATCAGAAACTACTTCATATCCTACTAGGTTCTGTCCTGCAGGACCCCTTTTGCATGAGCCATACACAAAGTATGTCACCTCGGAATCATCCAAGGAGACATCCATGAGACCTTTTCTAGGCAGTGTCTTTTGCTCAATCATCTGCAGGCAGCTGTGTGGTGTGCCATCTGCAGGTGTTGGGAGCAAGGTAGAAGGGTTCAAAGTCATGCGTCATTCAATTGTCATATGAGGTTGGCTCAACAATATAGTCATGCAGGAAAGATGCCTAGCAGCGGAAAGATATGCTACCTTCTCTTGCAGTGAAATAATCGCGACTGCATGAGGCACTCTCAATGTGAGAGGGTGGAACAAAACTACTGAGGCTGAAGCCTGTACTGCCATTGCAGCTGCAACTACTGCTTGTACACAGTGGGTTAAAGACCGTGCCACTGGGTCTAGTTGTGATGAGTAATAAGCAATAGGGCATTGCTTGTCCCCATGCTACTGTGTTAACACTGATGTCATATAACCTTGCTTACAATCTACAGTTTGGAAAAAACGTTTATGATAGTTTGGTAATCCTAAAACTAATGAGGACACTATTAACTGTTTCAGTTTGCAGAAAGCAGATTCTGCTTCTGGTGTCCATTGTAACAAATCCTGTACTGCCATAGGCTTTTTATATATCAGGTTAGTTAGCGGTGCAGATTTCAAGGCGTAGATTGGAATCCAGCTCCAGCAAAAATTTGTCATACCCAGGAAGGACATAATTTCCTTCTTGGTAGTGGGTTTTGG
Organism: Protopterus annectens; assembly: GCF_019279795.1. Taxonomy (NCBI): domain Eukaryota; kingdom Metazoa; phylum Chordata; order Ceratodontiformes; family Protopteridae; genus Protopterus; species Protopterus annectens. The sequence goes on along the minus strand of NC_056735.1, from coordinate 91,951,259 downwards.
TGCTTGTAAAATCGCTACTTTCCTGTCCTCATCTAATGTCCTACCCTCTTTGGATATTACATATCCTAGGTATTTAACTTGTTTTCTCCAAAGCTGCAGTTTATTTTTGTTTACTTTATGTCCTTCAGTGGCTAAAAATTGTAATAGTGCTATGGTATCATCTTTGCAATCTTGCTGGGTGGGGGCCGACAGCAGGATATCATCAACATAAAATAAAATCTGACTGCCTCTTGGTGGGGTAAATCCCGCCAAGTTGCGTGCCATTTCTTGTGAGAATATTGTCGGACTTTCACAATATCCCTGTGGTAGTCACGTATATGTATACCTTTTCCCCTGAAATGTGAATGCAAACCAATATTGGCTGTCAGGGTATATCGGTATCGAAAAAAACGCATTGCTGATATCTACCACAAAAAAATATTTCTGTTGAGGTTTTAAATTATTCAACAGAGTGTGTGGGTCTGGCACCGTAGGTGCCCTTGGTATTACTGCGTCATTTACAGCTTGTAAATCTTGGACCATGCGCCACTCTCAATTTGCTTTCTTAACAGGAAATAAGGGTGTGTTACATGGTGAATCAAGATATTCCACCAGCACCCCTTCCTTAAGTAAAGCTGCTATAATAGGTTTGATTCCTACCTCTGCATCTTTTCTTAAGGGATACTGTCTTTTCTGTGGTCTAAATGCTGACTTTGGCATGATAGTAACTGGTCCCACTATACGAATAAGTCCTACATCTGACTTTCCTGTTGACCAAAGAGTTTCTGGTATATTCTGTAAGGCATTCTCTTCCTCCTTTAATAGGAGTGCTAATCAGCTGTCCTTGCTAGACTGCAAGTGCACGGCTGGGTGGGTCTGAGTTACCCATTTTACATTCTTGTCCTTAGTTAAGCTAACATGTGGTAATCGATTAGATTTATAGAGTGCAAAGAACTCCTGGGGCAATGAAGAGCTGGCTAAACTGTTCCCTTCCATGTCCCAGTACAGATTACGTAATACCAATCTGTTTGCATGATTTCTAAACAATTTTTGCTCATATTCCTTATCAGGTCCTGGTGTGTTACAATAATACAGAGTACAGTGCAATAAATGTTGTTTATCAATGTCAAGGGAGGGGAACTTGCTGATGGCTACGTTCATCAACTCTTCGGTCACTGCCCCTGGGCCAGTCGTAACCAAGTCCTGGCTGTACCAATAAAACATTTTGCCCTCCGGCTGCACTGCAAAGGTATCAATTTGTCACTGTGCTTCCATACCCTGCATAGTTGGAACTACTGCTATACCAAATAGTTGCATAACGTCTGCCCAAGAGGTTTACTGGGCAATTTGCAGAAACAACAATTTTGCTTTTCTGGGTCAATCCTGAAACAGGATCAGTTATTACAATATTATGTGAGAGGGGCTCCCAATACAGCTGTCCATTAGCTGCTTTCACTAGTATGTAATCAGGTGACTCTGAATCTTCTGGCAGTTTAGAGGGATGTATCACAGTCCGTGATGCCCCTGAGTCACACAAGAATTTGACTTCCCTCCCTTCTACCAGGAGTGTAACTTCTGGGTTTGTGTCTGCTAAATAGAGCTCTAAGCTCAATAAAGCTAAATCCAATATTTCATTTTCTTCACTATCCGTAACTTCCTGCACTTCCTCTATTTCTTCTGTCACATCCTCTACTCCCTCTATCACATTCTCATTTGTCCTTTCTCTGCTATCCTCTTCTAGTGATTCTTGACTATCATATTGTCAGTCCTCATCCTCCTTGTCTTCCTCCATGGTTGCCCTCTTGTTTTTCTTGCAATCCCTTGCCAAGTGTCCCTTTTTACCGCATTTAAAACATTCACCCCTTTTCTTTCGCCCTTCAAAGTCCTCTGATCGCTGATCAGATTGTTTGCTTCCCTGGGCATTTCTCTTGCCCTTTTTCCTGGACTGTACTACATAAACGTCTGCTCCATCTTCTACATAAAATACTTGGGTTTTCTTTTTCTTTTTGCTATTAAAGTGCCTTTTGGCATGTCTAGCATATTCAAGTAATGACTGTAACCTGCTTGTATGATGATCAACCATGTGCTTTGTAATAAAACTGCTTATGGGTACAATGCTGCCTTTCAAAAATGCATTCTTTAACTGCTGTTCATATGGGGAATCTTGTGTCTGATCTTCAGGAACCTGCATTCCACAATGGTTATTAAAACATTCTAACAGTCTGGCATAATATCTGTCAATAGTTTCACCTTCTTGTTGGATGCATTGATTAATGCAAGTCCAGTCTGCCCTAGGCTTCCATTTCTCAGAGATTCAGTCTGTAAGACCTTTTACTCTGTTGTCTAGCTCTGCGCTGCTATGTGGGAGTGGCCTGAACGCAGCATCACGGGGATTCCAGTTGCCACTAATCATGTGCCGATCTGGTCCAACAATCTGTCTGACTACTTTTTCTACCTCTTCTCTGTTTACATTATAACTTAGCCTCATTCCTTGTAAATCTTCTAAGAACTGTCTAAAATTAACCTTTGGATGGGGAATTCCCTCAGTGGCTTTCCGGATGTCTTCCGGAATCCAGGGTCTATACACTAGAATAGTTGGGTCCTGACATTCTTGCCCTGCCTGAGGATTAGACACTTCTATAGGTGGGCATATTTCTTCTTCACTCATAGATCGTGAATTCCTACCCATTTGATATAATTCAATGTCCCTGTTTGAGTTACCTGCCCGTGTTCGAGACCTGGTCTCGATGGGATCTCTAATAAATGGTTTTGCTTTTGTTGTGTCTCTATTTATGGTGACAGCAGGATATCATGGGGGTGGACTAACCTGTTTACGTGCTTCATATTCTGGTAAGGGAGGCAGAGGGGCCGATGCTATTACTAAGTTATTGTCCTCCTCATCTAAAAACATTGCTTTTGAATCATTATTCTTTTGTTCCCTACGGTTTACTTCCTCAATACACCTGTTTGCCTGAGGAATTCCTAATTGGCGCTGCTTTTTTACCCAACCTCTGGAATCAGTTTTAAGCTGTTTGACAAGTTTAACAAGCAAGGAGTTTTCTAATTTACTGTCAAATTCATACCTATTAACCCATTTTGAGTAGTATTTAATATTATCAGCACGCCGTGACTGCATGTATTTCACGTCTTCAGTTAACGGTGGATTTTGGGGTCTTTTTGTGCAATTATTACCCATCTTGTTCTAACCTTTTGAATGTTACGTAACCCTTCTTATTTTTAATGTGGTACCACAGATTTTGTTATAGTCTCTTCAGAATGACTGCCTACCTACTCTGTTTTCCCTACTTTCTCTCCTCTCTTCCTTCTCTTACTCATGGCTCTGTACATGTCTTATACCAGGCTGACACTACACGTTACTCCTTCCTTCTCTTCCTTTCTCTCCCCTCTCTTCCTTCTCTTACTCCTGGCTCTGTATATGTCTTACACCAGGCTGACACTATCCGTTACTCCTTCTCTTCCTTTCTATCCCCTCTCTTCCTTCTCTTACTCCTGGCTCTGTACACGTCTCACACCAGGCTAACACTATCTGTTACTCCTTCCTTCTTCCTTTCTCTCCTCTCTCTTCCTTTCTTCCTTCTCTTACTCCTGGCTCTGTACATGTCTTACACCAGGCTGACACTACCCATTACTCCTTACTTCCCTTCATTTCTCTCCCACCTCTTCCTTGTCTTACTCCTGGCTCTGTACATCTCTTACACCAGGCTGACACTACCTGTTACTCCTTCCTTCTCTTCCTTTCTCTCCCCTCTCTTCCTTCTCTTACTCCTGGCTCTGCACATCTTACACCAGGCTGACACTACCCGTTACTCCTTCCTTCTCTTCCTTTCTCTCCCCTCTCTTCCTTCTCTTACTCATGGCTCTGTACATGTCATACACCAGGCTGACACTACCCGTTACTCCTTCCTTCTCTTCCTTTCTCTCCCCTCTCTTCCTTCTCTCACTCCTGGGTCTGTACATGTCTTACACCAGGCTGACACTACCCGTTACTCCTTCCTTCTCTTCCTTTCTCTCCCCTCTCTTCATTCCCTTACTCCTGGCTCTGTACATGCCTTACCCCAGGCTGACACTACCCGTTACTCCTTCCTTCTCTTCCTTTCTCTCCCCTCTCTTCCTTCTCTTACTCCTGGCTCTGTACATGTCTTACACCAGGCTGACACTACCCGTTACTCCTTCCTTCTCTTCCTTTCTCTCCCCTCTCTTCCTTCTCTTACTCCTGGGTCTGTACATGTCTTACACCAGGCTGACACTACCCATTACTCCTTCCTTCTCTTCCTTTCTCTCTCCTCTCTCCCTTCTCTTACTCCTGGCTCTGTGCATGTCTTACCCTAGGCTGACACTACCCGTTACTCCTTCCTTCTCTTCCTTTCTCTCCCCTCTCTTCCTTCTCTTACTCCTGGCTCTGTATATGTCTTACACCAGGCTGACACTATCCGTTACTCCTTCCTTCTCTTCCTTTCTCGACGTTCTCTTCCTTCTCTTACTCCTGGCTCTGTACATGTCTTACACCAGGCTGACACTACCTGTTACACCTTCCTTCTCTTCCTTTCTCTCCCCTCTCTTCATTCTCTTACTCCTGGCTCCGTACATGTCTTACACCAGGCTGACACTATCCGTTACTCCTTCCATCTCTTCCTTTCTCTCCCCTCTCTTCCTTCTCTTACTCCTGGGTCTGTACATGTCTTACACCAGGCTGACACTACCCGTTACTCCTTCCTTCTCTTCCTTTCTCTCCCTCTCTTCCTTCTCTTACTCCTGGCTCTGTACATGTCTTACACCAGGCTGACACTACCCGTTACTCCTTCCTTCTCTTCCTTTCTCTCCCCTCTCTTCCTTCTCTTACTCCTGGCTCCGTACATGTCTTACACCAGGCTGACACTACCGTTACTCCTTCCTTCTCTTCCTTTCTCTCCCCTCTCTTCCTTCTCTTACTCCTGGCTCTGTACATATCTTACACCAGGCTGACACTACCCGTTACTCCTTCCTTCTCTTCCTTTCTCTCCCCTCTCTTCCTTCTCTTACTCCTGGCTCTGTACATGTCTTACCCTAGGCTGACACTACCCGTTACTCCTTCCTTCTCTTCCTTTCTCTTCCCTCTCTTCCTTCTCTTACTCCTGGCTCTGTATGTCTTACACCAGGCTGACACTACCTGTTACTCCTTCCTTCTCTTCCTTTCTCTCTCCTCTCTTCCTTCTCTTACTCCTGGCTCTGTACATGTCTTACACCAGGCTGACACTACCCGTTACTCCTTCCTTCTCTTCCTTTATCTCCCCTCTCTTCCTTCTCTTACTCCTGGCTCCGTACATGTCTTACACCAGGCTGACACTACCCGTTACTCCTTCCTTCTCTTCCTTTCTCTCCCCTCTCTTCCTTCTCTTACTCCTGGCTCTGTACATGCCTTACACCAGGCTGACACTACCTGTTACTCCTTCCTTCTCTTCCTTTCTCTCCCCTCTCTTCATTCTCTTACTCCTGGGTCTGTACATGTCTCATACCAGGCTGACACTACCTGTTACTCCTTCCTTCTTCCTTTCTCTCCCCTCTTCCTTCTCTTACTCCTGGCTCTGTACATATCTTACACCAGGCTGACACTACCTGTTACTCCTTCCTTCTCTTCCTTTCTCTCCCCTCTCTACATTCTCTTACTCCTGGGTCTGTACATGTCTCATACCAGGCTGACACTACCTGTTACTCCTTCCTTCTTCCTTTCTCTCCCCTCTCTTCCTTCTCTTACTCCTGGCTCTGTACATATCTTACACCAGGCTGACACTACCCGTTACTCCTTCCTTCTCCTCCTTTCTCTCCCCTCTTCCTTCTCTTACTCCTGGCTCTGTGCATGTCTTACACCAGGCTGACACTACCCGTTACTCCTTCCTTCTCTTCCTTTCTCTCCCCTCTCTTCCTTCTCTTACTCCTGGCTCTGTACATGTCTTACACCAGGCTGACACTATCCGTTACTCCTTCCTTCTCTTCCTTCTTTCTACCTTCTCTTTCCTTGCTCTTTTTTTCCTTTTCCTTTCCTACCTTCTCTTAATGGCCAAAGCACCAATTACTTCTCCAATAGCAACGTACTTTAACTCCATTTCCTAATCTGCCCCTTCCTGCAAAATCTCTTTGCTTTCTCTTAGTCTTGTGCCATATTTAACATGCTTAACATCTTTACCATTGGTTTCACTACTGATTGTACTTCACTGGGTTTTCAGTATCCTATGACTGTTGTTTAATATTCATTGTATGATTTTCTGATCTGACTTTATTTATCCTGCATGTCGATTCTTCTATTTGTTACTGCACTTCATGTGACAATATTATGTAGTTTATTAGTTGAACTCTGTATTTTGGAGCTTTTCTCCCTGTTCCTCCACTGAAAATGGGATTCATACCCAGTCGGACTTTTTCAGTAAACAAATTCCAAATAAAAAAAAATAAAAATAAAATATATAAATTTACTGTACATATACATGTGCTTTAAGAAACACAAAACAAAACAAAAAAGCAAACAAAAACAATATTTGATAAAAATATAATACATGATAAGAAAATATAACTCATAAAGTTCATAGCATTTCATTACATCCTGGCATAAATAGTGCACCTCACAAAATTATCCATCTTTTTCTCTTTAATTTATTTTGGATCAACCCCTTTCGATATCCATAAACATAAATTTTGCTCTACCACATATTTCAATATGTTTAACTGCTTCACTCCAATGCACTTCATGAAGTTCCATCTTCCAATGGGCGTAGCCTAAGCCTTTTGACAGAATCAAATTATGTCCTGACATTTCAAACTAATGCTCCTATCTCTAGAACCATAGGGGTTATGAAAGGAAGTATAAATAGCAAACTCTTCAGCAGAAATTATTTTTATAGTCATAGTATTCTTTAGGTTGTATGTCTGAATTTTATAAGTCGCAATAAAAACAGTAACAATTACATTGTAACATTTTGTAAACAACTTACTCAAGTTACACATACGTATACTGTCAGCATCATTTTATTCAACTAGATGAGTGATTTCATATGAGGCTAAAGCATTCTTTCTGTCTTACTTGGTTGTTGAGATATTTAGAAAAATGTGAAAATGATGTCTACGTAAATTGATATCATTAAAACAACAGTTAATATTTATTTGCCTGTACCAGACAGAGGTCAAATATTAATGCAGTTGTGTTTACCACTGTGTAAGCTTTAAGATGAAATCTTTTAAAACCTTGAACATGCATGGTTTTGGAATTATTGATGCAGATATGAGCAAAAACTATTTGACACCTAGAGGCGTCAGTAGGAGGTAACTGCAGATGCACCTGGAGGCGCCAGTTGGATGTAATGAGTTACACAAAACATTCCCTATGCACTTGTATCTGATGGTACTTCAATGATTACTAATTCTTTGTTTAAATATGCTTGTGGCTTGTCCTTTATAAAATGCATCACATGCACATTGTACC
>NC_056735.1:91911309-91938809 GCF_019279795.1 Protopterus annectens | reverse complement strand
TTCCCGGAATTGGAACACTGGACAACTGATTCTGCCTACTCCTTGTTATTCCACAATGTATGTTCTTGGCTATGGGCAAATATTCTTCATGACTCCAATCTGATGATAACCTTTGGACGTTTGCATCCTTAGTACTTCTCCCTCTCATAATGGCTTGAGCAGTTTCCTGGTCTTATCATAATAGGATTTCTGGGCTAAATGCTTCTTCAACAGATTGGTTTTCACTGACCTGTTGTTTCTGACACATGGAGCCAACAATTTACTACTGATTTGTAAAGTGGTTCTGGTTTGTCTCGACAGAAGTCTCTGAGCAGGTGAACCAAGATGTTTATCATGAGGAATCTTTCTGAGCTTTAAGAGATTCAGGAAAACATCACTATTGTCTCATTTTGACTTCTCTAGTAATTGTTTTGCACTTTGAACTGCATGTTCTGCCAAACCATTTGACTGCGGATACTCTGGGCTACCAGTGACATGAGTAAAGTCCTACTCTTTGCCAAATCTCTTAAACTGGTTGCTTGTAAACTGTGTGTCATTGTCAGAAATAACTTTGTGCAGACTACAATGGACTCCAAAATGACCCTTCATCTTAGTAATGACAGTACCGGATGCTAGATTAGGAAGTAGGTCAATCTCAAACCAATTAGAATAAGAGTCTACTAACACCAAGTAATGTTGGCCATTCCACTCAAAAATATCGGTGGCTACTGTCGACCAAGGTAGTTCAGGAATCTAGTTTAGCTGAAGCGGTTCTTTCTGTTCATACAACTTATTACTATTACATACTGAACATAGCGGCCAACATAGTAAGCCTCTCACCCTTCTTTTGGTAGAGTCTTCCTGGGTGACCTTGATGTAAGATAATAATGTACTCTTGTTGCAAGGACTTTGGAACAATAACTTTAGGACCTTTCATGATGATACCATTTTATGACAAAATCTCATCTCTGTGTGGAAAATAAGACTCTTGAGGTAAACTTGATTGCTTTGACGGCCTGCCTTCTTTGATAAAGTGGTTGAGCTTTTGTAAAACTGGATCTGTGGCTGTATGATCTCTAAGCTCTTCAAGACATGTGGAAGAAAGATTTCTCACTTCCTTGACTTCAAAATCAAGTTGCTCATTCTAGTACTGTTCAGTGGTGTGTCTGGGTGATCTGGACAATGTATCAGCAAGATAAAGAAGTTTGCCTTTCTTGTAGACAAGACTGAAATTATTTCAGTTTGGGTAAGGGTTTTGGGTGCATAAGCAACAGGTTGACCCTCTTGTAGAATGAATGCACCCAGGCCAAATTTTGAAGCACCACATGAAAGAGTAACTGGCTTGTTCACATCATAGTATCTAAGAGTAGGTGAACTAGCAATTCTCTGTTTCAGGATATCAAATGCTCTCTGGTGTTGTTCTAACCATGACCAGGGTACATCTTTATGTATTAGTTCTCTGAGTGGTGCTGCTATTTGACTCAAGTCTGGAATGAACTTGCCTCAGTAGTTAACCATGCCAAGAAAACATTGCAGGGCTTGAACATTAGCTGGAGCTGGCATTTTGAGAATGGCTGTTTGCTTAGAAGGGTCTGGTCATAAACCTGAACTGATAAATAAATGACCAATATAAGTGACTTCTCGTAGCCTGAATTTGCATTTCTGTGAACTGAGCTTATAATTCACTTGACATGCCCTTTCCAGAACTTTTCTGAGGTTTCTGTCATTCTCAGCTTCACCATTACTTCCTGTTAGTATGCTGACTATTATAATAGCACAAGGATATCCGAAAAAAATTGCTCCATTTCACTTTGAAAGACTTCACTTGCAGAATATATCCCAAATGGCATTCTCAGAAATCTGTACCTCCCAAATGGAGTACTGAAAGTAGTTAGCAACGAAGATTTCTTGTCAAGGAAAATTTTCCAAAATGAACTCTTTGCATCTAAGACAGAAAAAACTGTGGCATTTGGCATTAGAACAGTGACTTCTTCAACTGTACGCATTGGCTGATCAGGTCTCTTTAGTGCCTTGTTCAAATCTTGTGGATCAATACATATTCTGATGTCATCTGAGCTTTTCTTATGAGCTACCACCGTGGAAGATACCTTAGTTGGTTCATCGACTGGACAAATCACACCTCGTTGCACCATTTTGTCTAGCTCAGCTTTGACTCTGGTCTGCATAGCTATTAGAACTTTTTGAGCTGGCCTGATAACTGGACTGACATTTGGGTCTAACTTCATGGAGTACACAGCTGGAAGCTTGCTTGTTTGTCTTCAAAAAGATCAGCATAGGTAGAAAAATAGTCTGGGCAAAATTAGAATAGTGGTCTTTTAAGCTAACTTGGTGGACTTTCTTGCTAAATGAAAGCAGACCCATTTTTCAAACTGTCTCTGAGCCCTAATAATGACTGGATGTGCCTCTTGACCACATAAAATAGTAAGTCGTACCTTTGCCCAGCAGAGTAACATGAAAGCATTACTGACCCTTTGGTTTGAATCTCTTCACCAGTGTCAACTTTGAGCTTTATGGGTTTGCCATTTATACGCACAGTGCAAAATACTTAATTATTTATTCATAAATCTACTGCATTGACTATTTCTCTAAACACTGTTATACCATCAGCTTAAAAAGTAGGGTTACAGCTTTCTAATTGATCAACTCATTTCTTGAAATGTTCCACTTTAATAAAGAATGTGTTCCTTTTGATTTACAAAACCTCTTGAAATGATTCCATTTATTGCATTTTAGCATTGTTGACCAAAAGCTAAGCACTTTTCCCTTTTAAATTCATGATTACCACCACAATTACAACAGTTAGCAATGAAACTGGGTTGGGGCCCATGCTTTGAGTTTGCCGACTCACTCTTATGCTTCACTAAGAGTGTACAAACTCTGGAACTTGCTATGCAGCTCTGGGGTTTACCAGTGAGTGTTGCAGGGGCTACAGTTGCTGCCTTGTGCTTGTGCCTGTTTCTTTTAACCATGCGCTGCATGCTATCAATGTGAGCCTTAGAAGTTACTGGAATCATGCCGTTCTCATTTTGCTTTTCTGTGAGCTTGTATATATATATATATATATATATGACAAATTTCATTGGCCTTATTCAAAGTTAAATCACTGTCACAAAGCAAAATCTTTCTCATAGCATCATCTTTAATACCACACATAAGTCTGTCTTTTGTCAACTCATCCCTTAAATCACCAAATCTGCACATTTTAGCTTTGTTTCTCGAATCAGTTATATATGCTGCAACAGTTTCACCAGGCTTTTGATCTCTTATGTAAAATAAGTGTATTTCCATTGTAATGTTTGTCTGGGGGTTACACGTTTCTCTAAATTTACGTTTCAAACACTCAGAATCTTCCCTTGACTTATCCGGTACAGCAATATGATGGTTTTCCCCCTCTCCTGCAAAGACAGTAGGTGCATACACAAATGAACATTCCCTTTCAATGGCTTCTGACCCAGCTAAATTAAGCAGAATAAATGCCTTTGTATGGTCATCTTTATCAGAAAATGCAGCCTGTATGAAAATGTCATCCTCTTGCACAAACACTGTCCAGTTCTCTGCAATATTACTGTCAAACACAAGTGCGCTGGGTTTTTGAACTCCATCTGTCATGCCAACAAAGTATGCACAAACACATTGAAAATATATCCCTTGTAATTATGTATGAACAAACTGTACTGTGAGCTTGTAATAACATTCAAATGCACAATAAACTCTTCGAAATACTGTACTTTGTGAAATATTTTGAAATGGCTTTATTTTGCAAAATAAATTTACTGAAATACTGCACAAACATATGAACACTTCATACACTTCTGATAACTAAGATAGCCTTAATTGTTGTATCTTTCGGCTTTTCCCGGTTAGGTGTCGCCACAGCGGAACTCCGGTCCGCTAATGATTGGCAGTAGAATTTTACGTACCGAGTTGCCAGCCCTGACGCACAACCTTCAACAAAGGTGTGCCCATTTACGCATGTCTCCACACAGAAGACGCTTTAGCTGAGAATTGAACAGGACATCTTACTGTGAGGCGACAATGCTACAGCAGCACCACCACCTTAATTAATATGACAAATATGAGTTTTGTGAAAAATGTAGTCATTTCCATTTATTGTATTGGTGTTATTCATTTTATAAAATTCAGACTTTATTTCAAACATTTTCCATAGTAATTCAAACATTTCTATCAATATCTGACATTTCAACTTATTTAAATATCATTTAGAATGTTCTGTATGCTTCGTTTCATATTTTGTAAATAAGAAATAGTTTGAGCAAGTTTTAACATCTGAAATTTGTTTCTGACCTGTTTTGCGAATTATACGTGTAGTAGGGATGATCCACTTCTCTATATTCCAACAACACTAACTAGATGCCTCTGGGATTCAAATTGGAGAAACTGGAGCTCTTTCTGGCAACAAGCTGTTTCAGCCATGCCTCTTCTGACACCATGTCGATTGTCCCTCTAATACAGATGACAAGCAGGCGAGATTGTTCATTTAGATATTTTATTACATAGAAACACATCAGGATGGATAGCAGCATCATAAAATATAAACAAACTGATTAAAAGACAGACCTTACATACTTGCATGCTTACATCTCAACAGCTAATTACAAAATGGTGGTCAGGCTCACACATGCTCAGTATTTATACACTTGTGCAAGCCCTTAGCTTCTTAAAGAGATACACACACACAGACACACATTGATCTACAAGGCTCATCTGAAAATGGCTGCATGTGAATGGTAATTCTTGCAGCTAACTAAAAAGGATAAATACATTACTTTATCAGGATTAAGAACCTATGTGTAGTCCTTAGTTTTAAATGTCACAAACATATAACAGCCTCTGACCCTGGACACTGTGGACAATGTTTTAACTTCTCGAGCTCAATTTTCAAGCTTTTCAGCAAAAAACTGGTCCAAAATGTACGGTGAAGAAGAACTGCTTTTGAATGAGCACACTGAATGCCAGAAACTGTGTTTGAACATTAACCATTTAAATGTTGGGGCCCGCTACAAGTCCCAAATCATGGAGACTGAATGGCGGAAAGATTGGACTTGATTATATTATGTTTGAGATGCCATTTTCAGGATATTTCCTTTTCTCTAAGGTATGGCAATCTTGTAGTTGGTATATATAAGTTCAGGGGGTGGGAGGCTTGCCCCCTCCCCCAAAAAATGTTTTAAGGAGAAGTGAAGAGTGATTTTTCAAGACTCACTCTTCTCCATACCTCACAATTGTCCAGATTTTTGCCTCATATTTTTGGTCTGTTCCTCATAAAATGTATGATTTTCTGGAAAATTACTGGAATAATCTGAGGTCTGAAGTCACTAAATAATGATATACATTTGTGTTTCATACTTCATATCCATCAAAATGCATGCTAAGGCAAACACTGTTATACTAGCAACTTTCTAAGTTTATAAGAGCAGTATTTAAAATCTGTCAATATTTTTGGGCTTTTGTCCTCCCATTCTGTCATGCTTTGTCCAGATTTGTTGCACTAAAAGGTTGAGTGGTATTCTGTTTTTTATTTTCTTTTTTGGCTTTTCAGCACTCAGCATTTCGATTGCCAAAGTTTCAACAGGGAGTCATTATACTGCTTGCACATGACAAACTAGGCCTTGGAGCTGTATTGTGATAATGTATTTCTTACATAAGCTTAAGCTGTTATGTACACAAATGCACATGGCAAGGTGGACAGTATATTGAAATACCACAAGAAGGACAAAATACCAGAGGGACTGTAGCAAGGAATGAAAGAAGGCCAAAATACCAGAGGCACTATGGCAAGGAATGAAAGAAGGCCAAAATACCAGAGGCATTGCACCAAGGAACACAAGAAGGCCAAAATACTAGAGACACTACAGGAAGGAATGAATGAAGGCCAAAATACCAGAGGCATTGCAACAAGGAACACAAGGTGGACAAAATACCAGAGGCACTCCAACAAGGAAAGCAAGAAGGCCAAAATACCAAAGACACTAAGGCAAGGAATGAATGAAGGTCAAAATACCAGAGGCAGTACACTAAGGAACACAAGATTAAAATATCAAAGGCACTGCAGAAAGGAATGAAAGAAGGCCAAAATACCAGAGGCAGTGCAACAAGGAACACAAGAAGAACAAAGCACCAGAGGCACTCAGCAAGGAATGCAAGAAGGCCAAAATACCAGAGGTACTGCAACAAGATTTTTTAGGCAAGGCTCAAAAGACAAACTCACTACCGTAAATAGCACAAGTAACAAAAAACTGAGGGTAATGCTACTCAATGCCAGAAGTCTAAACCTCAAAATGCATGCACAAGAGGCACTCCTCAGTATGGAGAAAATCGATATATGTGCAGTAACAGAAACCGGGTTTAAGGCTCCAGAGAGCACCCCAGCAGTGCCAGGCTACAACTCATACCATACATTTTGGCCACAGAACCTGGACTGAAATAAAAAAGGCGGGGGCATATCCATATTCATCAAGGATACCCACACCTCCAGGTTAGTGGCACAGAACGATGCTTCAGAGATAATCCACATGCAACTAACAATGGGCAAAACTGCAATTCAAATTGTAGCTTGCTACAGATCACTCACCATGTCCCAGGACCCCCATTCCACATTTCTGGAAATGCTAGGAAACATAAAGGTCCTACAAAACACCCTAATATTGGGTGATTTCAATTACCCAAACAACTGAGAAAACTACTCAACTACTAACTCCCTTGCCCAACATTTCCTAGAATTTATAAACTCAAACGTCCTGGATCAAATGGTCAACACTCCCACCAGAGGTGACAACATATTGGACCTGGTCATCACCAACATGGGCAACCAGTGCTCCACACCAGAGGTCAACCCCTCACTGGTTAGATCTGACCATAAACAAATCACTCTGGATATCCACATTCCGCCCTCACCCCCAGACAAAGAAACCACCGTGAAAAACTTTTCAAAAGCAAACTTCAGGTTCTTAGGACCAAGGTAGAAAGTTTCAAAGCCCCCATGCTAAAGGATAATGTTGTCCAAGCTGAAAACTCCCTTACTAATGCATTCTATGAGCACCTACAAGAATGCATTGATCATGCTATCCCAAGCAAAACCAAGACTCACTCCTCCAAGAAAAGGAAACCAGTCTGGTGGACCCCTGCCATAAATAAGTTATACAATAGAAGGAGGAAACTAGTACAGAAAAGAGTAAAATCTCAAGAAGGGAAGACATCCCTGATCAGTATCAGCAAGAAATTACGATTCCTCATAAAATCATCCAAGGCGAGCTTTGAAAGAAAAATAGCCAAGGACCCCAAAGATAACCACAAGGCATTCTTTAGCTATGTCAAGAATCTAAGTGGCAATGCGCAGATCTGCTCAGCGTTAGTGCAGAATGGCACAAAATACACTGAACTGACCGATATCATCAACATCCTGGCAGACAGGTTCATGCAAACTTCATCCCCCCCTCACCCCCAAAAGGGCCCATAACCATACCATAAGAATGCAGAGCCCTTGAAATCACAGACAATCAGGTTAAAACAGCCCTCTCCAAAGCCAAAAACACAGCATCAATGGGACTGGACGGTGTCCCAGGCTACATCCTACATGATCTCAAAGACTAACTAACCCCTCACCTAAACACACTGTTCAAACTCAGCCTCTCCACAGGCTATTTACCCGTAGAGTGATGCACAGCAATGGTTATTCTGCTCCACAAAGGTGGAGCCACAACAGATCCTGGGAACTATCGCCTTATAAGCCTGACTAGCTTGGTCTGCAAGGCTATGGAGTGCATCACCATGGAACTCATTAACAGAGACATTGGGAACCTCCAAACACTGAACCCTACCCAGTTCAGCATTGCTAAGGGCAGATCATGCCTCCTAAATCTGGTGGACTTCTTTGAGACAGTTACCAAGGCTATAGACGAGGGAAAGGTGGTACACACAGCCTACCTAGACCTTGCAAAGGCCTTTGACACCATTCCCCATTCTGGTATTATAGACAAGCTCACCAACCTGAACATAAACCCCTACATCATAAGATAGGTTGCCAACTGGCTCACAGACAGAACCCACATGGTGAGAGTCGCAGGAGCTAGGTCCGATTCTAAACCGGTTACAAGTGGCATTCCCCAGAGTTCAGTCCTAGGACTCCTCCTGTTCGACATATACTTCTCAGAGGTACAGGCAAGCACAGGAGGACTATGGCTGACCAAGTTCACAGACAACTGCAAACTAGGGGCTATAATTGACTCTCCAGCTGACACAGACATCCTCCAAAAGGGACTCACTGAGACGGATACCTGGTGTCAAAATCATGGCCTCAAGCTAAATATCAAAAAGTGCATAATCATCCCCTTTGGAAAAAACAAAGTACCCACAAACTACCACATAGGTGGTAGTCCCCTAAATACAGAAGACATAATAAGGGATCTGGGGCCCCAAGTAGATAGTAATCTTTCCTTTGATAATCACATTGCCAAAGAGGTTAGAAAATCCTTCTATGTGGCCCACCTAATCACAAAAGGGTTCATATCCAGATCAATAGAGGTCACTGTGCCCCTCTACTCATCACACCCATCATAGAGTACAATGCCCCATTTGGGATGTACCTTACAAGACACCTGCAACAGTTGGAAAGACCACAGAAGTACCTCACCAAGAGGATCACTGGTGTCAAACAGATGCCCAATGCAGTTCGACTGAAGAAACTCCAGCTGTACTCAGCTGCATACCACCTACTCAGAGGTGATCTCTGCCTGACATACAAGACCATGTCCAACCCAGAAATGATGGACATGCACCACCTAAAGCAAACCATATCCCCACAAGCCACATGCTCTAGGGATCTAAACTTCACCACAACAATAAATAGGACGTGCTGGAGGGATAGATTCCTGTCCCAGAGATGTCCCATGCTTTGAAACAAGATTCCAATCTACATTAAGCAGAGCTCCTCACTAATACTCAAGAGAAACCTTAATGAGTGGATGGGAAACAGAACGTTTACCTCGGGGATCACTTCAGTGGCTCTGCTGGACAGAGGCACAGGGAACTAATCTAAGGGGGAGGCGAAAGCCAAAACATTTTGGCTTGGCTTATAAATGCCATCAGGCAGATAACCTATGAACCTATAAGATACACAAGAAGGTCAAAATACCAGAGGACCTCAGCATCTCATTCTCTGGGTAGCATAATATTTTTCCATGCTCTCTACCCTGGGGTGCATTCCTAAGCTTAGAAAATGATTCCTAATTTCATATTTCAATTCATACTATGTAAAGTGATTTAAAGATATTGCTTACTTGCAACATAAAAAGTAACACAGCTAAATTATTTTGATCTACCTATCAGGGTGTCCATTTCCATCAATACACCGTGCATAGTTAATTCACAGAGCAAAGAGAACCCAGATGATCAGAGTGCAGAATGAATGTAATATCATGATGCTACCAGAATACCAGTGAAGTAATAAATGTAGTTAACATCTGGATAACATCTTTCTTCTTATAGTGATATAATTAACTTATGCATTGTGTAGATAATGTGGATATCATCATAAGAGGAAAAAAGATCTGTCAGTCACACTTATTCCAAGCTTTATGTTAGGTCAGTCACACTTATTCCATGATTCTTGGTAGGTCAGCCACACTTATTCCATGTTTCTTGTGAGGCCAGTCACACTTATTCCATGTTTCTTGTTAGGTCAGTCACACTTATTCCATGTTTCTTGTTAGGTCAGCCACACTTATTCCATGTTTCTTGTTAGGTCAGTCACACTTATTCCATGTTTCTTGTTAGGTCAGTCACACTTATTCCATGTTTCTTGTTAGGTCAGTCACACTTATTCCATGTTTCTTGTTAGGTCAGTCACACTTATTCCATGTTTCTTGTTAGGTCAGTCACACTTATTCCATGTTTCTTGTTAGGTCAGTCACACTTATTCCATGTTTCTTGTTAGGTCAGTCACACTTATTCCATGTTTCTTGTTAGGTCAGTCACACTTATTCCATGTTTCTTGTTAGGTCAGTCACACTTATTCCATGTTTCTTGTTAGGTCAGTCACACTTATTCCATGTTTCTTGTTAGGTCAGTCACACTTATTCCATGTTTCTTGTTAGGTCAGTCACACTTATTCCATGTTTCTTGTTAGGTCAGTCACACTTATTCCATGTTTCTTGTTAGGTCAGTCACACTTATTCCATGTTTCTTGTTAGGTCAGTCACACTTATTCCATGTTTCTTGTTAGGTCAGTCACACTTATTCCATGTTTCTTGTTAGGTCAGTCACACTTATTCCATGTTTCTTGTTAGGTCAGTCACACTTATTCCATGTTTCTTGTTAGGTCAGTCACACTTATTCCATGTTTCTTGTTAGGTCAGTCACACTTATTCCATGTTTCTTGTTAGGTCAGTCACACTTATTCCATGTTTCTTGTTAGGTCAGTCACACTTATTCCATGTTTCTTGTTAGGTCAGTCACACTTATTCCATGTTTCTTGTTAGGTCAGTCACACTTATTCCATGTTTCTTGTTAGGTCAGTCACACTTATTCCATGTTTCTTGTTAGGTCAGTCACACTTATTCCATGTTTCTTGTTAGGTCAGTCACACTTATTCCATGTTTCTTGTTAGGTCAGTCACACTTATTCCATGTTTCTTGTTAGGTCAGTCACACTTATTCCATGTTTCTTGTTAGGTCAGTCACACTTATTCCATGTTTCTTGTTAGGTCAGTCACACTTATTCCATGTTTCTTGTTAGGTCAGTCACACTTATTCCATGTTTCTTGTTAGGTCAGTCACACTTATTCCATGTTTCTTGTTAGGTCAGTCACACTTATTCCATGTTTCTTGTTAGGTCAGTCACACTTATTCCATGTATCTTGTTAGGTCAGTCACACTTATTCTACGTTTCTTGTTAGGTCAGTCACACTTATTCCATGTTTCTTGTTAGGTCAGTCACACTTATTCCATGTTTCTTGTTAGGTCACTCACACTTATTCCATGTTTCTTGTTAGGTCAGTCACACTTATTCCATGTTTCTTGTTAGGTCAGTCACACTTATTCCATGTTTCTTGTTAGGTCAGTCATACTTATTCCATGTTTCTTGTTAGGTCAGTCACACTTATTCCATGTTTCTTGTTAGGTCAGTCACACTTATTCCATGTTTCTTGTTAGGTCAGTCACACTTATTCCATGTTTCTTGTTAGGTCAGTCACACTTATTCCATGTTTCTTGTTAGGTCAGTCACACTTATTCCATGTTTCTTGTTAGGTCAGTCACACTTATTCCATGTTTCTTGTTAGGTCAGTCACACTTATTCCATGTTTCTTGTTAGGTCAGTCACACTTATTCCACATTTCTTGTTAGGTCAGTTACACTTATTCCATGTTTCTTGTTAGGTCAGTCACACTTATTCCATGTTTCTTGTTAGGTCAGTCACACTTATTCCATGTTTCTTGTTAGGTCAGTCACACTTATTCCATGTTTCTTGTTAGGTCAGTCACACTTATTCCATGTTTCTTGTTAGGTCAGTCACACTTATTCCATGTTTCTTGTTAGGTCAGTCACACTTATTCCATGTTTCTTGTTAGGTCAGTCACACTTATTCCATGTTTCTTGTTAGGTCAGTCACACTTATTCCATGTTTCTTGTTAGGTCAGTCACACTTATTCCATGTTTCTTGTTAGGTCAGTCACACTTATTCCATGTTTCTTGTTAGGTCAGTCACACTTATTCCATGTTTCTTGTTAGGTCAGTCACACTTATTCCATGTTTCTTGTTAGGTCAGTCACACTTATTCCATGTTTCTTGTTAGGTCAGTCACACTTATTCCATGTTTCTTGTTAGGTCAGTCACACTTATTCCATGTTTCTTGTTAGGTCAGTCACACTTATTCCATGTTTCTTGTTAAGTCAGTCACACTTATTCCATGTTTCTTGTTAGGTCAGTCACACTTATTCCATGTTTCTTGTTAGGTCAGTCACACTTATTCCATGTTTCTTGTTAGGTCAGTCACACTTATTCCATGTTTCTTGTTAGGCCAGTCACACTTATTCCATGTTTCTTGTTAGGTCAGTCACACTTTCTCCATGTTTCTTGTTAGGTCAGTCACACTTATTCCGTGTTTCTTGTTAGGTCAGTCACATTTATTCTATGATTCTTGTTAGGTCAGTCACACTTATTCCATGTTTCTTGTTAGGTCAGTCACACTTATTCCATGTTTCTTGTTAGGTCAGTCACACTTATTCCATGTTTCTTGTTAGGTCAGTCACACTTATTCCATGTTTCTTGTTAGGTCAGTCACACTTATTCCATGTTTCTTGTTAGGTCAGTCACACTTATTCCATGTTTCTTGTTAGGTCAGTCACACTTATTCCATGTTTCTTGTTAGGTCAGTCACACTTATTCCATGTTTCTTGTTAGGTCAGTCACACTTATTCCATGTTTCTTGTTAGGTCAGTCACACTTATTCCATGTTTCTTGTTAGGTCAGTCACACTTATTCCATGTTTCTCGTTAGGTCAGTCACACTTTCTCCATGTTTCTTGTTAGGTCAGTCACACTTATTCCATGTTTCTTGTTAGGTCAGTCACACTTATTTCATGTTTTTTGTTAGGTCAGTCACACTTATTCCATGTTTCTTGTTAGGTCAGTCACACTTATTCCATGTTTCTTGTTAGGTCAGTCACATTTATTCCATGTTTCTTGTTAGGTCAGACACACTTATTCCATGTTTCTTGTTAGGTCAGTCACACTTATTCCATGATACTTGTTAGGTCAGTCACACTTATTCCATGTTTCTTGTTAGGTCAGTCACACTTATTCCATGTTTCTTGTTAGGTCAGTCACACTTATTCCATGTTTCTTGTTAGGTCAGTCACACTTATTCCATGTTTCTTGTTAGGTCAGTCACACTTATTCCATGTTTCTTGTTAGGTCAGTCACACTTATTCCATGTTTCTTGTTAGGTCAGTCACACTTATTCCATGTTTCTTATCAGGTCAGTCACACTTATACAATGTTTCTTGTTAGGTCAGTCACACTTATTCCATGTTTCTTGTTAGGTCAGTCACACTTATTCCATGTTTCTTGTTAGGTCAGTCACACTTATTCCATGTTTCTTGTTAGGTCAGTCACACTTATTCCATGTTTCTTGTTAGGTCAGTCACACTTATTCCATGATACTTGTTAGGTCAGTCACACTTATTCCATGTTTCTTGTTAGGTCAGTCACACTTATTCCATGTTTCTTGTTAGGTCAGTCACACTTATTCCATGTTTCTTGTTAGGTCAGTCACACTTATTCCATGTTTCTTGTTAGGTCAGTCACACTTATTCCATGTTTCTTGTTAGGTCAGTCACACTTATTCCATGTTTCTTGTTAGGTCAGTCACACTTATTCCATGTTTCTTGTTAGGTCATTCACACTTATTCCATGTTTCTTGTTAGGTCAGTCACACTTATTCCATGTTTCTCGTTAGGTCAGTCACACTTATTCCATGTTTCTTGTTAGGTCAGTCACACTTATTCCATGTTTCTTGTTAGGTCAGTCACACTTATTCCATGTTTCTTGTTAGGTCAGTCACACTTATTCCATGTTTCTTGTTAGGTCAGTCACACTTATTCCATGTTTCTTGTTAGGTCAGTCACACTTATTCCATGTTTCTTGTTAGGTCAGTCACACTTATTCCATGTTTCTTGTTAGGTCAGTCACACTTATTCCATGTTTCTTGTTAGGTCAGTCACACTTATTCCATGTTTCTTGTTAGGTCAGTCACACTTATTCCATGTTTCTTGTTAGGTCAGTCACACTTATTCCATGTTTCTTGTTAGGTCAGTCACACTTATTCCATGTTTCTTGTTAGGTCAGTCACACTTATTCCATGTTTCTTGTTAGGTCAGTCACACTTATTCCATGTTTCTTGTTAGGTCAGTCACACTTATTCCATGTTTCTTGTTAGGTCAGTCACACTTATTCCATGTTTCTTGTTAGGTCAGTCACACTTATTCCATGTTTCTTGTTAGGTCAGTCACACTTATTCCATGTTTCTTGTTAGGTCAGTCACACTTATTCCATGTTTCTTGTTAGGTCAGTCACACTTATTCCATGTTTCTTGTTAGGTCAGTCACACTTATTCCATGTTTCTTGTTAGGTCAGTCACACTTATTCCATGTTTCTTGTTAGGTCAGTCACACTTATTCCATGTTTCTTGTTAGGTCAGTCACACTTATTCCATGTTTCTTGTTAGGTCAGTCACACTTATTCCATGTTTCTTGTTAGGTCAGTCACACTTATTCCATGTTTCTTGTTAGGTCAGTCACACTTATTCCATGTTTCTTGTTAGGTCAGTCACACTTATTCCATGTTTCTTGTTAGGTCAGTCACACTTATTCCATGTTTCTTGTTAGGTCAGTCACACTTATTCCATGTTTCTTGTTAGGTCAGTCACACTTATTCCATGTTTCTTGTTAGGTCAGTCACACTTATTCCATGTTTCTTGTTAGGTCAGTCACACTTATTCCATGTTTCTTGTTAGGTCAGTCACACTTATTCCATGTTTCTTGTTAGGTCAGTCACACTTATTCCATGTTTCTTGTTAGGTCAGTCACACTTATTCCATGTTTCTTGTTAGGTCAGTCACACTTATTCCATGTTTCTTGTTAGGTCAGTCACACTTATTCCATGTTTCTTGTTAGGTCAGTCACACTTATTCCATGTTTCTTGTTAGGTCAGTCACACTTATTCCATGTTTCTTGTTAGGTCAGTCACACTTATTCCATGTTTCTTGTTAGGTCAGTCACACTTATTCCATGTTTCTTGTTAGGTCAGTCACACTTATTCCATGTTTCTTGTTAGGTCAGTCACACTTATTCCATGTTTCTTGTTAGGTCAGTCACACTTATTCCATGTTTCTTGTTAGGTCAGTCACACTTATTCCATGTTTCTTGTTAGGTCAGTCACACTTATTCCATGTTTCTTGTTAGGTCAGTCACACTTATTCCATGTTTCTTGTTAGGTCAGTCACACTTATTCCATGTTTCTTGTTAGGTCAGTCACACTTATTCCATGTTTCTTGTTAGGTCAGTCACACTTATTCCATGTTTCTTGTTAGGTCAGTCACACTTATTCCATGTTTCTTGTTAGGTCAGTCACACTTATTCCATGTTTCTTGTTAGGTCAGTCACACTTATTCCATGTTTCTTGTTAGGTCAGTCACACTTATTCCATGTTTCTTGTTAGGTCAGTCACACTTATTCCATGTTTCTTGTTAGGTCAGTCACACTTATTCCATGTTTCTTGTTAGGTCAGTCACACTTATTCCATGTTTCTTGTTAGGTCAGTCACACTTATTCCATGTTTCTTGTTAGGTCAGTCACACTTATTCCATGTTTCTTGTTAGGTCAGTCACACTTATTCCATGTTTCTTGTTAGGTCAGTCACACTTATTCCATGTTTCTTGTTAGGTCAGTCACACTTATTCCATGTTTCTTGTTAGGTCAGTCACACTTATTCCATGTTTCTTGTTAGGTCAGTCACACTTATTCCATGTTTCTTGTTAGGTCAGTCACACTTATTCCATGTTTCTTGTTAGGTCAGTCACACTTATTCCATGTTTCTTGTTAGGTCAGTCACACTTATTCCATGTTTCTTGTTAGGTCAGTCACACTTATTCCATGTTTCTTGTTAGGTCAGTCACACTTATTCCATGTTTCTTGTTAGGTCAGTCACACTTATTCCATGTTTCTTGTTAGGTCAGTCACACTTATTCCATGTTTCTTGTTAGGTCAGTCACACTTATTCCATGTTTCTTGTTAGGTCAGTCACACTTATTCCATGTTTCTTGTTAGGTCAGTCACACTTATTCCATGTTTCTTGTTAGGTCAGTCACACTTATTCCATGTTTCTTGTTAGGTCAGTCACACTTATTCCATGTTTCTTGTTAGGTCAGTCACACTTATTCCATGTTTCTTGTTAGGTCAGTCACACTTATTCCATGTTTCTTGTTAGGTCAGTCACACTTATTCCATGTTTCTTGTTAGGTCAGTCACACTTATTCCATGTTTCTTGTTAGGTCAGTCACACTTATTCCATGTTTCTTGTTAGGTCAGTCACACTTATTCCATGTTTCTTGTTAGGTCAGTCACACTTATTCCATGTTTCTTGTTAGGTCAGTCACACTTATTCCATGTTTCTTGTTAGGTCAGTCACACTTATTCCATGTTTCTTGTTAGGTCAGTCACACTTATTCCATGTTTCTTGTTAGGTCAGTCACACTTATTCCATGTTTCTTGTTAGGTCAGTCACACTTATTCCATGTTTCTTGTTAGGTCAGTCACACTTATTCCATGTTTCTTGTTAGGTCAGTCACACTTATTCCATGTTTCTTGTTAGGTCAGTCACACTTATTCCATGTTTCTTGTTAGGTCAGTCACACTTATTCCATGTTTCTTGTTAGGTCAGTCACACTTATTCCATGTTTCTTGTTAGGTCAGTCACACTTATTCCATGTTTCTTGTTAGGTCAGTCACACTTATTCCATGTTTCTTGTTAGGTCAGTCACACTTATTCCATGTTTCTTGTTAGGTCAGTCACACTTATTCCATGTTTCTTGTTAGGTCAGTCACACTTATTCCATGTTTCTTGTTAGGTCAGTCACACTTATTCCATGTTTCTTGTTAGGTCAGTCACACTTATTCCATGTTTCTTGTTAGGTCAGTCACACTTATTCCATGTTTCTTGTTAGGTCAGTCACACTTATTCCATGTTTCTTGTTAGGTCAGTCACACTTATTCCATGTTTCTTGTTAGGTCAGTCACACTTATTCCATGTTTCTTGTTAGGTCAGTCACACTTATTCCATGTTTCTTGTTAGGTCAGTCACACTTATTCCATGTTTCTTGTTAGGTCAGTCACACTTATTCCATGTTTCTTGTTAGGTCAGTCACACTTATTCCATGTTTCTTGTTAGGTCAGTCACACTTATTCCATGTTTCTTGTTAGGTCAGTCACACTTATTCCATGTTTCTTGTTAGGTCAGTCACACTTATTCCATGTTTCTTGTTAGGTCAGTCACACTTATTCCATGTTTCTTGTTAGGTCAGTCACACTTATTCCATGTTTCTTGTTAGGTCAGTCACACTTATTCCATGTTTCTTGTTAGGTCAGTCACACTTATTCCATGTTTCTTGTTAGGTCAGTCACACTTATTCCATGTTTCTTGTTAGGTCAGTCACACTTATTCCATGTTTCTTGTTAGGTCAGTCACACTTATTCCATGTTTCTTGTTAGGTCAGTCACACTTATTCCATGTTTCTTGTTAGGTCAGTCACACTTATTCCATGTTTCTTGTTAGGTCAGTCACACTTATTCCATGTTTCTTGTTAGGTCAGTCACACTTATTCCATGTTTCTTGTTAGGTCAGTCACACTTATTCCATGTTTCTTGTTAGGTCAGTCACACTTATTCCATGTTTCTTGTTAGGTCAGTCACACTTATTCCATGTTTCTTGTTA
This sequence comes from Protopterus annectens, assembly GCF_019279795.1. NCBI lineage: Eukaryota > Metazoa > Chordata > Ceratodontiformes > Protopteridae > Protopterus > Protopterus annectens. The sequence continues at coordinate 91,921,306 of NC_056735.1, read as the reverse complement.
GGTCAGTCACACTTATTCCATGTTTCTTGTTAGGTCAGTCACACTTATTCCATGTTTCTTGTTAGGTCAGTCACACTTATTCCATGTTTCTTGTTAGGTCAGTCACACTTATTCCATGTTTCTTGTTAGGTCAGTCACACTTATTCCATGTTTCTTGTTAGGTCAGTCACACTTATTCCATGTTTCTTGTTAGGTCAGTCACACTTATTCCATGTTTCTTGTTAGGTCAGTCACACTTATTCCATGTTTCTTGTTAGGTCAGTCACACTTATTCCATGTTTCTTGTTAGGTCAGTCACACTTATTCCATGTTTCTTGTTAGGTCAGTCACACTTATTCCATGTTTCTTGTTAGGTCAGTCACACTTATTCCATGTTTCTTGTTAGGTCAGTCACACTTATTCCATGTTTCTTGTTAGGTCAGTCACACTTATTCCATGTTTCTTGTTAGGTCAGTCACACTTATTCCATGTTTCTTGTTAGGTCAGTCACACTTATTCCATGTTTCTTGTTAGGTCAGTCACACTTATTCCATGTTTCTTGTTAGGTCAGTCACACTTATTCCATGTTTCTTGTTAGGTCAGTCACACTTATTCCATGTTTCTTGTTAGGTCAGTCACACTTATTCCATGTTTCTTGTTAGGTCAGTCACACTTATTCCATGTTTCTTGTTAGGTCAGTCACACTTATTCCATGTTTCTTGTTAGGTCAGTCACACTTATTCCATGTTTCTTGTTAGGTCAGTCACACTTATTCCATGTTTCTTGTTAGGTCAGTCACACTTATTCCATGTTTCTTGTTAGGTCAGTCACACTTATTCCATGTTTCTTGTTAGGTCAGTCACACTTATTCCATGTTTCTTGTTAGGTCAGTCACACTTATTCCATGTTTCTTGTTAGGTCAGTCACACTTATTCCATGTTTCTTGTTAGGTCAGTCACACTTATTCCATGTTTCTTGTTAGGTCAGTCACACTTATTCCATGTTTCTTGTTAGGTCAGTCACACTTATTCCATGTTTCTTGTTAGGTCAGTCACACTTATTCCATGTTTCTTGTTAGGTCAGTCACACTTATTCCATGTTTCTTGTTAGGTCAGTCACACTTATTCCATGTTTCTTGTTAGGTCAGTCACACTTATTCCATGTTTCTTGTTAGGTCAGTCACACTTATTCCATGTTTCTTGTTAGGTCAGTCACACTTATTCCATGTTTCTTGTTAGGTCAGTCACACTTATTCCATGTTTCTTGTTAGGTCAGTCACACTTATTCCATGTTTCTTGTTAGGTCAGTCACACTTATTCCATGTTTCTTGTTAGGTCAGTCACACTTATTCCATGTTTCTTGTTAGGTCAGTCACACTTATTCCATGTTTCTTGTTAGGTCAGTCACACTTATTCCATGTTTCTTGTTAGGTCAGTCACACTTATTCCATGTTTCTTGTTAGGTCAGTCACACTTATTCCATGTTTCTTGTTAGGTCAGTCACACTTATTCCATGTTTCTTGTTAGGTCAGTCACACTTATTCCATGTTTCTTGTTAGGTCAGTCACACTTATTCCATGTTTCTTGTTAGGTCAGTCACACTTATTCCATGTTTCTTGTTAGGTCAGTCACACTTATTCCATGTTTCTTGTTAGGTCAGTCACACTTATTCCATGTTTCTTGTTAGGTCAGTCACACTTATTCCATGTTTCTTGTTAGGTCAGTCACACTTATTCCATGTTTCTTGTTAGGTCAGTCACACTTATTCCATGTTTCTTGTTAGGTCAGTCACACTTATTCCATGTTTCTTGTTAGGTCAGTCACACTTATTCCATGTTTCTTGTTAGGTCAGTCACACTTATTCCATGTTTCTTGTTAGGTCAGTCACACTTATTCCATGTTTCTTGTTAGGTCAGTCACACTTATTCCATGTTTCTTGTTAGGTCAGTCACACTTATTCCATGTTTCTTGTTAGGTCAGTCACACTTATTCCATGTTTCTTGTTAGGTCAGTCACACTTATTCCATGTTTCTTGTTAGGTCAGTCACACTTATTCCATGTTTCTTGTTAGGTCAGTCACACTTATTCCATGTTTCTTGTTAGGTCAGTCACACTTATTCCATGTTTCTTGTTAGGTCAGTCACACTTATTCCATGTTTCTTGTTAGGTCAGTCACACTTATTCCATGTTTCTTGTTAGGTCAGTCACACTTATTCCATGTTTCTTGTTAGGTCAGTCACACTTATTCCATGTTTCTTGTTAGGTCAGTCACACTTATTCCATGTTTCTTGTTAGGTCAGTCACACTTATTCCATGTTTCTTGTTAGGTCAGTCACACTTATTCCATGTTTCTTGTTAGGTCAGTCACACTTATTCCATGTTTCTTGTTAGGTCAGTCACACTTATTCCATGTTTCTTGTTAGGTCAGTCACACTTATTCCATGTTTCTTGTTAGGTCAGTCACACTTATTCCATGTTTCTTGTTAGGTCAGTCACACTTATTCCATGTTTCTTGTTAGGTCAGTCACACTTATTCCATGTTTCTTGTTAGGTCAGTCACACTTATTCCATGTTTCTTGTTAGGTCAGTCACACTTATTCCATGTTTCTTGTTAGGTCAGTCACACTTATTCCATGTTTCTTGTTAGGTCAGTCACACTTATTCCATGTTTCTTGTTAGGTCAGTCACACTTATTCCATGTTTCTTGTTAGGTCAGTCACACTTATTCCATGTTTCTTGTTAGGTCAGTCACACTTATTCCATGTTTCTTGTTAGGTCAGTCACACTTATTCCATGTTTCTTGTTAGGTCAGTCACACTTATTCCATGTTTCTTGTTAGGTCAGTCACACTTATTCCATGTTTCTTGTTAGGTCAGTCACACTTATTCCATGTTTCTTGTTAGGTCAGTCACACTTATTCCATGTTTCTTGTTAGGTCAGTCACACTTATTCCATGTTTCTTGTTAGGTCAGTCACACTTATTCCATGTTTCTTGTTAGGTCAGTCACACTTATTCCATGTTTCTTGTTAGGTCAGTCACACTTATTCCATGTTTCTTGTTAGGTCAGTCACACTTATTCCATGTTTCTTGTTAGGTCAGTCACACTTATTCCATGTTTCTTGTTAGGTCAGTCACACTTATTCCATGTTTCTTGTTAGGTCAGTCACACTTATTCCATGTTTCTTGTTAGGTCAGTCACACTTATTCCATGTTTCTTGTTAGGTCAGTCACACTTATTCCATGTTTCTTGTTAGGTCAGTCACACTTATTCCATGTTTCTTGTTAGGTCAGTCACACTTATTCCATGTTTCTTGTTAGGTCAGTCACACTTATTCCATGTTTCTTGTTAGGTCAGTCACACTTATTCCATGTTTCTTGTTAGGTCAGTCACACTTATTCCATGTTTCTTGTTAGGTCAGTCACACTTATTCCATGTTTCTTGTTAGGTCAGTCACACTTATTCCATGTTTCTTGTTAGGTCAGTCACACTTATTCCATGTTTCTTGTTAGGTCAGTCACACTTATTCCATGTTTCTTGTTAGGTCAGTCACACTTATTCCATGTTTCTTGTTAGGTCAGTCACACTTATTCCATGTTTCTTGTTAGGTCAGTCACACTTATTCCATGTTTCTTGTTAGGTCAGTCACACTTATTCCATGTTTCTTGTTAGGTCAGTCACACTTATTCCATGTTTCTTGTTAGGTCAGTCACACTTATTCCATGTTTCTTGTTAGGTCAGTCACACTTATTCCATGTTTCTTGTTAGGTCAGTCACACTTATTCCATGTTTCTTGTTAGGTCAGTCACACTTATTCCATGTTTCTTGTTAGGTCAGTCACACTTATTCCATGTTTCTTGTTAGGTCAGTCACACTTATTCCATGTTTCTTGTTAGGTCAGTCACACTTATTCCATGTTTCTTGTTAGGTCAGTCACACTTATTCCATGTTTCTTGTTAGGTCAGTCACACTTATTCCATGTTTCTTGTTAGGTCAGTCACACTTATTCCATGTTTCTTGTTAGGTCAGTCACACTTATTCCATGTTTCTTGTTAGGTCAGTCACACTTATTCCATGTTTCTTGTTAGGTCAGTCACACTTATTCCATGTTTCTTGTTAGGTCAGTCACACTTATTCCATGTTTCTTGTTAGGTCAGTCACACTTATTCCATGTTTCTTGTTAGGTCAGTCACACTTATTCCATGTTTCTTGTTAGGTCAGTCACACTTATTCCATGTTTCTTGTTAGGTCAGTCACACTTATTCCATGTTTCTTGTTAGGTCAGTCACACTTATTCCATGTTTCTTGTTAGGTCAGTCACACTTATTCCATGTTTCTTGTTAGGTCAGTCACACTTATTCCATGTTTCTTGTTAGGTCAGTCACACTTATTCCATGTTTCTTGTTAGGTCAGTCACACTTATTCCATGTTTCTTGTTAGGTCAGTCACACTTATTCCATGTTTCTTGTTAGGTCAGTCACACTTATTCCATGTTTCTTGTTAGGTCAGTCACACTTATTCCATGTTTCTTGTTAGGTCAGTCACACTTATTCCATGTTTCTTGTTAGGTCAGTCACACTTATTCCATGTTTCTTGTTAGGTCAGTCACACTTATTCCATGTTTCTTGTTAGGTCAGTCACACTTATTCCATGTTTCTTGTTAGGTCAGTCACACTTATTCCATGTTTCTTGTTAGGTCAGTCACACTTATTCCATGTTTCTTGTTAGGTCAGTCACACTTATTCCATGTTTCTTGTTAGGTCAGTCACACTTATTCCATGTTTCTTGTTAGGTCAGTCACACTTATTCCATGTTTCTTGTTAGGTCAGTCACACTTATTCCATGTTTCTTGTTAGGTCAGTCACACTTATTCCATGTTTCTTGTTAGGTCAGTCACACTTATTCCATGTTTCTTGTTAGGTCAGTCACACTTATTCCATGTTTCTTGTTAGGTCAGTCACACTTATTCCATGTTTCTTGTTAGGTCAGTCACACTTATTCCATGTTTCTTGTTAGGTCAGTCACACTTATTCCATGTTTCTTGTTAGGTCAGTCACACTTATTCCATGTTTCTTGTTAGGTCAGTCACACTTATTCCATGTTTCTTGTTAGGTCAGTCACACTTATTCCATGTTTCTTGTTAGGTCAGTCACACTTATTCCATGTTTCTTGTTAGGTCAGTCACACTTATTCCATGTTTCTTGTTAGGTCAGTCACACTTATTCCATGTTTCTTGTTAGGTCAGTCACACTTATTCCATGTTTCTTGTTAGGTCAGTCACACTTATTCCATGTTTCTTGTTAGGTCAGTCACACTTATTCCATGTTTCTTGTTAGGTCAGTCACACTTATTCCATGTTTCTTGTTAGGTCAGTCACACTTATTCCATGTTTCTTGTTAGGTCAGTCACACTTATTCCATGTTTCTTGTTAGGTCAGTCACACTTATTCCATGTTTCTTGTTAGGTCAGTCACACTTATTCCATGTTTCTTGTTAGGTCAGTCACACTTATTCCATGTTTCTTGTTAGGTCAGTCACACTTATTCCATGTTTCTTGTTAGGTCAGTCACACTTATTCCATGTTTCTTGTTAGGTCAGTCACACTTATTCCATGTTTCTTGTTAGGTCAGTCACACTTATTCCATGTTTCTTGTTAGGTCAGTCACACTTATTCCATGTTTCTTGTTAGGTCAGTCACACTTATTCCATGTTTCTTGTTAGGTCAGTCACACTTATTCCATGTTTCTTGTTAGGTCAGTCACACTTATTCCATGTTTCTTGTTAGGTCAGTCACACTTATTCCATGTTTCTTGTTAGGTCAGTCACACTTATTCCATGTTTCTTGTTAGGTCAGTCACACTTATTCCATGTTTCTTGTTAGGTCAGTCACACTTATTCCATGTTTCTTGTTAGGTCAGTCACACTTATTCCATGTTTCTTGTTAGGTCAGTCACACTTATTCCATGTTTCTTGTTAGGTCAGTCACACTTATTCCATGTTTCTTGTTAGGTCAGTCACACTTATTCCATGTTTCTTGTTAGGTCAGTCACACTTATTCCATGTTTCTTGTTAGGTCAGTCACACTTATTCCATGTTTCTTGTTAGGTCAGTCACACTTATTCCATGTTTCTTGTTAGGTCAGTCACACTTATTCCATGTTTCTTGTTAGGTCAGTCACACTTATTCCATGTTTCTTGTTAGGTCAGTCACACTTATTCCATGTTTCTTGTTAGGTCAGTCACACTTATTCCATGTTTCTTGTTAGGTCAGTCACACTTATTCCATGTTTCTTGTTAGGTCAGTCACACTTATTCCATGTTTCTTGTTAGGTCAGTCACACTTATTCCATGTTTCTTGTTAGGTCAGTCACACTTATTCCATGTTTCTTGTTAGGTCAGTCACACTTATTCCATGTTTCTTGTTAGGTCAGTCACACTTATTCCATGTTTCTTGTTAGGTCAGTCACACTTATTCCATGTTTCTTGTTAGGTCAGTCACACTTATTCCATGTTTCTTGTTAGGTCAGTCACACTTATTCCATGTTTCTTGTTAGGTCAGTCACACTTATTCCATGTTTCTTGTTAGGTCAGTCACACTTATTCCATGTTTCTTGTTAGGTCAGTCACACTTATTCCATGTTTCTTGTTAGGTCAGTCACACTTATTCCATGTTTCTTGTTAGGTCAGTCACACTTATTCCATGTTTCTTGTTAGGTCAGTCACACTTATTCCATGTTTCTTGTTAGGTCAGTCACACTTATTCCATGTTTCTTGTTAGGTCAGTCACACTTATTCCATGTTTCTTGTTAGGTCAGTCACACTTATTCCATGTTTCTTGTTAGGTCAGTCACACTTATTCCATGTTTCTTGTTAGGTCAGTCACACTTATTCCATGTTTCTTGTTAGGTCAGTCACACTTATTCCATGTTTCTTGTTAGGTCAGTCACACTTATTCCATGTTTCTTGTTAGGTCAGTCACACTTATTCCATGTTTCTTGTTAGGTCAGTCACACTTATTCCATGTTTCTTGTTAGGTCAGTCACACTTATTCCATGTTTCTTGTTAGGTCAGTCACACTTATTCCATGTTTCTTGTTAGGTCAGTCACACTTATTCCATGTTTCTTGTTAGGTCAGTCACACTTATTCCATGTTTCTTGTTAGGTCAGTCACACTTATTCCATGTTTCTTGTTAGGTCAGTCACACTTATTCCATGTTTCTTGTTAGGTCAGTCACACTTATTCCATGTTTCTTGTTAGGTCAGTCACACTTATTCCATGTTTCTTGTTAGGTCAGTCACACTTATTCCATGTTTCTTGTTAGGTCAGTCACACTTATTCCATGTTTCTTGTTAGGTCAGTCACACTTATTCCATGTTTCTTGTTAGGTCAGTCACACTTATTCCATGTTTCTTGTTAGGTCAGTCACACTTATTCCATGTTTCTTGTTAGGTCAGTCACACTTATTCCATGTTTCTTGTTAGGTCAGTCACACTTATTCCATGTTTCTTGTTAGGTCAGTCACACTTATTCCATGTTTCTTGTTAGGTCAGTCACACTTATTCCATGTTTCTTGTTAGGTCAGTCACACTTATTCCATGTTTCTTGTTAGGTCAGTCACACTTATTCCATGTTTCTTGTTAGGTCAGTCACACTTATTCCATGTTTCTTGTTAGGTCAGTCACACTTATTCCATGTTTCTTGTTAGGTCAGTCACACTTATTCCATGTTTCTTGTTAGGTCAGTCACACTTATTCCATGTTTCTTGTTAGGTCAGTCACACTTATTCCATGTTTCTTGTTAGGTCAGTCACACTTATTCCATGTTTCTTGTTAGGTCAGTCACACTTATTCCATGTTTCTTGTTAGGTCAGTCACACTTATTCCATGTTTCTTGTTAGGTCAGTCACACTTATTCCATGTTTCTTGTTAGGTCAGTCACACTTATTCCATGTTTCTTGTTAGGTCAGTCACACTTATTCCATGTTTCTTGTTAGGTCAGTCACACTTATTCCATGTTTCTTGTTAGGTCAGTCACACTTATTCCATGTTTCTTGTTAGGTCAGTCACACTTATTCCATGTTTCTTGTTAGGTCAGTCACACTTATTCCATGTTTCTTGTTAGGTCAGTCACACTTATTCCATGTTTCTTGTTAGGTCAGTCACACTTATTCCATGTTTCTTGTTAGGTCAGTCACACTTATTCCATGTTTCTTGTTAGGTCAGTCACACTTATTCCATGTTTCTTGTTAGGTCAGTCACACTTATTCCATGTTTCTTGTTAGGTCAGTCACACTTATTCCATGTTTCTTGTTAGGTCAGTCACACTTATTCCATGTTTCTTGTTAGGTCAGTCACACTTATTCCATGTTTCTTGTTAGGTCAGTCACACTTATTCCATGTTTCTTGTTAGGTCAGTCACACTTATTCCATGTTTCTTGTTAGGTCAGTCACACTTATTCCATGTTTCTTGTTAGGTCAGTCACACTTATTCCATGTTTCTTGTTAGGTCAGTCACACTTATTCCATGTTTCTTGTTAGGTCAGTCACACTTATTCCATGTTTCTTGTTAGGTCAGTCACACTTATTCCATGTTTCTTGTTAGGTCAGTCACACTTATTCCATGTTTCTTGTTAGGTCAGTCACACTTATTCCATGTTTCTTGTTAGGTCAGTCACACTTATTCCATGTTTCTTGTTAGGTCAGTCACACTTATTCCATGTTTCTTGTTAGGTCAGTCACACTTATTCCATGTTTCTTGTTAGGTCAGTCACACTTATTCCATGTTCTTTGTTAGGTCAGTCACAATAATTGCATGTTTCTTCTTAGGTCAGTCACACTTATTCCATGTTTCTTGTTAGGTCAGTCACACTTATTCCATGTTTCTTGTTAGGTCAGTCACACTTATTCCATGTTTCTTGTTAGGTCAGTCACACTTATTCCATGTTTCTTGTTAGGTCAGTCACACTTATTCCATGTTTCTTGTTAGGTCAGTCACACTTATTCCATGTTTCTTGTTAGGTCAGTCACACTTATTCCATGTTTCTTGTTAGGTCAGTCACACTTATTCCATGTTTCTTGTTAGGTCAGTCACACTTATTCCATGTTTCTTGTTAGGTCAGTCACACTTATTCCATGTTTCTTGTTAGGTCAGTCACACTTATTCCATGTTTCTTCTTAGGTCAGTCACACTTATTCCATGTTTCTTGTTAGGTCAGTCACACTTATTCCATGTTTCTTGTTAGGTCAGTCACACTTATTACATGCTTCTTGTTAGGTCCGTCACACTTATTTCCTGTTTCTTGTTAGGTCAGTCACACTTATTCCATGTTTATTGTTAGGTCCGTCACACTTATTCCATGTTTCTTGTTAGGTCAGTCACACTTATTCCATGTTTCTTGTTAGGTCAGTCACACTTATTCCATGTTTCTTGTTAGGTCAGTCACACTTATTCCATGTTTCTTGTTAGGTCAGTCACACTTATTCCATGTTTCTTGTTAGGTCAGTCACACTTATTCCATGTTTCTTGTTAGGTCAGTCACACTTATTCCATGTTTCTTGTTAGGTCAGTCACACTTATTCCATGTTTCTTGTTAGGTCAGTCACACTTATTCCATGTTTCTTGTTAGGTCAGTCACACTTATTCCATGTTTCTTGTTAGGTCAGTCACACTTATTCCATGTTTCTTGTTAGGTCAGTCACACTTATTCCATGTTTCTTGTTAGGTCAGTCACACTTATTCCATGTTTCTTGTTAGGTCAGTCACACTTATTCCATGTTTCTTGTTAGGTCAGTCACACTTATTCCATGTTTCTTGTTAGGTCAGTCACACTTATTCCATGTTTCTTGTTAGGTCAGTCACACTTATTCCATGTTTCTTGTTAGGTCAGTCACACTTATTCCATGTTTCTTGTTAGGTCAGTCACACTTATTCCATGTTTCTTGTTAGGTCAGTCACACTTATTCCATGTTTCTTGTTAGGTCAGTCACACTTATTCCATGTTTCTTGTTAGGTCAGTCACAAT
>NC_056735.1:91818700-91910809 GCF_019279795.1 Protopterus annectens | reverse complement strand
ACTTATTCCACCTTTCTTGGTAGGTCAGTCACACTTATTCCATGTGTCTTTTTAGGTCATTCACACGTATTTCATGTTTATTGTTAGGTCCTTCACACTTATTCCATGTTTCTTTTTAGGTCAGCCACACTTATTCCATGATTCTTATTAGATCAGTCACACTTATTCCATGTTTCTTGTTAGGTCAGCCACACTTATTCCATGTTTCTTGTTAGGTCAGTCACACTTATTCCATGTTTCTTGTTAGGTCAGTCACATTTATTCCATGTTTCTCTTTAGGTCAATCACACTTATTTCATGTTTCTTCTTAGGTCGGTCACACTTATTCCATGATGTTCATCGTGCATACAACTGCAGTCATCACAGATGGGTTCTCCTGCCATCAGGCGGGTCCTCGGTCGGCCGAATTCCAAAGTCTAGGTCCGGCGTCGGTAGTCGTCGCTTCTTCCCTGACGTCAGTGCGACAGGGGTATAAAAGAACCAGCTGACGCCATTTTCTTCAGTCTTTCTTGCCGCGCGGTGCCCGAAGCAGAAGCAGTTCACAAGTGCCGGTCGGCCAGCTCCTGAATTATGAAAAATTTTGCAACCGAAGTCTTCTATAAAGCTAAGTACCCCGTTGGGGAAACTTTACTTGCCTCAGACCGATGTCAGTAAAAGTTAACAATTGTATTTCTTGTGGGAAGCAAATACCTCATAAGGATTTACATTCTCTTTGTATACCTTGTTTAGGCCCAGACCATGACATCTTGGGCTGTCGCTTTTGTGCTTCATTCAATAAATGCACTATCAAGTGCCGGGCGGAGTTCGGCCAACATTATTTTGGAAAAGCATTTAATTATACGATGTCGTCGGATACTCCGACTACCGTTTTGTCTAAAAAACGCAAGGATAAGGACCGACACTCGAGGTCCGCAGCCTCAACCGACACCACGCCAAGGCCCACTACACGTGGTCCGGTTCTCAGTGAGGCGCATTCGCAGCCCCTGCCTACCGACGACGCCTCTTTAGCAGTGTCTCCTGTACCCGAGGTCGCTGGTCCCTCAGTCCATACCCCGACTACAGATACCGAAGCCACTCTTGCTGTTGAGCCTCAGAATGTAGACAGGTCTACTTCCACTCAGGGAGTTTACAGGCCTTCCTCTTCTTTTTCCATCAAGGCTTTCACCAAATCTAAAGCAGCCATGCATGCTAAGAAACAGGCTACTCAGGGCACATCTCAAGGCCCCATGCCTAAAAAACAGATGCTTAAAATGGCTGAGGATTTAATTTCTCTTATCAGGGGCTCTCAGCTTCCCCCCCAGACAAAAGGCCCAGAGTGGAGGAAGAATCCCCCTCCTCTGATCAGGGCTCCCTTATTTCAGATCATTCTGATGATCAAGAACATTCCTACTCCCCCTTTGAGGATTCTGATGCTGAGGAGTCTATTCCTTCTGTATCCCCCCCAGAGGATTACTCATTTGGGGAAACTTTGCATACCTTAAGGGAGTACTTCCATTGGGAAGGCCAGGATTATTCAGATTCCAGAAAAAGGCTTAGGGAATTCCTTTTACTTCCACAGCACAGGCCTCTGGCTATACCTCCTGTCTTGGACATTTTAGATGATGTTTACTCTGAAGCTTGCCTTAACCCGGATTCTCTGCCCCCAGCCCCAGTCAAGCCTGACAGGTATTACCGGGTCCCTGACTCTCACCAATTTCTTTTCAAAAGTCATGCTGCTGACCCAGAGACCATCTCGCAGGGTCCCAAGGGAGTTAAGGCCTCTACTGCTAAAAACCCTTTACCTTCCGACAGAGATTCCAGATCCTTAGAAAGGTGGGGGAAAAAGGTATACACTTCTGCTACCTTAGCCATGAGGGCCTTAAATTGTCAGTTCCATATGTTAAAATACCAACAGTTTTTGTTATCGCAAATGAAAAGCAAAATGTCTCTACCTGAACAACCAGATTTGAAGGCGTTGCCAGATTTGATACATAGTGCAGAGCAAGTAGGTAAACACACCTTACAATGTGGTTTTGATGCTCTAGAGGCCTCATGTAGGGCTGCAGTTACAGGTTCAGTCATACGTAGACATGCCTGGCTCAGGGAACAAATCTTGCCTGATCATGTTAAAGCTAAATTACTGGATGCCCCCCTCCAAAAGGATGTTCTGTTTGGGGCTAATGCTGAAGGGGTATTAAAGAAAATGGAGGAAAAAGCTAAATCTATGCAGACTGCGAAGGATTTCCTGCAGGTACAGCCACCACGTTTCAGTAGAAACTGGCCTTCCAAAAATTGGTCCTTTCCAGCCACAGACAGACCCCAAAGAGGCAGATACAGGTGCCCGAGGGGCAGAGGCCAAGCTCAAGGAGCGTACAGAGGCAGACAATGGCAAATTCCTACTCAAAGAAGTGGTGAAGAGAGTTCGCAAACATACAGAAAACAAACACAATGACTTCCCTCTTTGCATGCCAAGCGAGGCTCAAATGACTGCTCCCTTGGGGAGAAAATTAGCTTTATTTTCAGAAAATTGGCATATTGTCACAAAGGACAAGTGGATCCTGGACATTATAAACAGAGGCTACAGATTCCATTTTCACACCCTTCCAAAAATGAGAGGTATGCCGAACCTGCCACACAATCAAAGGGCAGAGGCACAAAAACAAATTTCAGAGCTCAGGGGAATGAATGCTATTCAAAAGATACCTACTCACGAACAAGGTCAAGGTTTTTATTCCAGACTATTTCTAGTACCAAGGAAAGGAAAAGATTGGAGACCCATCCTGGACCTATCCATCCTAAACACTTTTTTGATAGTACCAAAATTCAAGATGCTCACATTACAGCAGCTTCTTCCCATGCTGGGCAAGGAGTCTTGGATGATGACATTGGACCTCAAGGAGGCATACCTGCACATCCCAATCAGACAAAATTGCAGAAGATACCTCAGATTTCTTGCAGGTTCGATCCATTATCAATTCTCTGCGTTGCCCTTTGGCTTATCTACTGCACCCAGGGTATTCATGAAATGCCTGGTATCAGTAATAGCCTACTGCAGACTTCAAGGGATACAAATATACCCTTATTTGGACGACTGCCTGATCCAAGCGGACAGCAAGCACATACTTCTGAAACATATGGCATATGTAATAAGGTTACTGAATGCTCTGGGATACACAGCCAACAAAAAGAAATCAAGGCTAACACCATCCCAGAAAATAACTTTCCTGGGTGCCAGTTTGGATACAAACACCCAGATGGCTTATCTCACGCCAGAGAAGCAAGGGCAACTAATACTATATTTAAGAACACTGGCAAAATGCACCAGGCTTACTGCAAGGAAAATCCTGCAGGCTCTGGGACTCATGGCTTCTTGCATCCTACTAATCCCATGTGCAAAGTTGCATATGAGAAAACTTCAATGGTATTTAAAAAATTTATGGTCTCAACACAGCCACAGTTTGGAAACAATAATACCACTAATTCCATGTCTTCAAAAGGAATTTCAATGGTGGGCTCAAGCATGCCAAGCAAACACAGGCCTTCAATTCTGCAAGCCTCAAACAGATCAAGTCATCACAATAGATGCCTCGGACTACGCCTGGGGGGCACACATGACAGATCGGTGCATTCAGGGCAAATGGTCCCAAAAGGAAAAGCACCTGCACATCAATCAAAAGGAAATGCTAGCAGTAACAAATGCAATTATAGCCTTCAAAGAATTTCTACATCCAGGTCAACTATTGATAAGGACAGACAACACCACTGTTATGTGGTACATAAACAAACAGGGAGGAACACACTCATACCCCCTGTGCAGACTGGCTATGTCTCTGTGGGATATGGCTCTGGAATCACAAATAGAGCTTCAGGCCCAGTTCCTGCCGGCCAAGGACAACACACTGGCAGACAACCTAAGCAGAAATATCACAGATCCACACGAATGGAAGTTACATCCTCAAGTTTTTGCAGAAATAATCAAAGCATGGGGAAGGCCAGACATAGATCTTTTTGCCTCCCACACAAATCACCAATTAACCAAATTCTGCTCAAGGACTTATCATCCAAAGGCTTGGAGGGTGGACGCTCTCTCTTTCAGCTGGACAACAATGACAGTTTATGCGTTTCCACCTCTTCCTCTGCTGCCCAAAGTACTATTAAAAATCAGAGCAGACAGACCAAGGATGATTCTAATTGCTCCGGACTGGCCCAGACAACACTGGTACCCACTTCTAAGGAGCTTGACGCATTCCCCTCCATGGACTCTACCTCTCATGCCTCTTCTCCTGACTCAACACAGCTACAAAATGCTTCACAGTCAGCTGAAAACACTCAACCTGGCCGCATGGAAAATTCCTTAACTTCACAGCGGACCTTACTTTCAAAGGAGGTGGAGGATATAATTCTGGAGGCCAGAAGGCCGTCCACTAGAAAAGCTTACTCCGCAAAATGGAAAAGGTTTTGCGTCTGGAATGAGAAAAAGGGACAAGATCCTGGACAACTGAACATACCTCAAGTATTACAGTATCTAGCTGAACTACTAAACAGTGGACTTTCATTTTCCTCCATCAAGATCCATGCTTCAGCCATTTCAGCACAGTTCAACACTGATCCACCTTTATTCTCTCACCCTCTCTTAAGACAGTTCCTCAGAGGGGCTAAAAATATTAAACCTCCAAGGAAACAGCCAATACCTGTGTGGGACCTCAATTTCATTCTTGAAAAACTAACTTTGCCTCCTTCTGAGCCAGCTGCTTCAATAGATTTGCAATACTTGTCATGGAAAACAGCTCTTCTTCTGGCTATCACCTCAGCTCGCAGGGTTTCGGAACTACAAGCCCTCATGGCAGTGCAGCCTTACATCATCTTCCATCAGGATAGGGTTTCCTTATGAACCAACCCCTCCTTTATGCCAAAGGTGGTGTCCAGGGTAGCATTGAATCAGGCTATACACTTACCTACCTTTTATCCTAAACCCCAAAATAAAGGGGAAAGATTACTTCACTCCTTGGACATCCACAGACAATTGAGGTACTACCTAGACAGGACAAAGCTTTTCAGAAAATCAGAACAGGTTTTTGTGTCCTATGCTATAGGCGCCCAAGGGAAGCTTATTTCCAAACAGACTATTTCTAAATGGATAGCCCACTGCATACGTTTTTGTTCTTTCATGGCAAATATGTACCTGCAGGCATCAGGTCTCACTCCACAAGGGCCACGGCTACCTCTGCAGCTTTTCTCAGAGGAGTGCCTACCAAGGATATTTTGGAATCCGCCACTTGGAGTTCTGTGCACACTTTCTCCAAGCACTATAGCCTACCTTTATACTCCAAATCTAGAGCAGGTTTTGCCATTGCAGTCTTGCAGGGCATTCTGGCTCCTCCTAGTTCCTCATAGTTATATCTAGTGCCTACCACCCCTTCATAGCTTTGGGATTCTACACATCTGTGATGACTGCAGTTGTATGCACGATGAAAATAGTACAGTTTTGTACCTACCATAAATGTATGTTCGAGTGCTAATACAACTGCAGTCAAGGTTTCCCTCCCACCTTCCCCTCTGGGAACAGGCCTTTTGGCTATCACTTCCTCTTGCTGCCTTATTGGGGTGTTCTTTTATGATGTATTTGCTTGCATCTAAAGTATTGTTTATATGGCTTTCTTACTTCACATATTTATGTATTGCCTTCCTTCTGAGGGCACCTCACATCCGGGGCAAGAAAAACTGAAGAAAATGGCGTCAGCTGGTTCTTTTATACCCCTGTCGCACTGACGTCAGGGAAGAAGTGACGACTACCGACACCAGACCTAGACATTGGAATTCGGCCGACCGAGGACTGACCTGACGGCAGGAGAACCCATCTGTGATGACTGCAGTTGTATTAGCACTTGAACATCTACATTTATGGTAGGTACAAAACTGTACTTTCTTTTTAGGTCAATCACACTTATTTCATGTTTATTATTAGGTCGGTGACACTTATTCCATGTTTCTTGTTACGTCATTCACACTTATTCCATGTTTCTTGTTAGGTCAGTCGCACTTATTCCATGTTCCTTGTTAGGTCAGTCACACTTATTCCATGTTTCTTGTTAGGTCAGTCACACTAATTCCATGTTCCTTGTTAGGTCAGTCACACTTATTCCATGTTTCTTGTTAGGTCAGTCACACTAATTCCATGTTCCTTGTTAGGTCAGTCACACTTATTCCATGTTACATGTTAGGTCAGTCACACATTCCATGTTTCTTGTTAGGTCAGTCACACATTCATTGTTTCTTGTTAGGTCAGTCACACATTCCATGTTTCTTGTTAGGTCAGTCACACTTATTCCATGTTTCTTGTTAGGTCAGTCACACATTCCATGTTTCTTGTTAGGTCAGTCACACTTATTCCATGTTTCTTGTTAGGTCAGTCACACTTATTCCATGTTCCTTGTTAGGTCAGTCACACTTATTCCATGTTTCTT
This sequence comes from Protopterus annectens, assembly GCF_019279795.1. Classification (NCBI taxonomy): domain Eukaryota; kingdom Metazoa; phylum Chordata; order Ceratodontiformes; family Protopteridae; genus Protopterus; species Protopterus annectens. The sequence continues at coordinate 91,904,366 of NC_056735.1, read as the reverse complement.
GTTAGGTCAGTCACACTTATTCCATGTTTCTTGTTAGGTCAGTCACACTTATTCCATGTTCCTTGTTAGGTCAGTCACACTTAATCCATATTTTGTGTTAGGTCAGTCACACTTATTGCATGTTTCTTGTTAGGTCAGTCACACTTATTCCATGTTCCTTGTTAGGTCAGTCACAATTATTCCATGTCGCTTCTTAGGTCAGTCACACTTATTCCATCTTTCTTGTTAGGTCAGTCACACTTATTCCATGTTTTGTGTTAGGTCAGTCACACTTATTGCATGTTTCTTGTTAGGTCAGTCACACTTTTTGCATGTTTCTTGTTAGGTCAGTCACATTTATTCCATCTTTCTTGTTAGGTCAGTCACACTTATTCCATGTTTTGTGTTAGGTCAGTCACACTTATTGCATGTTTCTTGTTAGGTCAGTCACACTTATTCCTTGTTTCTTCTTGGGTCAGTCACACTTATTCCCTGTTTCTTGTTTGGTCAGTCACACTTATTCCATGTTCCTTGTTAGGTCAGTCACACTTATTCCATGTTTCTTGTTAGGTCAGTCACACTTATTCCTTGTTTCTTGTTAGGTCATTCACACTTATTCCATCTTTCTTGTTAGGTCAGTCACACTTATTCCATGTTTCTTGTTAGGTCAGTCACACATTCCATCTTCCTTGTTAGGTCCATCAACCTTATTTCATGTTTGTAGTTAGGTCAGCCACACTTATTCCATGTTCCTTGTTAGGTCAGTCACACTTATTCCATGTTTCTTGTTAGGTCAGTCACACTTATTCCATGTTTCTTGTTAGGTCAGTCACACTTATTCCATGTTTCTTGTTAGGTCAGTCACACTTATTCCACGTTCCTTGTTAGGTCAGTCACACTTATTCCATGTTTCTTGTTAGGTCAGTCACACTTATTCCAGTTTTCTTGTTAGGTCAGTTACACTTATCCCATGTTTCTTGTTAGGTCAGTCACGTGTATTCTATGTTTCTTGTTAGGTCAGTCACAATTATTCCATGTTTCTTGTTAGGTCAGTCACACTTATTCCATGTTTCTTGTTAGGTCAGTCACACTTATTCCATGTTTCTTGTTCGGTCAGTCACACTTATTCCATGTTTCTTGTTAGGTCGCTCACACTTATTGCATGTTTCTTGTTACGTCATTCACACTTATTCCATGTTTATTGTTAGGTCAGTTACACTTATTTCATGTTTCTTGTTAGGTCAGTCACACTTATTGCATGTTTCTTGTTAGGTTAGTCACACTTATTGCATGTTTCTTGTTCGGTCAGTCACACTTATTCCATGTTTCTTGTTAGGTTAGTCACACTTATTGCATGTTTCTTGTTAGGTCAGTCACACTTACTTGGTGTTTCTTGTTAGGTCCGTCACAATTATTCCATGTTTCTTGTTAGGTTAGTCACACTTATTGCATGTTTCTTGTTAGGTCAGTCACACTTATTCCATGTTTCTTGTTAGGTCAGCCACACTTATTGAAAGTTTCTTGTTAGGTCAGTCACACTTATTCCATGTTTCTTGTTAGGTCAGTCACACTTATTCCGTGTTTCTTGATAGGTTAGTCACACTCATTCCATGTTTCTTGTTAGGTCAGTCACACTTATTCCATGATACTTGTTAGGTCAGTCATACTTATTTCATGTTTCTTGTTAGGTCGATCACAAATTCCATGTTTCTTGTTAGGTCAGTCATACTTATTTCATGTTTCTTGTTAGGTCGATCACAAATTCCATGTTTCTTGTTTGGTCAGTCACACTTATCCCATGTTTCTTGTTAGGTCAGTCACACTTATCCCATGTTTCTTGTTAGGTCAGTCACACTTATTCCATGTTTCTTGTTAGGTCAATCACACTTATTCCATGTTTCTTGTTAGGTCAGTCACACTTATTGCATGTTTCTTGTTAGGTGAGTCACACTTATTGCATGTTTCTTGTTAGGTCAGTCACACTTATTCCATGTTTCTTGTTAGGTCAGTCACACTTATTCCATGTTTCTTGTTAGGTCAGTCACACTTATTGCATGTTTCTTGTTAGGTGAGTCATACTTATTGCATGTTTCTTGTTAGGTCAGTCACACTTATTCCATGTTTCTTGTTAGGTCAGTCACACTTATTCCATGTTTCTTGTTAGGTTAGTCACACTTATTCCATGTTTCTTGTTAGGTCAGTCACACTTATTCCATGTTTCTTGTTAGGTCATTCACACTTATTCCATGATTCTTGTTAGGTCAGTCACACTTATCCCATGTTCCTTGTTAGGTCAGTCACACTTATCCCATGTTTCTTGTTATGTCAGTCACACTTATTGCATATTTCTTGTTAGGTCAGTCACACTTACTTCGTGTTTCTTGTTAGGTCAGTCACAATTATTCCATGTTTCTTGTTAGGTCAGTCACACTTATTCCATGTTTTTTGTTAGGTCAGCCACACTTATCCCATGTTCCTTGTTAGGTCAGTCACACTTATTCCATGTTCCTTGTTAGGTCAGTCACACTTATTCCATGTTTCTTGTTATGTCAGTCACACTTATTGCATATTTCTTGTTAGGTCAGTCACACTTACTTCGTGTTTCTTGTTAGGTCAGTCACAATTATTCCATGTTTCTTGTTAGGTCAGTCACACTTATTCCATGATTCTTGTTAGGTCAGTCACACTTATTTCATGTTTATTGTTAGGTCGGTGACACTGATTCCATGTTTCCTGTTAGGTCAGTCACACTTATTCCATGATTCTTGTTAGGTCAGTCACACTTATCCCATGTTCCTTGTTAGGTCAGTCACACTTATCCCATGTTTCTTGTTATGTCAATCACACTTATTGCATGTTTCTTGTTAGGTCAGTTACTCTTATTCCATGTTTCTTGTTAGGTCGGTCACACATTCCATGTTTCTTGTTAGGTCAGTCACACTTATTCCATGTTTCTTGTTAGGTCCGTCACACTTATTCCATGTTTCTTGTTAGGTCATTCACACTTATTCCATGTTTCTTGTTAGGTCAGTCACACTTATTCCATGTTTTTTGTTAGGTCAGTCACACTTATTCCATATTTTTTGTTAGGGTCAGTCACACCTATTCCATGTTTTTTGTTATATCATTCACACTTATTCCATGTTTCTTGTTATGTCTGTCACCCTTATTCCACATTTCTTGTTGTTTCATGTCTTTTGGCAGGAAACCCTGCTGTAAATACAGAAATATTGTCTGAATGCTTTCTCTCCTTTCTAAAATTGAAGAACGAACCACATATCTATAGTCGCAGTGATGTTGTACCAGAGTAGAGGTGTGCCATTTAATTCTGGCACACAGTATTTGGCTAATTCCCATAACTTCAGAAAAAATCTCCTTGATTAGTTAATGTTACTGTTAAAATACCTGTCAGGTGTTATGAATGATTCAGCGAGGGGGCAGGTCTTTAGTTTTCTACCACAGAATGGCTGTAATAGCAAAAGAACATAGATCTGCTCCCCAGAATTACCCAGAGTACAGTACATCTAGGGTATTGATGTGAGTTACCTAAAATGGTTCTCCTGCTGCATCACAGATTTCCATGTTTCCTTTAATACAGATCATCAGAAGGACATCATATGAGTAAGAGAAAATACAGAGGTACTACAGGTATGGGGATTTTGGGGCTGTAGAAAGATACTACAGTAACATCAGAGGGATAGTATATGTAAGATATGAGGGTAAATGACCTGGGATATACCTCACTGGGCTGTATGAAAAAAAGACATTATGGATCTCAATGAATATGTGTCGCAGACAGACATACCTTGCACTGAGCAACATTCTACCTTCTCCAAGAGTTAAAAATTGGTTTAGTTTCTAGTGTCATTCCAGGGGATTCAATATCTATTCCCATGGGAGGACAAGGTTAAAGACTGAATTGCTTTGCTAAGGCTGGTCTGCACCTGTCTTCCTTGGGGTTTTGGATATTGGCTAAAACTTTATCCACTCCCTTAGAGCCTTTTTACACAATGCCAAAATGACAAAGCTACTAACACAGCAAAAAAAAATAAAAAATAAAAAATACTCAAAGCAACCTTAAGGTGTTACTGGTCAATGCCAGGAACCTAAACAAGAAACTCCACTCCTTAAATGCTCTCCTCACTCTAGGGAATGTTGACATATGTGCTTTTACCGAGACTTGGTTTAAAGCCACTGTACAAAGCTACAGTACCTTCCACATATTTAAGCCAACAGTAGCATAGACAGGGACTAAAGGTAGAGGTGTATCAACTATGCTAACAACAAGTACAACTCCAACTTGGTTAAACACAATGATGTCCTGGAGTTCATCCTCATCCAAGTCTCTTTAGACAGAGGTCCACCAATACTCTGGAACAAGCTACCCATCTTTGTCAAGCAAAGTTCCTCATTAGCACTCTTCAAGAAAAATCTTGATGAGTGGATGTCAAATAGAAAATGCACCCCAGGTATCACTTCTGTGTCTCTGCTCAACAGTGGCACAGGAAAAAAACTCTTGGGTGGCGTAAGCCAGGGAACCTTGTTGGCTAGGCTTACGTAGGCCCTTGGGCCAATAGCCTAGTACCTACCTATGAACCTATAAGAAAATGTCAGTCTACAGAGTCATGTTAAAATTATGAAGACCTTAAGGGAGTGAATGGAAAAAGTGGAAAGTATCTGTCCAAGGACAGAGACTAAGCCAAAGCCTTGGCAGTACCTCTGGAGTGAGGTAGACTACAGAAAATGAAATCTTATAAATTTTGACTTGAACCGATCAGCTGTGAAGATATTTTTAAATAAAATTGCACAGCTTGAACATGTGTTGACTAGAAACAGCTTTTACATTAGTAACACAAAAACTCCTACTGAATAAGAGACGTTTTTTCATGTTAACATGGAGTGCATTATTTAAAAGATCGCTGTCACTGACTAAACAGATAGCGTTGGTGGTAATCAGGAACGCAGACATTGTGTTGTAGCTTGTTCAAAAGCCGTACTGCTACCCTGGAGAGTGGATGCACCTTTCCTGAACTAACGTAATCATTTGTCGGTAGAGAATGTGTTTGAGAACTGTAGATACATAAGAGAGCATAACGGTGAGGCACCCTGGGTAAATTCAGTGCGGTAAGTGAATTTAAAGTGATGTAATAGTCACACTCTCCTATTTTGTGGAGATGGGAAAGAGAGGGAGAGTGACACTGAACATGAAGTTGAGAGACTGGCAGATAAAGACAGCGTATGTTGTGAGACTCTGCATGGATGGCAATAGGAAAAGGTAGAAGATGATGTATTAGGAGCTTTGATGAAAACTTCATAAACTGTTCTGAGAAATGGTACTTAATTCAAAGGGTGGGTACTATAGCTTAGAATCTGAGAGCTTGATATGGGGACCAGGTTGGGTAAGGATAGGTGGGCTATTTCCTGGGCTGCAGAAGGGAGATAAGGCCTTAATGTAACACGTTCTAAGTATTTTAAGATGGGCTACTTTCTAACTTCACCCTTTTGAAATCAGATTGTTACATGCTGATAAATGCTAATTTAAAGTCACCGTGGAACTGTCAAAGTTAAGCATGCAACACTTAGTATAACAGCTTTATGCTTAGGTTTCTGGATTAAAATCCACCTGCAACTCTGATATGTTGGGTATAGCATGTTGTAGATTCCCCTCACCCATCTACCTGTGTCCATAAAAGTGCCAACATGCACTGTTTTCATTATAGAAAGATTAAAAAATGAAACTGCCATGTCAAACACCTCCACAATGCCCAGCATGAGGATAACCAGAATATCTTTTAAAAACAAATTTGTGACTCAGAGATAATATACTTTACAGGAACTAATGCTTCTTTGCTCCTTGCAGAGATAGCTATAAATCTGAATATGTTGTTGTGTTTTTGTTAGACTCTCTCACTTAGCGTGGTGTTCCCCACTAAAATTCTGTCACTCAGATGTAATATTTTTTGATAGTAACAAAGAGAAAACAGAATGTGGTGCAGGCAAATGGTTCCACCAAAAAGCCAATGTACTCAAAAATATAGTAGAACCAAACCATAGCCAGTATCCAGAAAAAAGAAACTTGTCATGGTGAGCTACATAGGAGTTTTTATTGGTTGGAATATATTTTAAATACCAAAGTAAAGAGATGTTGTCTTGTCTGATGAAGCGGCAACACTTGTCACAAAAGCGCTCACCATGAAAAGTTTATTTTTTCTAGATACTGGCTGTGGTTTGGTTCTACTATATTTTTCAGTACAATATTTTTTGATGCAGAAATGGGCAAAGCCTTCTAAGTCAAAGGCTAGGTAGTTTGACAATTAAAGGAGATGGTTAGGCTAGCATCACTTAACTAGTTGCTTCCTGTAGTCCATGATTTGAATCCTTCAGCCTGCATTTGTGTACTGTCTGACAATGAGTGAATCAAATAAATAATGCTCCTTGGATGAACCTAAAAACAAGACCAAACTAGATCAACGCCGCACTCCAGTTAACAAATACAAACAAATAAATAGATATAATGTTACTACAGAAAGCACTTATTAATTAGGTAATCATTGTTTTTATAACACAGCTTTTAATTGATGTTTTGTAAAAAAAAAAATAGAACTATATAAATATGCCAACCTTTGCAGTGAAGCATAAAAGGCTTACACTGTTATTTTAAAAGAGGCATTTATATCAGCATATGCGAAGATAAATGCGTATTTTACCTAAAAATTTAAATAAGTAGGTGATATAATTCCATTTACTGAAACAGATCTGCTGGTTATGACAGATGACTGTATAAATGTAACATGAAATCTCATTGCATTATAATGCATGCATTACTTGATGGCCCAGGTCATTCTGGAAAGGGTCACTACAGAGTGTACCTACTTCATTAACAAAAATAAATAAATAAACCAACAAAGTTTTATAATAAAACCTACGTCAGCTTTCAGATTACATGAGCTCTTCATCAAGACTTAATACATCATTCATAATGGATATGGTGCTTCAGTGGCAGGATAGAGGATACATCATTTCTTTCTCACTGGCTAAATAAACATTTTGAAATACACCAGTGTACGAAACATCCTTAGTGTATAACTTAGACTTATGACAGAGAGATTTAAGAGTTTGGAAGTCTTGTCAGTAGATGTGTAGGTTTCTAGACAGACACACAAACATGGACATAATCTTCTCTGTTTCAAGCATCAATTCAAAAAGTGAAACTATCTTTTATAAAGACATCCATTTAATAACTTTCCATCGTATACATGCATTCCTATTACAAATTTATATTAAACAGTAAAGGTGTAAATATGTCAGTAAACACTGGCTGAAGATTTCCAAAATGTACAGCATTTTCCCTGATACTAACATCTCATCTCACCTACATACCTCCTTTTTTGTTTAATCTTGTTACTTTCATTTTAAAATCTCTCCACTTTTTAGACATATTCACATGTTTAGAAAGTACATAATATATTTTACACTCTCTCCCCCCTCTCTCTCTCTACATATATATATATATATATATATATATATATATATATATATATATATATGTATACAGGTATATATATATATATATATATATATATATATATATATATATACACACACACACACACACACACACACACACACACACACACACACACACACACACACAGACACACACACAAACTTATGACAATAGAGGTATAAAAATTATTATTTGCACAAGACCTACAAAATCTATTGGTTTCATGTATATACTCAGATGAAGCTTTTATAGTAGCAAAGAAAAAAAGTTTTTCTTTTTTTTTCTTTACAGAATCAATGTTTGTTTATTTGCAATTAAAAGATTGTGCATACCTGAAACATAAAGTGGAGGACCATGAAAACATCATAAGTACTTCCTGTTTATGCACTTTAACTTTGAGAGCTCACTGGTGCCCTCATTAGGCTTGCATTTATAAAGTCAGAATGACCAATTGATGATTCAGATATATTTAAGCAACTTATTACATATCCTGCACTGCACATACATGTATTCAGAGGCAACTGCATATTAAACCAATACTGAAAAAGTGCAGCTTCTCCAAGAAGAAATGCATTATCATTGTGATAAATAAATAAACTGATAAATCAAATATTATCCTAGAACTCATTCCAAATATCACTTTCTACTAATTACATTCAGATTCAAATAATTTAAAAATGAAGAAACAAATGCATAAAAGACATCCTGAGTAGCTACACTGTTTACTAGGAACGCGTACAAATGCAAGTGGCATTTATTTTTAAACAACTCATTTCTTTATTAATTTTGAAAGATAGGAAACACTGTTTAAGTATAAATTTTCACTATTTATCAAATAAAATGTGATGAACTTTAAATGAATTAAGGACAGCTTATTTTGTGAATGAAAGTAGCCCATCTTAAAATACTTAGAAAGTGTTACATTAAGGCCTTATCTCCCTTCTGCAGCCCAGGAAATAGCCCACCTATCCTTACCCAACCTGGTCCCCATATCAAGCTCTCAGATTCTAAGCTATAGTACCCACCCTTTGAATTAAGTACCATTTCTCAGAACAGTTTATGAAGTTTTCATCAAAGCTCCTAATACATCATCTTCTACCTTTTCCTATTGCCATCCATGCAGAGTCTCACAACATACGCTGTCTTTATCTGCCAGTCTCTCAACTTCATGTTCAGTGTCACTCTCCCTCTCTTTCCCATCCCCACAAAACAGGAGAGTGTGACTATTACATTACTTTAAATTCACTTACCGCACTGAATTTACCCAGGGTGCCTCACCATTATGCTCTCTTATATATCTACAGTTCTCAAACACATTCTCTACCGACAAATGATTACGTTAGTTCAGGAAAGGTGCATCCACTCTTCAAGGTAGCAGTACGGCTTTTGAACAAGCTACAACACAATGTCTGCTTTCCTGATTACCACCAACGCTATCTATTTAGTCAATGACAGCGATCTTTTAAATAATGCACTCCGTGTTAACATGAAAAAAGGTCTCTTATTCAGTAGGAGTCTTTGTGTTACTAATGTAAAAGCTGTTTCTAGTCAACACATGTTCATGCTGTGCAATTTTATTTAAAAATATCTTCATAGCTGATCGGTTCAAGTCAAAATTTATAAGACTTCATTTTCTGTAGTCTACCTCACTCTAGAGGTACTGCCAAGGCTTTGGCTTAGTCTCTGTCCTTGGACAGATACTTTCCACTTTTTCCATTCACTCCCTTAAGGTCTTCATAATTTTAACATGACTCTGTAGACTGACATTTTCTTATAGGTTCATAGGTTCATAGGTAGGCACTAGGCTATCAGCCCAAGGGCCTACATAAGCCTAGCCAACAAGGTTCCCTGGCTTACGCCACCCATGAAAGTTATTTTCCTGTGCCACTGTTGAGCAGAGACACAAAAGTGATCCCGGGGTGTATTTCCTATTTCCCATCCACTCATCAAGATTTTTCTTGAAGAGTGCTAATGAATCTTCCTACTCAACTCTTCTTAGAATTTCTCCACATTACAAAATTCTGTGACGAATGACCTATAATGTTTACCGTTGGCTATATCTTCATTATCTCACACTTAACTCAATAAAATATCTATGTTGCCTGGAACCCCTCAAAGTTAAAGCAACAGCACTTTTTTTTGCTGTCACTGACCCTAATAGTAATCCTACAGAGCATATGAACCTCTACAAATACCTTGGTGGTCTGCTGGATCAAAGCCTCACTTTCAGTGAACATACCAAATTCATACTCTCAAAGAGCTCCAAAATTTCTAAGCTGTGATACAGGCCCACACACCTTACCTCATAAAATGTACTATATAGCTAAAGATATTCTCATCTCTAAACCTGACTACCATCTCCCTCTTCTCTCCGGAGCTGACTCTAGTGTGGGTTGACATAATGGTTAAGGTATTTGGCCTCACAAACACAAGGTACAGGGTTTGATCCCATATGAACAATAGTAACCCTTTAACCTAACTCCTTCCAGAACAAAGACTGCATCTTACACATCATCATGAGCACTCTACCCATCAATCTAAGGGCCACCCTTTTATTTGCCATAATAATGTATAAGATTCTGTTTTTAAATGTCTGCCGTCCCCTAGGTCATCTCCTTGTTACTACCTATAAACGTTTGTGCAGAAAGTAGATAACAATGCTATCTCCCTGCAAATACTTCCCTCTCTCTTAAGCTACACTGGCAGAGCCTTTCACAAACATATTACCACTATGTAAAATACATTTCTCCTAAATATAACTCTCTTCTTGAAAACTGACCCCTAAGGCAAATACTTTTTCTAATATACTACCTTAGCAACCACTCCTGCCCATTTCCAAACCAGTATTTATCCTCATAAATACTTTTTTGGTTAACATACATTTTGTTAATGCTCACTGTATATATTTATAAATCTTTAAATTGGTAAAATCTGAAAATAAACTAAACTCTGTCTCATAGTTTCTGTTCATTTCTTTCTGGTGTATTTTGTATCATTGTTTAGCGCTCTCAGACTTGACTGGCATTAATGCTGTTCTATATTTCTGTTTCTCGCCATGGCCAGTCAAACTACCTGGTTCACAAATGGATAAATAAAATACTAAAATTGCCTTAAAATGTTTGATCTCTTTAAAGAATACACTAGGAAACAATTGTTTTGTTGTTTTTCATACTATTGGCAAACATAATAAGTAAACCAAAAAACAAGTTAAAACAAAGTATTGTCAGCGTGTACTATATCCAGCAAAAGACCAACATACACATCAATATTTTTATCTATAGGTAGAAAACACTTTTAATGTAAGTAAAAACTAAAAATTACATTGTTTCTATTTGATAGATGCTCTTGTGTATGGAATATCTAGCACATGATAGCTGATTTGACACCACTGTTGATGACATTTTAAAGCCAACCCTCCTATTTCTGTCAGTTACAAACATAAATTTATATTTAAATCAGTTTAAACCAAGTGTACAAGATATAAAAGCCTTTACGCGCACATGCAAACACACACACACACACACACACACACACACACACACACACACACACACACACACACACACGCACAAATGCCCACTCAGGGACAGAACCACAAACATGCAGCATACACACACATACACACTAGCACACACAAATGCAAGCACACATATGTACATATATATGTGTGTGTGTGTGTGTGTGTGTGTGTGTGTGTGTGTGTGTGTGTGTGTGTGTGTGTGTGTGTGTGTGTGCGTGTGTGTGTGCGTGTGTGTGCGTGTGTGTGTGTGTGTGTGTGTGTGTGTGTGTGTGTGTGTGCGTGTGTGTGCGTGTGTGTGTGTGTGTGTGTGTGTGTGTGTGTGTGTGTGTGTGTGTGTGTGTCTGTTCATGATTATCTGGTTTTGTTTATTCTGGAAGAGGAGGTACACTACCTCCAAGGGCCTTTAGAGTGATAACCTAGTTAGTAGATGACCTAATTACTATACAAGCATAGGCAATGCAAATATGCTAGGTATATTTGTATGTGTAATGGTGTAATACAGAAATACAAGAAGGCTCAGGAATAAGACAAAGTAACAAAAAAGATATTAACTGAGTGGGGGAGATAGCAAAGTGAAAAGTGAGGCAGAATTTAAGGAAAGAAGGGAATGCAAGGGAAAGGTCAGTGAGCAGTATTTAGCTGACTGGCAAAAGCGGATTGACCAATGAAAGGTGCTGTGCCTATACTGAAGAAACTGAATAGATAGAAATGCATAGTTCTGCATTGTACCCAATTACTTATGTAATAGCATACAATCTGCATCTTCAATGTGGGAGATATGCCGTCATCAGGGAATGGGTGTGTGGTGCTCTACCTTCTGGTACCTTCACATCCTCGTGCTAATTATAATCAAAAGAAAAAAAAACTAGGGCATCAAGGTATAAATGTTTTTTTTTCTTTAGTTATCTACCCTTTGTTGACCTAGTTAGTTCCATTAGGCCACTGACCTCTTTTCATAGGACATTCAAGGTGATATTCATACTAACCAGGGAGAATTTGGCTGGGACACTGGGGAATTCCTGATACTCTTTTTGATAAATGCCTTGGGATCTTTTGCATCCACCTGAGCTACCAATATCTCAGACAGATGAGGACTTGGTTTAATATGTCATCCATAGGACAATATGGTCAATAGTGCAGCACACACACACGCTTATCATGCACTGCAGCACACACACACACACACACACACACACACACACACACACACACACACACACACACACACACACACTTATCATGCACTGCAGCACACACACACACACACACCCACTTATCATGCACTGCAGCACACACACACACACACACACACACACACACACACACACACACACACACACATACACTTATCATGCACTGCAGCACATACACACACACTTATCAAGCACTGCAGCACATACACACCCACTTATCATGCACTGCAGCACATACACACACACTTATCAAGCACTGCAGCACATACACACCCACTTATCATGCACTGCAGCACACACACACACGCACACACTTATCATGCACTGCAGCACACATGCACACACACATGCACTGCAGCACACACACACCTACTTATCATGCACTGCAGCACACACACACACACGCACACACTTATCATGCACTGCAGCACACACATACCCACTTATCATGCACTGCAGTGTCAGCACTGGAAAATGTAATCCACTTACTTAGTGTCAGAACAGACCCCACAGCCTTCTGCACCAAAGGTTAGTGTGCAACCTATTGAGCAACTAAGACTACCTGGAGAGGGCTGCCATGCAGGTAGGTAGGCAGGCATGACGGTTCTTAATGTCCTTGCCACCATCTTGGCTTTGAAGACATTATTATAGCTTAATGTCACACTATAGGTGGAGAGATGAGTGACCTGAGTAACAGTGAAGGGTTACATTTGCTTCCCTATGCAAGCACATATTCCAGCACACCCATCCCAAGTCATGTACTGCTATTCCAGCCCCTTCTCCGAGGGGATTGAAGCTGTATGTGGCTGGCTCTGCTCCAGTCATTTGGGTCATAGTCAAGGCATTATCCCTCTTAATCACTAGTGCTGGTAGTATTTAATCTGATTTTGGACCAGGCTTTGATACAACACTTCAACATCCCTTCACAGTGTCCCTCCTCAGTCACCAACTTTAGTGTCTCAAAGACAGAGTAACAATCTCACTATATTAAATCCCTGCCAAGAAAATTCACTAGCAGAGGGTCTCTAATGGTAAACTGACAATCTATTCTTTGCAAACACCACCTGTTCTACCTCTATAAGTTCTGGACGTTTCTCTTCTAATGTGGTTCACAGCACCCTTGCAAGAATCTTAATATCTGCATAGTCCAAAAAGATAAGTCAGTATTTGTTAGATCTTCCTGACTGCCTGTGTCTTTATATAAAACTGCTATTTTAGCTCCCTCACTGTATTCAGAATCTTTCTCCACAACAGTCTCATCAGAGATATTAATCTATCTATAGAGGTCTACCAGAAACCCAGCCAGGCCACCTGCCTTACCACCTTTCAGATGCTTTATACTTTCAATTACTTTTCCCTTGGCTATTAATACCATGCTAGAAAGATGCATTCTGTTCTCCTCAACCATCACTGGCCTTTCCACTCCTCCAAACATTGTCCATTTCTTTTGTCCTCTCTCTATATAATTCTGAATAAAATTCCAAAAAAAATCTGTCATGCTCTCAACATTAATACATTTCTTAAAGCTGCCTTCAACTTTAGTCCCATTATCTGCGCTTGTTCTTTTCTTCTTTAAGACTTCATGATAATAATGTAATGTTTACTTCTCTTAGGTTCATAGGTGGGTACTAGGCTATCTGCCTGAAGGCTTTTATAAGCTTAGCCAGAATGTGTTAGCTTTCGCCTCCCCCTTAGATTAGTTCTCTGTGCCTCTGTCCAGCAGAGCCACTGAAGTGATTCTTGAGGTAAACTTTCTGTTTCCCATCCACTCGTCAAGGTTTCTTTTGAAGAGTGTTAGTGAGGAGCTCTGCCTAATGTAGATTGGGATCTTGTTCCAAAGCATGGTAAGTCTCTGGGACAGGAATCTATCCCTCCAGCACATCCTATTTATCGTTGTGGTGAGGTTTAGATCCCTAGAGCATGTGGCTAGAGGGGAATAGGTTTTCTTTAGGTGGAGCATGTCCATCAAATCTGGGTTGGACATGGTCTTGTATGCCAGGCAGAGTTCACCTCTGAGTAGGTGGTATGCAACCAAGTACAGCTGGAGTTTTTTCAGTTGAGCTGCAAAGGGCATCTGTTTGAGGCCAGTGATCCACTTGGTGAGGTACTTCTGTGGTCTTTCCAGCTGTTGCAGGTATCTTGTAAGGTACATCCCAAATGGGGCGTTGTACTCTATGATGGGTCTGATGAGTGATAAGTAGAGGAGCATAATGACCTCATTTGATCTGGATATGAACCCTTTTGTGATTAGGTGGGCCACGTAGAAGGATTTTCTAACCACTTTGGAGATGTGATTATCAAAGGTGAGATTACTATCTACTTGGGTCCCTAGATCCTTTATTAGGTCTTCAGTATTTAGGGGACTGCCACCTATGTGGTAGTTTGTGGGTACTTTGTTTTTTCCAAAGGGGATGACTATGCACTTTTTAGCATTTAGCTTGAGGCCATGATTTTGACAACAGGTATCTGTCTCAGTGAGACCCTTTTGGAGGATGTCTGTGTCAACCGGAGAGTCAGTTATAGCCCCTAGTTTGCAATCGTCTGCGAACTTGGTCAGCCATAGTCCTACTGTGCTTGCCTTTACCTCTAAGAAGTATATGCCAAACAGGAAGGGTCCTAGGACTGAGCCCTGGGGAATGCCACTTGTAACCGGTTTAGAGTTGGACCTAGCTCGTGCAACTCTCACCATGTGGGTTCTATCCATGAGCCAGTTGACAACTCATCTTGTGATGTAGGGGTTTATGTTCAGGCTGGTGAGCTTGTCTATAATACCAGAATGGGGAATTGTGTCAAAGGCCTTAGCGAGGTCTAGGTAGGCTGTGTGTACCACCTTTCCCTCGTCTATAGCCTTGGTAACTGTCTCAAAGAAGTCCACCAGGTTTAGGAGGCATGATTTGCCCTTAACAAAGCCGAACTGGGTAGGGTCCAGTGTTTGGAGGTTCCCAATGTTTCTGTTAATGAGTTCCATGATGATGCGTTCCATAGCCTTGCAGACCAAGCAAGTCAGACTTATAGGGCAATAGTTCTCGGGATTTGTTTTAGCTCCACCTTTGTGGAGCGGAATAACCGTTGCTGTGTGCCACTCTATGGGTATGTAGCCTGTGGAGAGGCTGAGTTTGAACAGTGTGTTTAGTTGAGGAGTTAGTTCGTCTTTGAGCTCATGTAGGACTCAGCCTGGGACACCATCCAGTCCCATTGATGCTGTGTTTTTGGCTTTGGAGGGGGCTGTTTTAACCTGAGTGTCTGTGATTTCAGGGACTCTACATTCTACTGGTATGGTTATGGGCCCTTTTAGGGGTGAGAGGAGGGTGAAGTTTGTGCTGAACCTGTCTGCCAGGATGTTGGGGATATCGGTCGGTTCAGTGTATTTTGTGCCATTCCGCACTAACTCCGAGCAGATCTGAGCATTGCCACTTAGATTCTTGACATAGCTAAAGAATGCCATGTGGTTATCTTTGGAGTCTTTGGCTATTTTTCTTTCAAAGCTCGCCTTGGATGATTTTATGAGGGATCGTAGTTTCTTGCTGATACTGATCAGGGATGTCTTCCCTTCTTGGGATTTTACTCTTTTCTGTACTAGTTTCCTCCTTTTATTGTATAGCTTGTTTATGGCAGGAGTCCACCAGACTGGTTTACTTTTCTTGAAGGAGTGAGTCTTGGTTTTGCTTGGGATGGCGTGATCCATGCATTCTTGTAGGTGCCCGTAGAATGCATTAGTAAAGGATTTTGCAGCTTGGACAGCATTATCTTTCAGCATGGGGGCTTTAAAACTTTCCATCTTGGTCTTAAGTAATGTGAAGTTTGCTTTTGAAATGCTTTTCACGGTGGTTTCCTTGTCCGGGGGTGGGGGTGGAATGTGGATATCCAAAGTGATTTGTTTATGGTCAGATCTAACCAGTGAGGGGTTGACCTCTGGTGTTGAACACCGGTCGCCCATGTTGGTGATGACCAGGTCCAATATGTTGTCACCTCTGGTGGGAGTGTTGACCAGTTGAACCAGGGCATTTGAGTTTATAAATTCTAGGAAATGTTGGACAAGGTAATTAGCACTTGAGTAGTTCTCCCAGTTAATGTTTGGGTAATTGAAATCACCCAATATTAGGGTGTTTGGTAGGACATTTATGTTTCCCATTGTTTCCAGAAATGCGGAATGGGGGTCCTGTGACATGGTGGGTGATCTGTAGCAAGCTACAGTTTGATTTGCAGTTTTGCCCATTGTTAGTTGCACATGGATGATCTCTGAAGCATCGTGCTGTACCACTAACCTGGAGGTGTGGGTATTCTTGATGAATATGGATACATCCCCGCCTTTTGAATTCTGGTTTGGGTTCTGTGGCCGAAATGTATGGTATGAGTTGTAGCCTGGTAGTGCTGGGGTGCTCTCTGGAGACTTAAACCAGGTTTCTGTTAGTGCACATATATCGATTTTTTTCCATAATGAGGAGTGCCTTGGGTGCGTGCATTTTGAGGTTTAGACTTCTGGTATTGAGTAGCATTACACTCAGTTTTTTGTTATTTGTGCTATTTATGGTGGTGGGCTTGTCTTTTGAGCCTTGCCTAAAAATGGCACTATGGGGGTGGCAAGAGCCTTGGCCAGTATTCGAAAGCCTAAGGGTGACAGGTACAAGCCATCTCTAGCAAAGCAGAGTGGCTTGTTGAGCATGTCATCCCATGCAGACAGACACTGGATCCCCTTTGAATAACACCAGAAACATAACCAATTGTTGAAATTGATATTTTTTTCTTTATACTGTGGTATCTTTCTTGATGATGGCAGGATGCTACTCAGGGTCAGGGTCATACCGGCCTGGGCTATGTGATCAGAGAGCTCTTCCTTGTCTCTTTTCATGTAGTCCAGGGAAGTATGACTCAGGCCATTTACATCAACATGGACAATGACAGAGTCATATTTGTACTTGTTCTGGAGTGACCTGAATGCTTGTGTTATGTGGTGGATCCTGGGACCCGACAAACAGCTAACAGTAACCTTCTCCTTATTCAGTCTAGTGAGTGGGACGTCAGTGTGCCTGACTATAGAGTCACCTATTACTAGTATGTTGGGTATGTTATTTTGCCTTACTGGCTGTGAATTCATGGCACACTGGTTTTGTGAAGTATGTGTTTCATGGTTTGTGTTGGGAGTGGAGGTTGCTTGGATGTTTGTTTTGGAGGTCTCTGTTGGTTTTACAGATTTTTATTTAGAGCCTCCGAGTATGTTTTCATGTATTTATGTGTGTTTTTGCCGGTGCTGGTTTAATGGGTCTATGTGAGACTGGTGGTGTGATGCAAGTATTTCCCTTCTCCTCTTGACTGTCTGATCCAGTCTTGGGTTGAGAGAGCTTAGCCTCCAGTTTGGCTGTATAATTGTATCTCTCACATGTATTAGTGTTTGTTGGTAGGAGGAGGGGGGTGTCTGTGTACATGAGGCAGTTGTAACATTGTCTCAAAATGCCCAGATTCACCAGCTGGACTGGAGAGTACACGTGAAACTGCCCTTTGGACATGCCTGGATAGGTACGGTGAACTGTTTTACTGGATGGCTGGTAAGGTCTAATAGACAGCCTTGTCCTTCTGTAGAGTACAGAAGAGTCTAGTGCTAGGGTTTATAAGTGCTTGCTATATGTTTTGAGCAAGTGCCGGGCTGAGAAATGAATGGCTTGAGTGCTTAAGTTGAAAGTTTCCACCAAAAGCAGCTTTCCACCAATAAACTTTTAAAAACAAATAAAAAAATAGCTGTGTCTTCTTAGGTTACCACACTTTAATAAAACAATAAAATCACCTTTAGTTAGTGCTTTTGTCTCAACTCTACAGAGACTTCTTCAGTCTGAGGTTAACTTCTACAAAATTATTTTTTAAGGCTTCAATTGTCAAATGATTTAAACTCATCACATGATAAATTCACTTTAAAATGTCAGTTCCTCTTCCTTCTAACTTCCAAAAAGCTAACTTTATGAAAATACTACAAAAAAGTTAAGAAAAACATTTAAAAATTAAACTCAGGAAAGACTTTATACATTTCCTGAAATACTTAATACATTTGAAAACATTTAAGAAACGCACTTTCACCAACATATTACTACACTACATGTTTTTAAAAAGTATTACTAATGTCTGAGCCTCTTCCCTTTCAAATACATAACACATTCCTCCCGACCATTCAAACCTGGTGGGAAGCAGGCATTAAGTCTGACCTGCCATAGGTATTGTAGCCAACCCAGCTCTTCTTCTATATTCATAACAGTAGTATCACTAGGAAGGGCCTCTTCTGCCAAGACTGTATACTCTCTTTTATAATTTTTTAACTTATAATGTTTGCTTAAAGCATTCTTTTCATCCCCTCGCTGTATTGCATATTTGTGCTCACAAATCCTTTTATATAGCTCTCTAGGTTTTCTGCCAGTATATAAGGATTTACAATCCAGGCAGCTTATTAAATATACAATATTTTTTGATTTACAATTAAAAACACCTGGAGCTCTAACCACATTCTTAGCCACCTTTATTTCTGAGGAATCGGTGTATTTAAAGTTGCACATATTACAATTACAGCATCTTATTTTCTCTCTCATATTTGCTACTTCCTTTGGTTTATTTGGTTTAACTTGAAAGAAGTTCTAATAACTTTTAGCCCTCTTCTGCACAAACTTTGGTTCTTCACCTGTTTTGTTAATTATTTCACTATTTGTTTTAAGCACTCCCCATTTACGATTTATCACCCTTTTTATAAGCTCCTGAATCTACACTATGTTGTATGCTCATTGCTGTTCTGTACTTATATTGTGTCATACAAGATTCATTTCTTGTTTTACTTTTTTCTGTCGTCTCTATTCGTTCCTGTAATATTTTCATTACTTCTTTTTCTGGATATCCTTTAACTTTCATCTTAGAACAAAAGTCTTTCCCCTCATTTTGAAAATCTTCATCTTTATATGTTAAGCTACTTACTCTACTTAACTGTCCCTTTATTATATTCATTTTGGTTTTCTTGGGGTGCAAACTTAAATAGAGTAAATAACTATTATTCTGAGCTTCTTTCTTATAGATTTTAGATACCAGCCTTTCTTTCTCTTTATATACTGTAACATCTAGATAATTAATTTCTTTCTTATTATAATTGTGTATAAAATGTAAATATGTGCACACATTATTCATATACTTAATGAACTCTTCTAGGTTGTCCAGCATTCCTCTCCACACTATAAGAACATCATCAATAAAACACAATCTTGACTATGTACTGTTTATACTCACTTTCTAATACATTTGCTGCTTCCCAGCCATTCATGAACATATTTGCATAGCTGGGTGCTAGGGCTGCATGCATCGCAACCCCATTTATTTGTACATAGACTATGAAAATAAAATGAAGGAATTGCAGATGTTAAATATTATAAGAAAATTTATATGAGAGAAGTAAAAAAGGGGTATGCATTAATAGATGCATGCATTGAAGAATGGTTCCTAACTGGTAGGATAGATGAGAGAGTTAGGAAGAGTTTATTGACAACTAACCACAGAATAAGTAATATATCAGGAATACCTAAAACTCATAAAAACCTTAACAACCCTCCTTTAAGACCCATAGTAGCCAGTGCAGGGACCAAACTGAGGGCCTGTCAGTATATGTAGATAAGCATTTGCAAAAAGTAGTCTCTGTAAGTGAAACTCATATAGGAGATAGTTTTGACTTCCTAAATAAATTAAAAGAAATAAAAGTAGAAGAAGAGGACTTTCTAGTAACATTGGATATAAAATCTCTCTACACCGTCATCCCCAATGAAGAAGGGATGGAAACTGTGAGAATTGAATTATTGAAATCAAAGAAATACTCAGCAGATACAGTAGCTTTAATAATGGAAATGATAGATATAGTGCTGAATTACAACTACTTGTCTTTTTATGAAGAAATCTATGTACAAACAAATGGGGTTGCGATGCGTGCAGCCCTAGCACCCAGCTATGTAAATATGTTCATGAATGGCTGGGAAGCAGCAAATGTATTAGAAAGTGAGTATAAACAGTACATAGTCAAGATTGTGCGATTTATTGATGATGTTTTTATGGTGTGGAGAGGAACGTTGGACAAACTAGAAGAGTTCATTAAGTATATGAATAATGTGTGTACATATTTACATTTTATACATAATTATAATAAGAAAGAAATTAATTATCTAGATGTTACAGTATATAAAGAGAAAGAATGTTTGGTATCTAAAATCTATAAGAAAGAAGCTCAGAATAATAGTTATTTACACTATTCAAGTTTGCACCCCAAGAAAACCAAAATTAATATAATAAAGGGATAGTTAAGCAGAATAAGTAGCTTAACATATAAAGATGAAGATTTTCAAAATAAGGGGAAAGACTTTTGTTCCAAGATGGAAGTTAGAGGATATCCAGAAAAAGAAGTAACGAAAATATTACAGGAATGAATAGAGACGAGAGAAAAAGTAAAACAAGAAATGAATCTTGTATGACACAATATAAGTACAGAACAGCAATGAGCATACAACATAGTGTAGATTCAGGAGCTTATAAAAAGGGTGATAAATCGTAAATGGGGAGTGCTTAAAACAAATAGTGAAATAATTAACAAAACAGGTGAACAACCAAAGTTTGTGCAGAAGAGGGCTAAAAGTTGTTAGAACTTCTTTCAAGTTAAACCAAATAAACCAAAGGAAGTAGCAAATATGAGAGAGAAGATACGATGCTGTGATTGTAATATGTGCAACGTTAAATACACCGATTCCTCAGAAATAAAGGTGGCTAAGAATGTGGTTAGAGCTCCAGGTGTTTTTAATTGTAAATCAAAAAATATTGTATATTTAATAACCTGCCTGGATTGTAAATCCTTATATACTGGCAGAAAACCTAGAGAGCTATATAAAAGGATTTGTGAGCACAAATATGCAATACAGCGAGGGGATGAAAAGAATGCTTTAAGCAAACATTATAAGTTAAAAAATTATAAAAGAGAGTATACAGTCTTGGTAGAAGAGGCCCTTCCTAGTGATACTACTGTTATGAATATAGAAGAAGAGCTGGGTTGGCTACAATACCTATGGCAGGTCAGACTTAATGCCTGCTTCCCACCAGGTTTGAATGGTCGGGAGGAATGTGTTATGTATTTGAAAGGGAAGAGGCTCAGACATTAGTAATACTTTTTAAAAACATATAGTGTAGTAATATGTTGGTGAAAGTGCGTTTCTTAAATGTTTTCAAATGTATTAAGTATTTTAGGAAATATATAAAGTATTTCCTGAGTGTATTTTTAAATGTTTTTCTTAACATTTTTGCAGTATTTTCACAAAGTTAGCTTTTTGGAAGTTGGAAGGAAGAGGAAGTGACATTTTAAAGTGAGTGTATCATGTAATGAGTTTAAATCATGTGACAACTGAAGCCTTAAAAAAGGAATTTTGTAGAAGTTAACCTCAGTCTGAAGAAGTCTCTATAGAGTTGAGACGAAAGCACTAACTGGAGGTGATTTTATTGTTTTATTAAAGTGTGGTAACCTAAGAAGACACAGCTATTTTCTTTATAAGTTGAAAGTTTGTCTAGTTCCAAGGGAAAAATTGAAGAGGAGACTTTGTGGAGCCAGGAATAGTTTTACCCTAGCTAACAGGGCAAATGCGATATTTATAGCAGGAAATGAAAGAGATAGAAATTAGCCCAACAAGGCCAATAAACTACTAATTTCTGGCTTGAAACCACTCCTCCAGGGGCCGATAGGCTGCTCAAAGCTCACTTCTCTCACAGGTGAACAGAGAAACGTCCTTCTATCCAAGTAAGGTATGGGCAACACTGAGATTTGTAACACAGCCCTGAATTCAGCACTAACCTGAAAACTGGACTATACTAGCTTAGAAAGACAGTAAACAAGTATATATATATTTTTTCAAAAAATACAGCAGATACAATCAAAAAAACAATTTAAATGCACAGAAAAGGATACTTGTTGTTATATATCGCAGATCAGAGTTGTAGTCAATGCCCCTAGTAATAAAGTAGGAAGAAACACAAATACAGTAAAAGCAGATGAATAAAGTGCAATTTTTATATATATATATATATATATATATATATATAAAACAATAGAAAACGAACAAACTGATTTCAACAAGTTACCCAATTAACAAGAAAAAAGCTCAAAACTGAGCCCTGTTCCAGCAGTCTTCAATCAGACAAGTTCTAACTGCACACTCCTGCTACTAGGGTGCAGGGGAACCTTCTCCAAAAAAGATGGCCTGGATCAGTGCTCAAGTTAAACAAGCAAAGCTAGATTCACCGGCCCTGAATCTGTTCTATGCTACAGCAAAAAGGCGCACCAATTTCAGAAAGAAACAGTTCAAATAAGCAGGCACAATAAGCTTGTGACCAGAAATTCCCAGCTCACAAGGGCAGAGTCCAGCATCTCCTCCCAGAAGAGGGCAGACCACAAACCCTCTTAATGTAGGATAACTGGCCTGAAGCCCAAGTGTTTAAGCCAAAACTAATACACTTTTAGAATAGCAGACACTGGGCCTTCAATCAGCAATTCCCAGCTTAGAAGGATGTAAGCTACCTGTCCTGCCACAACAGTGCAGACCACTCTTCTATTGCACCATATTCATCCATACCTTTATAGTTCTGCGCTTACCTTGTCTTCCTCCTTTCTTTCCATTTCTTCTTTTATCTCTTTAATTCAATGAAATCTCTCATCCTTTTCTCCCACCTTTGCACTTTTTTTGCAACTTCCCAAATTCTCACTTTCGTACACCTATCAACGTCCTCTCTATAACCCATCATTGCAGCCCACCACACAGCCTTCACTCCATCCCTCTCATTCAGAATTATTACTCTATTCTCATTCACGTTCCTTTTCAGCATAGCCACTACATTACTCTGCATCCATTTCACTTGTTCTCTCCCTCTGCACTTACCAGGATTCCAATTCCTTTCCTTATTTTTCTGGTTCCTCCATTTCCAACACTTCTTCCTCTTGTCTGTGTCCTGATCTATTGAAAACATATTCAGCCGATTGCTTGCTTCCTACTAATAAATATTGTCTCTCTGTTCCCTATCTCCCCCCTCACTCCCTCTCTCCATCTCTCTCTCTATCTCTCTCTCTCTCTGTCCATCTCTCTCTCTCTCTATCTCTCTCTCTCTCTCCATCTCTCTCTCTCTCTCTCTCTCTCTCTCTCTCCATCTCTCTGTCTCTCTCTCTCTCTCAAGAGTCTCAAGTGCACCTCTTTACCAGGAATGTTCCTCATTTTGGATCTTAAAATGTCCTTGTTCCTTAAAATTCCACACTGGAAGGGTCTTTCACACATTCAGAGTTAGGAATTTTTTAACTGATAGCCACAGTAAATAGCACTAAGGCGCATTAATTAATAAAAAAGACCTTTTTATAACTATAAAGTTGCACAATTTAAGCATTCCATGACTTTCCTAATTTAAGTTGTTAGTAAGCTGTTCGTATGTGTACCACATTTTACCCATTTGTTCCACATTATGTGAAGCAGTGTTCCTCATTTTGGAGGTGGAAGGTTGAGAGCTATGCTCTCTCACACTGTCTCCATCATAATCTGCTCTAATAAACTTCTGTTTTTGTATAAAACTCTATATTCCTGTCTGATCTAACTATGGTCATATCACTACATTCAAATCTCCATCCCTATTATTTTATCACCTTCTTCGAGTTGTTTCTTTACAACTTGTCCACACATTCTTCAAACGTATCTACATTTGGACTATATTACAAATTCTTACTACGCCTCTCTCTTAGAACATTCCTCACCTCACTATTTATTTCCGCTCCCCTTTACACAGTCTCATCATTGTCAAGGTACCTCATGTCTTGCTAGAATATTCATCCCCTCCTCCTCTCTCCTTAACCTTATCTAGTCTCCCATATCTGTAACTTTTTCTCCATTGTATTTCATTCCTACGTGAGTTCCTACAGGCATGGTATTTGCATTCTTTCACTTGCTAACTTAGCTAAGACTCTCTCATGTTTTGAAAGTGTTTTCATGAGTATTTTTACACCCCAAGCACACTCCAAAGAATTTTTCCTCAGGTAGATGGTAAATGTTGGAGGTGTGATGGGGAAAAAGAGGTAACTGGGAACGTATGTTCTGGGAGTGGAATGAGTTGGCAAATTTTAAACATTCCGTACAAAGTACTCTTGTCAGGAATACTGGGTAAGCAAATGAGTGCAACTGAGGTAATTATTTTTTGAGGGATACAGGATTTGAGTTGTCTAGACATAGTAAGACTTTGTTAAGATAATGTCTGGTGGTTGTCAAAAAAGCAATTATGAAAAAATGGAAATCAAAGTCTAAGCCAACGGGATTTGAAGTAGTAAATATTGTAACAGAGAAAAAGAAAGAACCGGAAATGGATCTTTAGAACAGGGTGGGAGCAATTGCATGGAAAAATTAAGTTGTGGAAAAATATCTGCAGAATAATGTTTTGCAGGAAGAGTGAGATTTTATTATAATTGTATAGAAGAATGCATGTGATATGTAATGTTTTTAAGTATGAACATGCTAGTATGGTTTGCTTTCTTTTACATAAATGTGTGTTTGCTTATGGTTTAAATGATAATTCAATAAAGGTGCTAAAAATAGACTCTTTTATCTTTTATTGTACTATTAACACTTTCTAAATTCCTAGTTGATATTCCAAAATATTCTGCATTTGCTGGACCTACTTAGCACTCCCTCTCTCCATCTCTCTCTCTATCTCTAATCCACTATAGATGTTATGTTCCCCCGTCAGATTGAACGTCTTCATGTTGTAATCCACTATAGATGTTATGTTCCCCCATCAGCTCGAACGTCTCTGTGTTGTAATCCACTATAGATGTTGTGTTCCCCCGCCAGATTGAATGTCTCCGTGTTGTAATCCACTACAGATGTTATGTTCCCTCGTCAGATCGAATGTCTCTGTGTTGTAATCCACTATAGATGTTATGTTCCCCCATCAGATCGAACGTCTCTGTGTTGTAATCCACTATAGATGTTATGTTCCCCCATCAGATCGAACGTCTCTGTGTTGTAATCCACTATAGATGTTATGTTCCCCCGTCAGATCGAACGTCTCCGTGTTGTAATCCACTATAGATGTTATGTTCCCCCGTCAGATCGAACGTCTCCGTGTTGTAATCCACTATAGATGTTATGTTCCCCCGTCAGATCGAACGTCTCCGTGTTGTAATCCACTATAGATGTTATGTTCCCCCGTCAGATCGAACGTCTCTGTGTTGTAATCTCCAGCATCAGCATATCACTTACAAACATGCATTTCTCTTCCTGGTTTCTGAATTATGACATCGCCCCCTCACATTTTTGCATTTGAAATGCTGATCTACTTTATTTAGCATAACGTAGAAACTGCTACCTTAACTCTGAAAACTTTGTTCTTTTGCCACTAAAATGAGATTAGTGAGATTAATTTCTTAGTTCTGTCCATTGTATGATGAAATTCATGTCTGCAATGTGTCATTGTAACACAGAATCTGATGTACTGTTTAGTTATGGTGACTCGGTTCTCCATGCACATGCCACTGCTCTGTTAACATCCTGATTCTGACATCACAACAATTGTCATACAAAAGTATCATGTCATGCTTGGATAATGTAGTGACACTTGTCAAACACTACCAGGCCACTGGTTTGATGCATGGCACTGTAGTTTGGACACTGGCATTTATGGCTCTCATCTTGCCACAGAATGATTAATGGTCTTCTCTTCTGAAGTTCATTTGTTTTTTTAAACGTAGGAAAAGCACCCTTTCACGGGTCCAATAGCAGTCACGAGAAAATGGGCAGAAATATGTATTGCATGTTGTAATGTAACCCATTCTGCAGGTTCAGATATATTTGATCCAATATTCTGGCACTGGTTTCAATTATTTTTTTAAGTCACTTGCCCCATTATAGCACCCTGAACAGCAACAGTGTAATAGTGTTATTATGTCTGAACATAATGGTGATGACAATCTTTACCAACCCCATAGTTTGATAAAAAAGATTAAAAAAAAATAAAAACAAATACAGCCAACTGTCATCCACTGGTATCATCTTACTAAAATCATTCAGCACTTTCATCCAGGGCTTTAGACTTTCATCAGAATAAATTGCAAGCAAATAACACATCTGTTTATATATAAAATGTAGTCCTTAAAAATTATGTAATAAAACATGTGATCAGCTTTATAGATTTGTACAGCAAATCAGATCACAATTTGGCTGCCTTTGTTTTTTAAATACTGTACAAAGAAATATTATTAAGTCCTAGTGTTTTTCCAGCATTTAATGTGAACTGCCAAATCAATTCACAAAATTCACATTAATTTTCCCAATTATCACCTCTCACAGTTTCTCGAAGCTTTTCTAAAATAAAAAAAAAAATAACTTCTGCATTTGCATTATTGCAATCACTATTGCTAATACAATAATTATGTTCATATATCTGCTGCTGCAAACATCTTTCTTTCTTTCTGGCATACGATGCTTCACAGGTACAACACTGCTTACATAAACAATGCCCACTGTTAGTTCATTAAAATGCCCTTTACAATCTATTGACCATAAGTAGTCAGAAAGAATAACATTAGTGCTGACATGACAAAAATTACATTGTCTATGTGTTTCACATTTAAACATCACTTTTGGATGCTATTGATGGTTTTGCTTGAAATCATAATTCTTTCTTTCTTTCTTTCTTTATTTAATTTATTCATTTATATTTTGTTTTTCTTTAGCAGGGTACAGCACTGATCAATATAGAACAAGTTAAAGCTCATCCTGGGCAAAATACAAAAGATTTCACAAAAGAAGGCAGAATATAGGTAAAAACAGAGTAGTTTAGATTAGTCACATAGAAAATCAGATTATGTGCATGCTAGAAAACAAGCAGAGTGTAATGTACAATATAGAAAATGAGTTTGTAATCTGGGTCAATGTTTAGTAATTCTGTGAGAGGAGAAGTGAGGTGGAGAGGTGGAAAGGAGCTATGGATAGTGTATTGGTGATATGGCCTGGGTTAAGGCAGAACCACTTGGTTTGGATGTAGAACTGCTTTTTGAGCTGCATTCTGAATTTGGAGTGAGCACTTATTTTTTTAGGTTGATGGGGAGAGGTTGCCAAAGGGTAGGTGTCTGAGAGGAGAAAGCATGTGCAATGCTATAGAGTTTGGTACCAGGGGTAATGAGAGTTGGTGTGACAGAGCATGTGCAATGCTATCTAGTTTGGCTCAAGGGATAAAGAGAGTTGGTATGACAGAGCATGCACAGTGCTGTGGGGTTTGGTTCTAGGAGTAATGAGAGTTTGTGTGACAGAGCATGCACAGTGTTGTGGGGTTTGGTTCTAGGAGTAATGAGAGTTGGTGTGACAGAGCATGTGCAATGTTGTGGAGTTTGGTTCTAAGGGTAATGAGAGTTGGTGTGACAGAGCATTCACAGTGCTGTGGGGTTTGGTTCTAGGGGTAATGAGAGTTGGTGTGACAGAGCATGCACAGTGCTGTGGGGTTTGGTTCTAGGAGTAATGAGAGTTAGTGTGACAGAGCATGTGCAGTGCTGTGGAGTATAGTTCTAGGGGTAATGAGAGTTAGTGTGACAGAGCATGTGCAGTGCTGTGGGGTTTGGTTCTAGGAGTAATGCGAGTTGGTGTGACAGAGCATGTGCAGTGCTGTGGGGTTTGGTTCTAGGGGTAATGAGACTTGGTGTGACAGAGCATGTGCAGTGCTGTGGGTTTGGTTCTAGGGGTAATGAGAGTTAGTGTGACAGAGCATGTGCAGTGCTGTGGAGTTTGGTTCTAGGGGTAATGAGAGTTAGTGTGGCAGAGCATGTGCAGTGCTGTGGGGTTTGGTTCTAGGGGTAATGAGAGTTAGTGTGACAGAGCATGTGCAGTGCTGTGGGGTTTGGTTCTAGGGGTAATGAGATTTAGTGTGACAGAGCATGTGCAGTGCTGTGGGGTTTGGTTCTAGGGGTAATGAGAGTTAGTGTGACAGAGCATGTGCAGTGCTGTGGGTTTGGTTCTAGGGGTAATGAGAGTTAGTGTGACAGAGCATGTGCAGTGCTGTGGGGTTTGGTTCTAGGGGTAATGAGAGTTGGTGTGGCAGAGCATGTGCAGTGCTGTGGGGTTTGGTTCTAGGAGTAATGAGAGTTGGTGTGGCAGAGCATGTGCAGTGCTGTGGAGTTTGGTTCTAGGGGTAATGAGAGTTGGTGTGACAGAGCATGTCCAGTGCTGTGGAGTTTGGTTCTAGGGGTAATGAGAGTTAGTGTGACAGAGCATGTGCAGTGCTGTCAAGTTTGGTTCTAAGGGTAATGAGAGTTAGTTTGGCAGAGCATGTGCAGTGCTGTGGGGTTTGGTTCTAGGGGTAATGAGAGTTGATGTGGCATGTGAGCAGTGTCTTCGCTTGTATGAGGATTTATTTTTTAATGAAGTTTAACTGCAAGCAGGGTAAATGACTGAAGATGGAGTAGTTTGTAGAGTTGGGATCCTAACAATAACTCAGATACTTATTTTAAGCCTCGTCATTTGGCATGTTCTAGACTGATGCAGTGATCGTCATGGAGGGCTGAGTTTATAATGAATCACTAGATGCTATTGCAGTTTGCCTAGAGTGTGGTGGTATTTTTTGAAGGTGGCTGCAAAAATGGCCAATGGTGGCTGGTTGAATCAGAAAAGGGAGGATCTTTTTGGCCCGAAACAGGAGAGAGTTTATTTTTGTTATCATCTGTCTATGTGAAAATTAAATTTTAGAGATTGATTAAAGCATCGTAGGATCATAGGAGGTTACTAGGCTAATGGCCCTGGGGACCTTACAAGCCTAGCCAAGAGTTTATACCCAGAAAAGAAACCTCAGTCAATGAGGGACACAGGTGGAACCCCTCGGACAAATTTGTGGTTTCCCATCCACTCATCAAGGTTCCACTTGAAGAGGGTCAGCGAGGTACTCTGGGAAGTCTATTCCAAAGATGGGGCAGTCTCTGGGAGACAAACTTGCCTCTCCAGCAGGTTTTGTTGATGTCACATATTAGATTTAGGCCTATCAAGTGGGTAATACAAGCAGAGTTAGACTTAATGGATATGAAGCATCTCTAGTAGGACAGGGTTCGATATTGCCTTGTAGGCGAGACACAGATCAGCTCTGAGCAACCTGTATGATATTGAGTAGAGTGATAGTGATTTAAGCATGTCTGCATAAGAAAGGTGTTGGAGGCCATGGATTCTCTTTGTAAGGCATTTCTGTGGCCTTTCCAGTGGGTGCGGGTGTTTGGAGAGGGACATACCAAATGGGGAATTATACTCAATTATAAGCCTAAAGCCATAAAGCCAGGTATTTGAAAGTGGAGGCTATTTCTCTGGTATGACTGTGTAATTAAAGGATAGTTAAAGAGTTAGAGACTTGATGAATTTTTTGTGTAGTTCCAGAAACACAGTTTTCATCTTAAAGGAGTTGAGAAGTAGTTTATGGTTTATGCCAGAACTCTAAACCTCAAAATGCATGCACTCGAGGCATTCCTCAGTATGGAGAAAATAGATATATGTGCAGTAACAGAAACCTGGTTTAAGGCTCCAGAGGGCACCCCAGCACTACCAGGCTACAACTCATACCATATATTTTGGCCAGAAAACCCGAACCAAAATACAAAAGGCAGGGGAGTATCCATATTCATTAAGGATACCCAAACCTCCAGATTAGTAGCACAGTACAATGCTTCAGAGATCATCCATGTGCAACTAACAACGGGCAAAACTGCTATTCAAATTATAGCTTGCTACAGATCACCCACCACGTCCCAGGACCCCCACTCCGCATTCCTGGAAACACTGGGAAACATAAAGGTCCTACCAGACACCCTGATATTGGGTGATTTCAATTACCAAACATTAACTGGGAGAACTACTCAAATACAAACTCCCTTGCCCAACATTTCCTAGAATTTATAAACTCAAATGCCCTGGATCAACTGGTCAACACCCACACCAGAGGTGATAACATATTGGACCTGGTCATCACCAACATGGGCGACTGGTGTTCCACACTGGAGTTCAACCCCTTTCTGGTTAGATCTGACCATAAACTAATCACTCTGGATATCCACATTCCCCCACCACCCCCGGTCAAAGAAACCACAGTAAAAAACTTTTCAAAAGCAAACTTCATGTTACTTAAGACTGAGGTGGGAAGTTTCATAGCCCCCATGCTAAAGGATAACACTGTCCAAGCTGCAAAATCCTTGACTAATGCACTCTACAGGCACCTACAAGAATGCATGGATCTTGCTATCCCAAACAAAACCAAGACTCACTCCTCCAAGAAAAAGAAACCAGTCTGGTGGACCCCTGCCATAAACAAGCTATACAATAGGAGGAGGAAACTAGTACAGAAAAGAGCAAAATCCCAGAAAGGGAAGACATCCCTGATCAGTATCAGCAAGAAACTACATTACCTCATAAAATCATCCAAGGCTAGCTTTGAATGAAAAATTGCCATGGACTCCAAAGATAACCACAAGGCATTCTTTAGCTATGTCAAAAATCTAAGTGGCAATTCTCAGATCTGCTCAGAGTTAGTGCAGAATGGCACAAAATACATTGAGCCAACCGATATAGCCAACATCTTGGCAGACAGGTTTAGTGCAAACTTCACCCTCCTCTCACCCCCAAAAGGACCCATAACTATACCAGAAGAATGTAGTGCCCCTGAAATCACAGAGACTCAGGTTAAAACAGCCCTCTCCAAAGCCAAAAACACAGATTCAATGGGACTGGACAGTGTCCCAGGCTGCGTCCTACACGAGCTCAAAGATGAACTAACCCCTCACCTAAACACATTGTTTAAACTCAGCCTCTCCACAGGCTACGTGCCCACAGAGTGGCACACAGCAATGGTTATTCTGCTCCACAAAGGTGGTGCCACAATGGACCCTGGGAACTAAGCCTGACTAGCTTGGTCTGCAAAGCTATGGAGCACATCATCATGGATCTCATTAACAGAGACATTGGGAACCTCCAAACACTGGACCCTACCCAGTTTGGCATTGTTAAGGGCAGATCATGCCTCCTAAACCTGGTGGACTTCTTTGAGACAGTTACCAAGGCTATAGATGAGGGAAAGGTGGTCCACACAGCCTACCTAGACCTCGCAAAGACCTTTGACACCATTCCCTACTCAGGTATTGTAGACAACCTCACCAGCCTGAACATAAACCCCTACGTCATGAGATGGGTTGCCAACTGGCTCATGGACAGAACCCACATGGTAAGAGTTGCGGGACCTAGGTCTGACTCTAAACCAGTTACAAGTGGCGTTCCCCAGGGGTCAGTTCTTGGACCCCTCCTGTTCGGCATATACTTCTCAGAGGTACAGGCAAGCACAGGAGGACTACGGCTGACCAAGTTCACAGACCACTGCAAACTAGAGGCTATAATTGACTCTCCGGCTGACACAGTTATCCTTCAAAAGGGTCTCACTGAGACAGATACCTGGTGTCAAAACCATGGCCTCAAGCTAAATGCATCCCCTTTGGAAAAAACAAAGTACCACAAACTACCACATAGGTGGTAGCCCCCTACATATGGAAGATGTAATAAGGGATCTGGGGACCTAAGTAGATAGTAACCTCTCCTTTGATAATCACATTGCAAAGGTGGTTAGAAAATCCTTCTATGTGGCCCACCTAATCACAAAAGGGTTTGCATCCAGATCGAAAGAGGTCATTGGGCCCCTCTATGCATCACTCATCAGACCCATCATAGAGTAGAATGCCCCACTTGGGATGTACCTTACAAGACACCTGCAACAACTGGAAAGACCACAGAAGTACCTCACCAAGAGAATCACTGGCCTCAAGCAGATGCCCTATGCAACTTGACTGAAGAAACTCCAGCTGTACTTGGTTGCATACCGCCTACTCAGAGGTGATCTCTGCCTGACATACAAGGCCATGTCCAACCCAGAACTGATGGACATGCTCTGCCTAAAGAAAACCATATCCCCTTGAGCCACAGCTCCAGGGATCTAAACCTCACCACAATAAATAGGACGTGCTGGAGGGATAGATTCCTGTCCCAGGGACTTCCCATGCTCTGGAACAAGATTCCAATCTACATTAGGCAGAGCTCCTCGCTAACCTTCTTCAAGAGAAACCTTAATGAGTGGATGGGAAACAGAAAGTTTACCCCAGGGATCACTTCAATGGCTCTGCTGGACAGAGGCACAGGGAACTAATCTAAGGGGGCGGCGAAAGCCAACACATTCCAGCTAGGCTTATAAATGCCTTTGGGCAGATAGCCTAGTACCTACCTATGAACCTATGAGCTATTGGTGGAGCCGACTTCTTGCTTTAAAGAAATGTTGGTGAAAACTCAAAATTAGTTGGACAAAAATGTTCTTAAATAAGTTTAGTTTAAAAATATTTTGAATAACCTTGTTATAGTGAGAAAATGCTAAAAGAATCACTTATGGGCAGTTAATGTTATTTGCTATATTTTATTCTCTTTAGTACATTTTTATTGGAGCAAACTTGGCATTCCTTAACAAAAATATTTCTTTAATAATATCATCCAAAAGTGTGCCAGGGTAATACCTGCCTAAAACGTTATTTTTAATTATCTCAACTTCAGTAAAGAGGACTTCATCATTGAAAATAATGCAAGAACCATGCAAGTGTAATAATGCAAGTGTCCTTTTACCAAATTTATTTTTAACCCCAGTAAGTCATTATTATTAAAGTAAAAGTAAGCATTTAAAAAGCTGATTTTCTATATAATGAGGAACCATGACAACTGTTGCTGGCATCCATTAAAATGGTAATACCTAAGTAATCATGTCTATATCATTATGTCGAATACACTAAACAACGAATCCCTTTTCATCGAACGTAATAAATCGAAAGCGACATTCAGCGAATGATCATTTCTGCATTTTTTTCTCAGAGAAACTAACTGGTGGACTATCATAAGAACCACATAATTTACCCCCCGCAACTCCAAGACCACACTATAATGGGGAAAAGGGCAAATCCCAATGATGGCCAACCAGTTAGTTTCCCTAGGAAATAAGTTGCTGAAGTGATCATTCACTGAATTTAGTTTTCAATGTATTAAGGAATTTGTTGTTTAGTGCTTTCAATGTAATGATATAGACCCGAATAATCCATACGCGACAAGCAAGTATCGAAAGTTTTTCTTTTTCAAATTGTTCAAAATCTTTGATTTTGTCACAGGAACCATAAAATAAACAAATCCAAATATTCCAACTTGAGTTTTAAATAGTGTTTAAAGGAAGAATCAACGACAGATTTTATTTCTCAGGAGCATTATACTAAGGCTCCCTACTGAAACACTGGTATTTGTAATGTCAAGTGCCGACAAAAGACGAATATGGAAACTCCAGGAGAAGAATGACTCTCAAACATCACACTTCTCCTTTAAATTTCATTTTTGGGAGGGGGGAGCCCCCTCAAACTTATATATACCAACTCTGAATTCACTATACCTAGTAAAAAAGTAGGTATTCTCAGAAATGGCCATCTCGGGCTTAGTATATGTAAGTCCATTTTCTGGTTATGCAGCCTCCATATTTCAGAACTCAATCTAGTGGGACTAGACGTTTCAAATGGTTACCTAAGACTAGAGTGGCAATAATAGGTGTTCATGCTGCACCCATAGTGACCCCTGTAGTTTATTGATAAAAATCACATTCAAATGAAAAATAGTTGTTCTTCATAACTAGTTCCATACAAAGACAGCTGAGACCTACTTTATCTGGTTAAGCAGAATGGGACAATAGCATGCCCTCCCAAAACCATTCTAAATCTGTGGCCTACGGAATGCCCTTAAACATTTTTACAGCCACTGTAACAAAAATAAAGTTTCATTGCATTCTGTATTTCTAAAAATATCTGGAAAATGCCAAACAATTTTAGCACAGATAGAGACAATTCTAAACTCCCTCAAAATTTTTGTTCATAAAAATTGTCAGTGGGTCGTTTTTTGAACTTGCCACTGAAGTAATGGAAGCTGAGTTGAGACTGGCCACATTGGATAGAAAAGTGTCTTACTTAAAGCACATTCTAAATTAATAACAATAGGAACCAGCCAATGGCAAACTATATAGAACTGAGACATATGCAACATTTACCTAGACTTCAACAAGTACTGCTTCCAGAAATTAGCATGACCAGTTAACAGCTTGAGACAAAGTGACAGAGCATTGGAATGTCACCTGTCGATGCCATGATGAGAACTGCACATCCAAAGTCAGTAGCAAGCAACCATATCAGGGTGAAGGGAAACTGTTGGATTGTGCTACCTCCATGTTAACAAACTGCTAAACCAGGTTTCTGGTGGGAAAACAAATTTAGTGATTGTATCTTTCAGGGACAGTTGAGAAATAGAAAGGGGTATTATCACAGACACTAGTACTGAGAAAAAGGTGGGTCACCAATGTAGCCAGTGTATTAAAGCTTACTGAGAGACAAAAAAGCATCTGAGTGCTAGAAGTATTTGACAATAGCAGAAAATACATATTTTGGCTTTTTGGCATGTCAGAACCGAATAACCAGACCACACTGCCGAATTTAGAATTTTTAACTTAAAAATACAACAATGAATGCTACAGTGTAAACTCGACAGGCTTGTTGCCTACATGAAATTATACTTTGGGATAAATGACAAAAGCAATTTCAAAATTCATCTAAGTAGATTTTTGTAAAAGTTGAGCCATAATGAATTGGTCTTAAATTAATGTGTTTCAGTTTATAGGTTCTAAAATTATCATTGTGGTCTCTGAGTTCCATGTTCACCGTTGTAATTCCAAAACTGAAAACTAGTCAGCTTAATTAGATAATAAATGTAGCAGGTTACTGAGTTAAATGTTCAAATTATTAATGTAAACATTTCTTTCAGTTAAATGTTCAGAGTATAAATGCAGGTTGCAAGCAATGGGATTATACCTGAAGTCCTTCATTTCAAGATCATTCAAACACTTCCAGACATTTGCTTTATGACTACAACGTCTGGTAACTGAAGAAAACAACTGCAGTGACTCATCAAAGTTGAAAAATGGTATTTATAAAAGCCAAACCATCAATACTTATTTCACAACAGCTTCCTTATGGCACGGCTGGGACATCAACAAGCCATTTAAGTAAATGTTGTGCTATTTCAGTTTGGTGATCTGTCAAGGGGCTTTTGACATCTGCTTGTAGAGGTAGGAAACCTCAGTATTTCAGTGTCGTTTTGCACATTTAACAGCCCTAGTTAGTTTAAAATATGGAAATGTATTCTGCACCAAGTTGTATCTGATCCATTTTCCTACCTTCTGAAAAATCACAATATTACCTGGTGTATAGAACCTCATCCCCTGAAGAGCACATGTGCATGCACACAAATACACACACACACACACACACACACACACACACACACAGGCACACACACACGCACACACGCACGCACGCATGCACACACACACACACACACACACACACACACACACACGCACGCACACACACACACAAGCATACACGCACACAAACACACACATGCACACACGCATACAAATATAAGCACACACACACACACATAAACATGCATAAACAAACACATCTTTTGCTTTTGAGACTCTGAATGACTGACAACAAGCTTTGCTTGAAGCATTACTCTGCAGGAGGCCTGACCTCAGAGAACTTAGGCTGACCAGCCTGTACCATTTTCCACTTTCCACAGCTCCCTGTAGTCTGCCTAGTCCTTCTAGAAAACAGAGGCTCACAGTCACAATCTCCTTTCCCTAGCCACATCCCTCTCTGTGGTAAATGCTTCTGAATGCTGAGACACTTCAAGATATAATTAAACTGTCAGTTAAAACATTAGTTTTGCATATATCCATGACAAATTATATGTTATCTGTATTTTAAAAACAACCTTCAGAAATACTGAAATCTGACAGTTCAGCAACCCTTAAAAACATGGGCTGATATGACTTAATAAAGCCATATTATAAGGAAGACTGGACAACACATAATGCTAACAAACAGAATCATGTCACTGAAAAGAAGCTTGCTTATTTTAAATACTTATTTTGTTTGATCAATCCCCTCTTCAGTGACATCTCTGTCATAAAAGCTCCAGCAGTTACCATGCAAAAAGAAGCAGAACACTTGTATCCGCATTAATGAGATATACAGCACAGACAAAGATGAGAAAACTAAAGCACTATATACATACCTGATAGCAAAAGAAGACAGACTAGTAGGTAATAAATACAGTAGTTCAAAACAATAAAATGTGCATACATATTAACACAGTAGTCAGTTAGGTCTCAAAAAAGGCATTACCATTTCATTTTCCTGATGTCTAAGATACCAGACTTTATCATACCAATAATCTTTTAGTTTTCCAAAGGCCATCATCTTCATGGACATATTGTTCATCTGATAGTGCACTTGACAGCTGTCTAAACATCTGCCAAAACTGTCAGCTATTTGATGAAAACTGTGCCTGGAATTTTCTGTTTCATGTTTTTAGAGCTTTGACAGCCTGTTTACAGCTTCCTCTATTTTTATTAATTTCGCTGTTTATTGGGTATTCATTTTCTGTTGCTATAGACTGCAGTTATAAAATGTCAGAAGTAAACTTGGAAATGCTCCTATGTGGCAGCTGTAATCAAAGAAGTGCAGTTTGGGTGTTTGGGGTACTGAACACAGCAAAATAAGGATATGCTGTTTAGCAAATTTTTCTTTTTGGAATGATTTCAGAATACTAAATATTAATAAACTGCAGTGTTGTAGAGGGATATCATACCCAGCTACAACTCAGGTGAACTGTGTTAATGTAGCAGCTGGGGGGCACCTCCTGGGGCTGTCATACATGGAATGAGGAATTATATGGCGTAATCAGCTTTACCAGTCTTCTAGGCAGATTGTGAAGTGTGTGTCAAGGGCACATGGAATGTGGTCCTGTGTTGGAGTCCCTGGTGCAGAACACAGACTGCACTGGCACATGGTCCTGTGTTAGAGTCCATGGTGCAGAACACAGACATTCAAAAAAGAAGCCAGTACCACAAAAGACAAATTACAACTCAGACCGGTTTCAGCATATAGCCTTCATCAGTGATAAACCATACTGACAAATCATTGCTTTATAAACATTTTATATACAATGACTTCTTGCGATGTCATTTCTCCCAATAACATCATTCCCTACATTTTGTCATTTAGACCAGGTGCAAACAATCCTCCTAACTTTACAATCCACGTTTTTTCTTTAAAATTTAGAATGGAATGCCACCCCATCTTAAAACATCTATTCCCCATAATCTTATCAGTCACAATAAACGAAAACCTAGCAGAAGTGTGACAATGTCTATACAAAGCATTAGTTATTCATTTATTACGAATGTCACTAAGATGCTCAGACATCCGACACCATAATGACCTTGAAGTCTGCCCCACATAAAAGGCAGAGCATGTGCAGCTAGCCACATATGCTACCCAGTCTGACCCACAGTTGGCATAAAAACAAATATCAAAAACCTGGCCTGTATTTTTGCTGGTGAACTGATTTGTTTTATACATATATTGATAGAATGTCCACACAGAAAAGATCCCACCAGTCAATTTCCTGTAATTTTTAATTGCTGACTGATCTGATCAGTTTTATGTATTTTTTTGTAGTGTGAAAATTATGACCCTGATGTTCTCCCTCTACAAAAAGAAAACTGGCACCTCTCAGGCAAAAGTTGTCCCAGCTCCTCATTAGACATAAGAATATTCCAGTGTTTGTGAATCACATCCCTTATTAGATTTACATTTCTACTATAAGTGGTTACCATTCTAATGGTCCCTGACCCACCTTGGTTGTGTTTTGGTTTGTATTGGAGTAAGTCTGGTCTAGATTGATTAGATGTCCATTCCCTTGCCCCGAACACGTCCCCCTGTCTATATCTTCTATCCAGAAATCTACATGTGAGGTCCTGTTTAAATATTTTATAATCCTCCTCAGTTGAACAAATTCTTTGAATTCTCAAAAATTGTGATTTTGGAATATTTCTGACTGTGTGGTTGGGGTGAAGACTGGACACATACAATAAATTGTTGTATTGAGGGTATTTTCTATATACCATAGTGCATAAAGTATGGTCCTGTTGACGTAATAACTTAATGTCCAAATAATTAATTTCGTTCAGACTATAAGTAAGGGTAAATTCAATACCCCACTTATTCTCGTTAAGATATTTGACAAATTCTAACAAATAGTCAATTTCACCCCGCCACACTAGCCAGCAATCATCCAGAAACCTCCTCCAGATGTCAATCTCTGGCAAATATATATTATGGGAATCATTATAAATTATCTGTTGTTCGATAAATCCCATAAATAGGTCAGCATAAATGGGGGCAAAAGATGCGCCCATTGCCGTACCTTGGGTTTGCCAATAACACTCTCCTTTAAAAGAGAAAACATTCTTGGTCAAGACGTTTTCAGCCAGGCAGATGAGTAGTGTGTTAAAACCTGGTGCATACAGGTTTACTTTATCCAACCAATATTGCAAAGCCTGCAGACCAGCCCAGTGTGGAATACTAGTATACAAGGACATAACGTCCAAAGTGCACATCAACCAATTGGATTCCAGTTGTGATTCAGTCACAATCTGCAAATATACAGTAGTGTTCTTAATTCTCGCTCTAATATATGGTAATAGGGGCTGCAAATATTGTGATAAGAACACTGATATTGGCTCAGTGAGATACCCATTTCCTGACACAACAGGTCTTCCAGGGGGCTGATTCAAATTTTTATGAATTTTTGGCAAAAGATATAAATATTGTCTGCCAGGCTCCTTCACCATAAGATGTTGTCTAACTGTTTCACTGATAATACCCTCCTCTACTGCATTCAATAGAAATAAATTTTATTTATTTATTTATTTATTTTCATTTATTTTGCATTTGTTGACCGGGCTAGTCTAGCTGGATATATGTCCATTTTCAGTAGAGGCCTGGGGAGAAAAGCTCCACAGCAGATAGATACAACTTAATAAATCAATCTCTTTTTTAAAATTGGGGTGGGGTCAATCAGAATGTTCATTTAATGCTGTGGGTTAGCTAACTGCCTATTTCCCTCAGCCCAATAATAACTGGAATCCATGATGATGAACACCCCACCCTTATCTGCCGATAGAATGTTAATGTCAGTGTTATGCTGAACGTCCCTAAGGGCCTGCTGTTCACCCCTGGATAAGTTGTGTCTCAACACCTGAGAGGAGCATAATCTAAAATGTAAATCCTTAAGAACCGCCTGTTGAAAGATAACCACATTTTTATTCATAGGAGGAATAAAACTAGATTTGTGAAAACAAAATTCAGTAGAACCCTAAGTATCATCCTGTAGACCAAAAAAAAGTTTTAAGTTAATTCTTCTGCAAAAAGCTATAACATCCATTACCAAAACATTTTCATCCACAAAAAAGCCCGGTATGTAGTTAAGACCTTTGATAAGCAATTGGAAATGCTGTGCACATTATAACATTCATTATTCAATTCACCAGCGATTGCAATAGATTCTCTATTGTGTTTCACCTTATGTTTATGCCCGCCCCTGTGTACTCTACCCCTAAAGGGTGGTCCTGGCTGCGTAACTTTTTTGGATCCAGGGAATCACTAGCATGTATACTTTCCATATCAGTAGCTAAGGATTCATCTCCTGAAGTACTGAATCTCTGGCTTGATTTTTTAAGAATGGACCGAGACCTCTTTTTCCGAGGAGTAACCACATATATGTTACCCTCCGAAAACCTAACACTCTTTGAGACTCAAAAGGCCTACCCCTTTCATAGTCCTCTACACCCCTAGTAAATTTACGCCACTTTCTTTTTTGTTTGATTCTCAAAAGCCAACAGCTCCTTGGAGAGCTTGCTCAGGCTAC
Organism: Protopterus annectens; assembly: GCF_019279795.1. Lineage (NCBI taxonomy): Eukaryota > Metazoa > Chordata > Ceratodontiformes > Protopteridae > Protopterus > Protopterus annectens. Next base: position 91,864,244 of record NC_056735.1, on the reverse strand, counting down.
TGGCATAATGTGGTTGCCCCTCAAAAACTTTAGCTTCCTCACATATCGGTTTAACATCACAAATATTGTCTTCAATAATACGTTCATAATAATATGTCAAAATATTAACAAAGGACAAAGAGGCTTTCTGTTGTGCCTTACTCCACTCTTTAATAAGAGTATCATCCAATTTGCCAACCAAAGGTTGGACTTTAACCCTTAGTCCTCTGGGCATAATATTTTTCTCTGATAAGCTTTGAACAATTTTAAATGCCATATATCGGTGCGCAATATTCTCATACTCTTGCCCAATTTATTAAAAAGTAAATTGCAGCCGTCAACTAGATCCACATTGTCTTGATGAAAACTGGGCCTGGTATTTCCATTTTATGTTTTCAGAGCTTTGGCAACCTGTGTACGGCTTCCTCTATTTTTATTTATTTCCTGTTTAGTGAGTATTCATTTTCTGTTGCTATAGACTGCATTTACAAAATGTCAGCCGTAAACTTGAAAATGCTCCTACTTGGCAGCTGTAGTCAAAAAGTGCAGTTTGGGTGTTTGTGGTACTGAACACAGCAGAATAAGGCTATGCTGTTTAGCAAATGTAGGTTTTTGGAATGGTGTTGTTGTTGTATCTTGGGCTTTTCTCGGTTAGGGGTCGCCACAGCGGAACTCCGGTCTGCTAATGACAGTCAGTAGATTTTTACGTACTGAGTTGCCAGCCCTGACGTACAACCTTCAACGAAGGTATGCCCATTCACGCATGTCTCCACACAGAAGACACTTTAGCTGAGAATCGAACAGGACAACGTCTTATTGTGAGGCGACAATGCTACCGCAGCACCAATGTAGCTTTTTGGAATACTAAATATTAATAAACTGCAGTGTTGTAGAGGGATAGCATACCCAGCTACAACTCAGGTGAGCTGTGTTTGTGTAGCAGTTGGGGGGCACCTGCTGCGGCTGTCATTCATGGAATGAGGAATTATATTGCATAATCAGCTTTACCAGTCTTCTAGGCAGATTGTGAGGTGTGTGTCAAGGGCACATGGCATGTGGTCCTGTGTTCTTTGACTTGAGTGTGACATCATTTGCAGAATTAAATGATATGCTGTCTCTCTGACTTGAGTGTAGCATCATTTGCAGATTTAAATGATATGATGTTTCCCTAACTTGAGTGTGACATTACTTGCAGAATTAAATGATATGCTGTTTTTTGAGTGTGACATCATTTACAGAATTAAATGATATGTTGTCTTTCTGACTTGAGTGTGACATCACTTACAGAACTGAATGATACTCTGTCTCTCTGATACTCATTACACACCTAACCTTAAATAAGTTAGGGATGAGGCCTTAAGACAAAGCACCAGTCCTTTCATGCATGAATGTCCTGTTTTGGGTCTGCTTGCCCCTTGCCTCTAATTAAAACTGTTATTAACGGGGGATGAATGAGTTAATATAGGGCAAAACAGCGTTCCACATGGAAGTCTCACACACATCCCTCAGCTGCAGCCAAAGTACAATTTGGATATTTCATTATAGTGCTGGAAAATGTCTATTCCAGATTTTAAAATGCAGAGTAAAATGTTGCAGCTCTAAGCCTGTCAGAAAAGCACAAAAATGCCAAATGTTGTGTTTTGAAAAAATCACACACACACACACACACACACACACACACACACACACACACACACACACACACACACAGAAACACACACGCGCACGCACACACGCATGCACACACACACACGCGCGCATGCACGCACGCACACACACACACACACACACACACCCTCCCCCCAAAACACACACACACACACACACACACACAAACACGCATGCACACACACCCACCCACGTATGCACGCACACACACACACACACACATGCACACACGCACACGCACACACACACACACACACACACACACACACACACACACACACACACACACACACACACACACACACACACACACACACACACACACACACACACACACACACACACACACACACTCACACAGTTGTGCAGATTTGCAATTGAAAACACAAATTCACTATTATTTAGCCACTTCTAAAGCTACAATATTTATTTATTTAACATTTGTTTACTGGGATAGTCTGAATGGGTTAAACAAAAACCCATTTTCAACAGATGTCCAGGGAGACAAGCTCCAGAAATAGAAATTGAAATACATCACAGTACAGAGATATTATAGTTGTTGCATATATATACATTACAATATACATAATTAGTAGCAGGCAAAAAGAGAAGGATTAAAACATAACAAAAACAACGGCTGGATAGTTTTGGTACCCAAGCATGTGACGCCGATCATTTTTGATAGCACATATTGCAGAAAGATTTACACTAGAGAAGGTTTTTAACCTCACTAGCCAGGAGTAGTACATGTACAAAGCCAAGAATCAGCAAGGAAGTTTCTGAGCAAATGTTTGAACTCATTATAATTAGTAGTATTTCTAAGGTTTAATGGAAGTGAGTTCCAGTGTTTTTCTACATGATGGGAGTATAGGATGTATAGGGATAGATATGACATAATGGGAGTAGAGGATGTATAAGGAGTATAGGATGGGAGAATATGTGAAATGCTGCACTGCAAAACAAGTAAGGAAAAGCTATACTTTCTTTAAAAGCAAAACAAGTAATAAACAAAAACATCCTTTAAAATTAAAAAAGCTATACAATAAAAACTCAATAAAAAGTCATACAAAGGGGCTGCTAGTTAAGCACAGTATTGTTCACCTGGGTAATCATTATAGAGAAATCATGTCCCCTTCAGGGCTTGAAATGCCTTCTGCCTACAGTGATGGGACTTTGTAACACCCCTTGATAGTCCATCATTTCCATATAACGCCCATCCTGTTGCATATTATTGATATCTTATAAATCAGTTCAGTATCGGCATGTGTGTGCCATTAATGCTTCTCAAACTGTATGTCAAACATATTTCAAAATGTAAAATGCTACACCTACTTTGAATTCACATTATAAAATATGATATTCATAGGTTCATAGGTTTATACTAGGCTATCTGCCCTAAGGCATTTATAAGCCTAGCCCAAATTTTTGTGGCTTACACCACCCCTTATATGAAAAAATACTGTGCCCATTAGTTTGTTGTGCCTCTGTCCAGCAGTGACACAGAGATGATTCCCGGGATAAACCTACGATCTCCCATCCACAGGTCAAGATTTCTCTTGAACAGAGCCAGCGAGGTGCTCTGCCTAACATGGATCAGGATTTTATTCCACAGCATGGGGAGTCTCTGAGTGATAAATATATCCCTCCAGCACGTCCTATTTATATCCGTGCTAAGGTTTAAGTCGCTTGCTCTAGTGGTTTTGGTGGATTTGGATTTTTTGAGGTGGAGCATGTCCATTAATTCCGGGTTGGACATGGCCTTGTATGTCAGGCAGATGTCACCTCTGAGCAGACAGTATGCAACTGAATAGAGCTGGAGTTTCTTTAATCTGGCAGCATATGACAGATTTTGGAGTCCCTTTATCCTTTTGGTGAGGAACTTTTGGGGTCTCTCCAATTGCTGCAGATGTCGGGTGAGATACATCCCGAACGGGGCATTGTACTCGATCATTGGTCTGATGAGTGAAGAGTACAGGGGAACAATGACCTCACTAGATCTGGATGTGAATGCCTTCATGATCAGGTGGGCAATGTAGAAGGTCTTTCTAACCACTTTAGCAATGTGAGTGTCAAAAGAAAGGCCACTGTCAACCTGGGTCCCCAGGTCCCTGATAACCTCTTCTGTGCTTAGTGGATTGCCACCTATATGGTAGCTTGGGGTTACCTTGTTTTTCCCAAAGGGTATGACTATACATTTTTTGGCGTTTAACTTCAGGCCATGGCTCTGGCACCAGCTATCTGTTTCCGTGAGTCCCTTCTGAAGGATATCCGTGTCCGATGCACTTTCCACTATGGCGCCCAGTTTGCAGTCGTCTGCAAACTTTGTCAGACAAAGTCCTCCCATGTTGGCCTGTACTTCTGAGAAGTAGATGCCGAACAATAGGGGGCCAAGGACCGAGCCCTGTGGGACACCACTTGTGACCGGCTTGGAGTCTGACATAGCGTCAGCAACTCTAACCCTGTGGGTTCTGTCCTTAAGCCAGTTTGCAACCCATCTTGTGACATATGGGTTTACATTTAAGCTGGTAAGTTTTTCTACAATACCCGAGTGGGGTATTGTGTCGAAGGCCTTTGCAAGGTCAAGGAAGGCTGTATGGACTGCCTTTCCCTCATCAATGGCCTTGGTGACTGTTTCGAAGAAGTCGACCAAGTTCAAAAGGCATGATCTGCGCTTGACTAAGCCAAACTGGGTCAGGTCCAATGTCTGCAAGTCCCCTATATCTTTGTTTATGAGCTCCATTATGATCCTCTCCGTAGCTTTGCAGACTAGACTTGTTAGGCTTATGGGGCGGTAATTACCAGGGTCCGTAGAGGCACCGCCTTTGTGGAGTGGGACCACAGTTGCCGTACACTACTCCTTGGGCACGTATCCTGTGGTAAGGCTGAGATTAAACAGCTGCCTTATGTGCGGGTTTAATTCCTCATTTAGCTCATGTAGCACACAGCCGGGGACACCATCCGGTCCCATTGATGCTGTGTTTTTAGCTTTAGAGAGAGCAGCTTTCACCTGCGCATTTGAGATGTCTGGGAGGCTACACTCTGCTGGGATAGTTATCTCTCCTTTAGGGGAGAGGGGTGAAGTTTGCACTGAACCTGTCTGCCAGTATGTTGGCAATGTCTGTGGGTTCAGTGATTTTTGTATCATTTTGGACTAATTCTGAGCATATCTGGGAGTTTCCACCCAGGTTCCTAACATAGCTGAAAAAGGCCTTATGATTGTCCTTTGAATCCATGGCAATTTTTCTCTCAAAATTGGCCTTAGTTGATTTTATGAGTGCTCGTATTTTTTACTAATAATGATCAGGGGTGACTTCCCTTTTATGGATTTTGTTCTATCATGTAATAGCTTTCTCCTCTTACTGTAAAGTTTGTTAATGGCTGGGGTCCACCAGACTGGACGTTTGCCCTTTGTGGAAAGAGTCTTGGTTTTATTTGGGATTGCCTGATCCATGCAGTCCTGGAGGTGTTCATAGAAGGCATTTGTAAGGGCTTCCGCAGCTTGGGTTGTGGTTTCCACTGGCTCAGGGCCTTGAAGGATACCACACCAGTCTTGAGTAGTGTGAAGTTTGCTTTAGAGAAGTTCTTGACTGTGGTCGGTTTTGTTTGGGGTGGGGGCGGGATGTGGATTTCCAGTGAGATTAGTTTATGATCAGATCTCACCAATGAGGGATATACTTCCGGTGTGGAGCATTTTGTCCCCATGTTTGTGATAATGAGATCTAGTATATTTTCTCCTCTCGTGGGAACAGTGACTAGCTGTTCCATGGCATTTGAATTTATGAACTCCAGGAACCGTTGGGCTAGAAAGTTAGGGCTTGAGCAATGTTCCCAGTCTATATTCGGGTAGTTGAAGTCACCCAATATGATGGTGTTTGGAGATACATTTATACCCTCCAGTGTCTTCAGGAAGGCTGTGTGGGGTTTCTGAGTTTGAGAGGGTGGCCTGTAGCATGCTACAATTTGTAGAGCAGTTTTGCCTATGGTTAGTTGCACCTGGATGGTTTCCGAGCTTGTGCGTTGCCACCAACCTGGAGGTGTGGGTATCCTTTATGAATATGGATACACCCCCTCCTTTTGTGGTGTGGTCCGGGTTTTGGGGCCAGAAAGCATGATATGAGGTAAAACCTAATAGTGCCGGGGTGCTCTCAGGAGCCTTGAACCAGGTTTCAGTTACAGCACAGACATCGATGTTCTCCATACTGAGAAGGGCCTCGAGTGCGTGCATTTTGAGATTTAGACTTCTGGCATTGAGCAGCATTACCCTCAGTTTCTTCCCATTTTTGTTTTCTAGGGTGGTAGGTTTAGAATTTGAGCCTTGCCTAAAAAGGCACTATGGGGTGGCAAGAGCCTTAGCCAATATCCGGAATCCCAGGGGTGACAGGTGCAAGCCGTCCCTTGCGAAGCAGCGTGGCTTGTCAAGCATGTCATCCCAGGCAGACAGACACTGGATCCCCTTTGAATGACACCAGACATTAAGCCAATTGTTAAAGCTGATCATCTTGCCTCTATATTGTGGCATCATTCTTGGTGAAGGAAGGATACTGCTCAGGGTCAGGGTCATACCTGCCTGGGCTACATAATCAGAGAGCTCCTCTATGTCTCTTTTCATGTAGTCCAGGGAGGTACGTCTCAGGTCATACACTAGCATGGACAATGACTGTGTCATATTTGTACTTGCCATGGAGTGACCCAAGTGTTTGTGTTATGTGGCGGATTCTAGCGCCCGATAGGCAGCTTACTGTGACCCTCTCCTTGTTCAGCCTGGTGAGTGGGACGTCAGTGTGTCTGACTATGGAGTCACCTATGACAAGTATGTTTGGTGTTGTATTTGGCCTTAAGGGCTGTGACTGCTTTGCACACTGCTTTTGTGGTTTATGTGTTGCTTGTGGGGTGTCTTGAGGTAGCAGTTGTTTGGGTGTCTGCTTTGGAGGCCTCTGCTGTTTAGGTAAATTTTACTCAGAGCCTCGAGTATGTCTTTGTGTGTTTATGTGTTTGATTCAGTGGTGTGGTAGCATTATGTGAGGCTGGTTTTGTGGTGTGTGTAGTTGCCTTCTCCTCCTGTCTGGTCTTGCCAGTCCTGAGTTGAGAGAGCTCAGCCTCCAGTTTGGCTAAATAGCTGCATCTCTCGCAAGTATTTGTGTTATGTGGGAGGAGGAGAGGGTTGTCTGTGTACATGAGGCAGTTATAACATTGCCTCAAGATTCCCAGATTCACCAGCTGGACCGGAGAGGAGATTGACAACTGACCTTTGGACATGCTAGAATAATATTGGGAATTCCTTAATAATTGAAAACAAGGGCCAGTGGGGAGTGAGGGTGTAGTGCTTTTAATTTTTAGTGCTGACTTATATAATTGCTATAGTGAGCAAGTACCAGGTAACTTGAGTGCAATGTGTTACAAGTAACTAAATGCAAAAATGACAAACAGTAACTTTCTTTCAAGTGAAACAAGGAACTAGTACAGTAAGCAATGCAGATATCACTAGTGATCCACAGAAGCGCTGAGAAACCGCGTATTAGATGGAATTAGCTTCCAGGGAAATAACAAGCAAACAAACAAGCATATAAACAAAGCTAGATTCATTCATATTGAATTCTGTCTAACAGAGTAAGTAGGGTCATTTATATACAAGTAAAGACTGCAGACAACCAAAGAGAAGAAAATCATTCACAGTCACAGATATTTTGAAATGTATCCTTTAAATGTATTTCTAGCAGTGGGTTATGGTTAGTTCTTGTGTGAGCCCACTAAAGGTTTGTGCTATATATATGTACGTACAGGCTGATGAATATCTCACAGATACATGTTGTCTTATATTTGCCAACATAATGTTAAAACTTGCAAAATATTATTTGGAAATAAGAACTTAGCAATGAAATGCACTCTTAAATTTGCACAATAATTTTTTTTGTTGCTGTTAGAGGGAAGTCAGTTCTTAAATAAGACAATGTAGTGTGCTGCACATGCGAAGAGTAAGCGAACAACAGTTCTGTGAAACACAATTCTTGGGAATGAGTTTTTTCAGAAATGTTGCTTCATACTTCTACCTTGCCAAAATAAACTTGACAAATGCCAGACCTCAGGAAAATAAACATGGCCATGCCAGCAACATAAATAAATAAATAAATAAATAAAAGTAATTCTATTTCTCAAATGCTGAGAAATATCAAATTTGATTATAATATGAGAGGACTAGAGAGTCTGTTCCATCAGAAATACTTTTTCTGGTTTTCTTCACTAAACTGTTTTGCTAGCTACCTAATTAGTTACTCATGCACCCTGCCTAACCCCAGCCTTATAACACATCTCCTAGACACAAGGCTTGTAATATTTTCTGCTGCACAGACCGTGACCTCAGAATTTGGTTTGAGGAGCTAATCTCCAAAATCACAAACAACAACTACTTTTGTTTTTGTTCCACACCTGATCTGCAGTGGGACATGTTTCTACTAGAACAGCTTCAAAATTTGCTACAGAGCAATGCAGAATTAGACCAAGCATATTGATATTTGGCCAGTATTTTTACCCCAGTTACAAAAGCAGTTAGCTGCTGAAATCCCCAGCTTTGGATCACTTGATAATAAAAGCAAACAAGATATCAAAGATGCTGTAAACCAAAATAACTGGACATAAACAGAGCCTATTCTCGGCTGGAGCGCCTTCTGTGTGGAGTCTGCATGTCCTCCCTGTGGTCTTGTTGCATTCGAAAGACATGCGTAAATGGGCGTGCCTTCGTTGAAGGTTGGGCATCAAGCTGGCACCTCAGCACCATAAAAATCTACTGCCAATCATTAGCGGACTGGGGTTCCGCTGTGGCGACCCCTAACCGGGAAAAGCCAAAAGAAGAACAACATCACTGAGAACCTAGCAAATCAAAATGGCTTCACTGATTGTCAGTATCAATTAAATCCTAGATGGCTAAATGTCAGTAAAGGACAGTGGGTAGCTTCATCCCAGAGTGGCATGTCCACAGCTAGTGAGGCTTGACTTTATTAGCCTGAGTGTAACCATAAAGACTTAAAAAGTAAAAAAAGATGTGGACTTTCAGAAGCCATATAGTTGAAACACTTGATGTCTTGAATGGGGTAATTTGCATATATCCCATGGGCTTCCACTACAAGAGATTTAAGGTATCACACTCTAGCTTGTCTGGGTATTCCTTGCACATTTTGTGAATGGTTTGTCTGAGTGTCATTTTACCCATTGGTTGGGATATTTAACAGGCACCTTATTCTTTATGTACAACAGCTGGATTTAAGACCCTGTGTAAAGTAAAGCCAAACTATCCAGTTAAGTTGTGGTGATGAAATCAATAAAAAGGTCAAAACATATATGTCCACAGCTAGTTGGGTTTGGCTTTATTGGCCTGAGTGTAACCATAAAGACTTAAAAACAGTCATTCACATTCTAAAGTCATATAGTTGCAGCAGTTGATGTCCTTAAAAGGTAATTTGCATATATCCCATGGGCATCTGCTACAGGAGGTTTAACTTATCACACATTGAAAATTCTATCTTGTCTGCATTTTCCTTGCATCTTTAGTGAATAGTTTGTCAGTGTCTCCTCTTTACTCTTTGGCTTGCCAGTTAAGAAAAGACTTAGAGATAACCAAAGTAGTATCTTAAATTAATTTGATTTCATAGAGAGCTTTAGTCTGTGATTGTTAGAATGAACTTTCTTTAGTGCCTCAGCTTGTCGGCTTTATCAGAGGAACAAAACAAAGTGCTGCTGGTCATATTTATAGATTCAAAGCTATAGCTCAGGCTATTAACAATTTGAGGTTTTAAAAGGACTTCATAAATCCTTTCTTAAAAGATTCTTTCCATTGTGACTCTCATTTCTATAAGCAGCCCTGCTAGGTCATAACTTCTTGTTCTTGGATTCAGTTTACAATTGCAGTTACAGAAACCCTTGCAAAGATAGCTCTCATTCTACAGGCCTGCTTCACCTTTAATTGTGAAGTCGAAGATTTTCTCGTATGATTCACATTAAGATTCTCACCACTGATGATTATTTCACTTCACTTTGATCAGACTGTGTTCGCTTCCATGCAGCACATGCTTGACAATGTAGAAAAATTATCATTAATTAAAAATACTCAAAAGACTGGCTGCTTCATTACTGATTTTGAGACTGGATACAAAGAATGCATTTGAAAAAGTGCCATTTATATTTCAAAGGCTTTTCACATTCTCATTCTGGGAGAAAAATGATCCTCCCTAACAAAAAAAACAAACAAGATTTTCATAACCTTCGCCATGAGGCAGGAGCCTAAACACAAACTGATGACTAAATTTATCTGTAGCTGTTCCCCTTGTCCTTTTATCGGTTTGCCCCATGTGTCCCTTATACAGACCACTAGATGGTGTGCAGTTATAGGAGTTAAAAAAACTCTTATGCAGTGCTGCTTAACACACTTTGTAGACAAGTTACTACCTTGCACATTCTGACCTGTAGTTTCTTCCTACAGAAAATGTATGTCATTATCATGTAGATATAAAGTCAAACTTTCATCCACTAGGAATTTCTACAGTGCTGTACTCTACACTGACATGAACACTCACAGCATTAAATACAAAGGGATAAACAGGAACCATACTCACTATACACTGCCTAGAACACTAACAGCATTAAATATCAGTGGATAAACATGACGCCTACTCAATATACACTGACAAGAACACACACAGCATTAAATATGAAGGGATAAACATGACCCCTACTTACTACACAATGACATGAACACACACAGCATTAAATATGAATGGATAAACATGACCCCTGCTTCCTATACATTCACATGAACAGACAGCATTAAATATCGGGATAAACATGACCCCTACTCACTATACACTGACATGAACACTCACAGCATTAAATATCAGGGGATAAACATGACCCCTACTCACTATACACCGACAGGAAAACTTGCAACATTAAATATCAAGGGAATAACATGACCCAAGCTCACTATACACTGACAGGAACACAGCGCATTAAATATCAGGGGGTAAACATGACCCCTACTCACTATACACTGACAGGAATATTCACAGCATAAAATATCAGGGGATAAAAATGACCCCTACTCAATTTACACTGACATGAACACTAACAACATTAAATATCAGGGGGATAAGCATGATGTCTACTCACTATACAGTGACATGAACACAGCATTAAATATCAGGAAATAAACATGACCCCTAACTCACTATACACTGACATGAACACATATGGTATTAACTATCAAGGGATAAACACGACCCCTACTCACTATACACTGACATGAACACTCATACCATTAAATAGGGGATAAACATGACCCCTACACACTATACACTGACATGAACACACACAGCATAAAATATCAAGGGATAAACACGACCTCTACTCACTATATGCTGACAAGAACATTCACAGCATTAAATATCGGGGATAAACATGACCCCTACTCAATATACACTGAGAGGAGCACTAACAGCATTAAATATGAAGGGATAAACATGACCCCTACTTACTACACACTGACATGAACACACACAGTATTAAATATGAATGGATAAACATGACCCCTAATTCCTATACATTGACATGAACACACAGCATGACATATCAGGGGATAAACATGACCCCTACTCACTATACACTGACATGAACACTCACAGCATTAAATATCAACTAATAAACATCATCCCTACTCACTATACACTGACATGAACACTCAAAGCATTAAATATCAGGGGATAAACATGATCCCTACTCACTATATGCTGAAATGAACACTCACAGCATTAAATACATTAAATATCAGGGGATAAACACTGACAAGAGCACACACAGCATTAAATATGAAGGGATAAACATGACCCCTACTTACTACACAATGACATGAACACACACAGCATTAAATATGAAGGGATAAACATGACCCCTACTTCTGATACATTGACATGAACACACAGCATTAAATATCAGGGGATAAACATGACCCCTACTCACTATACACTGACATGAACACCTACGGTATTAAATATCAAGGGATAAACATGACCCCTACTCACTATACACTGACATAAACACTCACAGCATTAAATATCAGGGGATAAACATGACCTCTACTCACTATACACTGACATGAACACACAGCATTAAACATCAGGGAATAAACATGACCCCCTACTCACTATACGCTTACATGAACATTCACAGCATTAAATATCAGGGAATAAACATGACCCCCTACTCACTATACGCTTACACGAACACTCACAGCATTAAATATCAGGGGATAAACATGACCCCTACTTACTATACAATAACATGAACACACACATTAAATATCAGGGGATAAACATGACCCCTACTAACTATACACTGACATGAACACTCACGGCATTAAATATCAGGGGATAAACATGACCCCTACTCACGATATACTTATGTGAACACACACAGCTTTAAATATCAAGGGATAAACACAACCCCTACCCACTATATGCTGACAAGAACATTCACAGCATTAAATATCAGGGGATAAACATGACCCCTACTCAATATACACTGACAGGAACACTATCAGCATTAAATATAAAGAGATAAACATGACGCTACTCACTATACACTGAAATAAAAACTCAAACATTAAATATCAGGGGATAAAAATTAACCCTACTTGCTATACACTGACATGAACACTCATGGCATTAAAAATCAAGGGATAAACAAGACCCCTACTCACTACACACTGACATGAACACTCACAGCATTAAATATGAAGGGATAAACATGACCTCCTACTCACTATACACTGACATGAACACTCACACCATTAAATAGGGATAAACATGACCCCTACTCACTATACACTGACAGGAACACTCACAGCATTAAATATCAGGGGATAAACATGAACCCCTACTCACTATACACTGACATGAATACTCACAGTATTAAATATCAGGGTATAAACACGACCCCTACTCACTATATACCGACAAGAACACTCGAGGCATTAAATATCAGGTGATTAACATGACCCTGACTCACTATACACTGACAGAAACACACACAGCATTAAATATCAGGGGATAAACATGACCCCTACTCACTATACAAAGAGAGGAGCACTCACAGCATTAAATATCGGGGGAATAAAATGACCCCTACTCACTAAATGCTGACATGAACATTCACAGCGTTAAATATCAGGGGATAAACATGACCCTAATCACTATACACCGACAGTAACACTCACAGCATTAAATATCAGGGGAAACATGACCCCTACTCACTATACACTGACATGAACACACAGCATTAAATATCAGGTGATAAATAAGATCCTTATTCACTATACAATGACATAAACATTCACAGCATTAAATATCAGGGGATAAATGCGACCCCTACTCACTATATACTGACATAAACACTCACACATTAAATATCAGGGGATAAAAACGAACCCTACTCACTATACACAGACATGAACACACACAGCATTAAATATGAAGGATAAACATGACCCCTACTCACTATACACTGACAGAAACATTCACAGCATTAAATATCAGGGAATAAAAATTACCCCTACTCAATATACACTGAAATGAACACTCACAGCATTAAATATCAGGGGGATAAGCATGACGTCTACTCACTATACAGTGACATGAATGCAGCATTAAATATCATGAAATAAACATGACCCCTACTCACTATACACTGACATGAACACATACGGTATTAAATATCAAGGGATAAACATGACCCCTACTCACGATGCACTGACATAAACACTCACAGCATTAAATATCAGGGGATAAACATGACCTCTACTCACTATACACTGACATGAACACACAGCATTAAATATCAGGGAATAAACATGACCCCCTACTCACTATACGCTTACACGAACATTCACAGCATTAAATATCAGGGGATAAACATGACCCCCTACTCACTATACACTGACATGAACACTCACAACATTAAATATCAGGGGATAAACATGACCCCAACTCACTATACACTAACATGAACACACACATTAAATATCAAGGGATAAACATGACCCCTACTAACTATACACTGACATGAACACTCACAGCATTAAATATCAGGGGATAACATGACCCCTACTCACTATATACTGATGTGAACACACACAGCTTTAAATATCAAGGGATAAACACAACCCCAACCCACTATATGCTGACAAGAAAATTCACAGCATTAAATATCAGGGGATAAACATGACCCCTACTCAATATACACTGAAATAAAAACTCAAACATTAAATATCACGGGATAAAAATGAACCCTACTTGCTATACACTGACATGAACACTCATGGCATTAAATATCAAGGGATAAACATGACCCCTACTCACTATACACTGACATGAACACTCACAGCATTAAATATGAAGGGATAAACATGACCTCCTACTCACTATACACTGACATGAACACTAACACCATTAAATAGGGAATAAACATCACCCCTACTCACTATACACTGACATGAACACTCATGACATTAAATATCAAGGGATAAACATGACCCTACTCACTATACACTGACAGGAGCACTCACAGCATTAAATATCAGGGGATAAACATGAACCCCTACTCACTATACACTGACATGAATACACACAGTATTAAATATCAGGGTATAAACACGACCCGTACTCACTATGCACCGATAAGAGCACTCACAGCATTAAATATTAGGGGATTAACATGACCCTGACTCACTATACACTGACAGAAACACACACAGCATTAAATATCAGGGGATAAACATGACCCCTACTCACTATACAAAGAGAGGAGCACTCACAGCATTAAATATCGGGGGATTAAAATGACCCCTACTCACTAAATGCTGACATGAACATTCACAGAGTTAAATATCAGGGGATAAACATGACCCCTACTCACTATACACCGACATGAGCACTCAGCATTAAATATCAGGGGATAAACATGACCCCTACTCACTATACACTGACATAAACACTCACACATTAAATATCAGGGGATAAACACGAACCCTACTCACTATACACTGACATGAACATACACAACATTAAATATGAAAGGATAAACATGACCCCTACTCACTATAAACTGACATGAACACTCACACATTAAATATCAGGGGATAAACATGACCCCTACTCACTATACACTGACAGGAACACTCACACATTAAATATCAGGGAATAAACATGAACCCTACACACTATACACTGGCAAGAAAACTCACAGCATTAAATATCAGGGGATAAACATGACCCCTACTGACTATATGCTGACATGAACACACAGCATTAAATATCAGGGGATAAACATGACCCCTACTCACTATACACTGTCAGGAATACTCACAGCATTAAATATCAGGTGATAAACATGACCCCTACTAACTATATACTGACACAAACACTCACAGCATTAAATATCAGGGAATAAACATGACCCCAACTCACTATACACTGACATGAACACTCACAGCATTAAATATCAGGGGGATAAACGTGACGCCTATTCACTGTTCAGTGACATGAACACAGCATTATATATCAGGAAATAAACACGACCCATACTCACTATACACTGACATGAACACATACGGCATTAAATATCAAGGGATAAGCATGACTCATACTCACTATACGCTTACATGAACATTCACAGCATTAATTATCAGGGGATAAACATGACCCCTACTTACTATACGCTGACATGAACACACATCATTAAATATCAGGGAATAAATATAACCCCTACTCACTATACACTGACAGGAACACTCACAGCATTAAATATCAGGCGATAAACATGACCCCTACTAACTATATACTGACACGAACACTCACAGCATTAAATATCAGGGGGATAAACGTGACGCCTATTCACTGTTCAGTGACATGAACACAGCATTATATATCAGGAAAGAAACACGACCCATACTCACTATACACTGACATGAACACATACGGCATTAAATATCAAGGGATAAACATGACCCATACTCACTATACGCAGACATGGACATTCACAGCATTAAATATCAGGGGATAAACATGACCCCAACTCACTATATGCTGACATGAACACAAAAAATTAAATATCAGGGGATAAACATGACCCCTACTCACTATACACTGACAGGAACACTCATAGCATTAAATATCAGGCGATAAACATGACCCCTACTAACTATATACTGACACGAACACTCACAGCATTAAATATCAGGGGATAAACATGACCCCAACTCACTATACACTGACATGAACACTCACACCATTAAATAGGGGGATAAACATGACCCCTACTCACTATACACTGACATGAACACTCACAGCATTAAATATCAGGGGATAAACATGACCCCTACTCACTATACACTGACATGAACACTCACAGCATTAAATATGAAGGGATAAACATGACCTCCTACTCACTATACACTGACAGGAACACTCACAGCATTAAATATAAAAGGATAAACATGACCTCCTACTCACTATACACTGACAGAAACACTCACAGCATTAAATATGAAGGGATAAACATGACCTCCTACTCACTATACACTGACAGGAACACTCACAGCATTAAATATCAGGGGATAAACATGAACTCCTACTCAATATACACTGACATGAACACTCACATCACTAAATAGGGGATAAACATGAGCCCTACTCATATACACTGACGTACACTCACAGTATTAAATATCAAGGGATAAACATGACTCCTACTCACTATACACTGACATGAACACTCACAGCATTAAATATGAAGGGATAAACATGACTCCCTACTCACTATACACTGACAGGAACACTCACAGCATTAAATATCAGGGGATAAACATGACCCCTTCTCAATATACACTGACATGAACACTCACAGCATTAAATATCAGGGGATTAACATGACTCCTACTCACTATACACTGACAGGAACACTCAAAGCATTAAATATCAGGGGAAAACATGACCCCTACTCACTATACACCAACAGGAGCACTCACAGCATTAAATATCATGGGATTAACATGACCCCTACTCACTATACACTGACATGAACATTCACAGCGTTAAATATCAGGATATAAACATGACCCCTACTCACTATACACTGACAGGAGCACTCACAGCATTAAATATAAGGGGATAAACATGACCACTACTCACTATACACTGACATGAAATCTCACAGCATTAAAGAACAGGGGATTAAAATGACCCCCTACTCACTATACACTGACATGAACACTCACACATTAAATATCAGGGGATAAACATGACCCCCTACTCACTACACGCTGACATGAACATTCACAGTGTTAAATATCAGGGGATAAACATGACCCCTACTCACTATACACCGACAGGAGCACTCACAGCATTAAATATCAGGGGAGAACATGACCCCTACTCAATATACACTGACATTAACACACACACATTAAATATCAGGGGATAAACACGACCACTACTCAATATACACTGACAGGAATATTCATAGCATTAAATATCAGGGGATAAACATGTCCCCTACTCACTATACACTGACATGAACGCACACAGCATTAAATATGAAGGGATAAACATGACCCATACTCACTATACACTGACATGAACACTCACGGCATTAAACATGACCCCTACTCCATGTACGCTGAAATAAACACTCACAGCATTAAATAGCAGGGGATAAACATGGCCCCTACTCACTATACACTCACAGGAACACTCACAGCATTAAATATCAGGGTACAAACATGAGCCCTACTCACTATACCCTGACATGAACACCCACAGCATTAAATATCAGGGGATAAACATGACCAATACTCACTATACACTGACAGGAACACTCATAGCATTAAATATAAGGGGATAAACATGACCCCTACTCACTATACACAGACATGAATGTTCACACATTAAATATAAAAGGATAAACATGACCCTACACACTATACACTGACATGAACACACACATTAAATATCATGGGATAAACATGACCCCTGCTCACTATACACTGACATCAACACTCACATCATTAAATATCACGGGATAAATATGATGCCGACTCACTTTACACTGACATGAACACTCACACATTAAATATTGGGATAAACATGACCCCTACTCACTTTACACTGACATGAATACTCACACATTAAATATTGGTTAAACATGACCCCAACTCACTTTACACTGACAGAAACACTCACAGCATTAAATATGAAGGTAAAAACATGAACCCTACTCACTATATGCTGCAGGAACACTCACATTAAATATCAGGAGATAAACATGACCCCTACTCATAATACACTGACAGAAAAACTAACAGCATTAAACAACAGGCAATAAATATGACCCCTACTCACTGTACACTGAAACACTCACAGCATTAAATATCAGTGGATAAACATGACCTCAACTCATTATTCACTGACATTTACACTCCAGCATTCAATATGAAGGAATATCACGGCCCCTACTCAGTATACTCTGACATGAACATTCACAGCACTAAATATCAGGGGATAAATAATATCCCTCTTCACTATACAATGACATGAAAACTCACAGCATTAAATATCATGGGATAAACATGACCCCTACTCACTATACATTGACATGAATACTCACAGCGTTAAATATCAGGGGACAAACATGACCCCTTCTCACTATACACTGACATGAACAATCACAGCATTAAATATCAGGGGATTAACATGACCCCTACTCACTATACACTGACATAAACACTATCAACATTAAATATCAGGAGATAAACATGACCCCTACTCACTATAAACTAACATGAACACACACATTAAATATCTGGGGATAAACATGACCCCTATTCACTAAACACTGACAAGAACACTCACATAATTAAATATCAAGGGATAAACATCACCCCCTACTCAATATACTCTGACATGAACATTCACAGCATTAAATATCAGGGGATAAACATGACCCTAATCACTATACACCGACAGTAACACTCACAGCATTAAATATCAGGGGAAACATGACCCCTACTCACTATACACTGACATGAACACACAGCATTAAATATCAGGGGATAAATAAGATCCTTATTCACTATACACTGACATGAACATTCACAGCATTAAATATCAGGGGATAAATGTGACTCCTACTCACTATACACTGACATAAACACTCACACATTAAATATCAGGGGATAAAAACGAACCCTACTCACTATACAC
Source organism: Protopterus annectens (assembly GCF_019279795.1). Taxonomy (NCBI): domain Eukaryota; kingdom Metazoa; phylum Chordata; order Ceratodontiformes; family Protopteridae; genus Protopterus; species Protopterus annectens. The sequence goes on along the minus strand of NC_056735.1, from coordinate 91,845,300 downwards.
AGACATGAACACACACAGCATTAAATATGAAAGGATAAACATGACCCCTACTCACTATACACTGACAGAAACATTCACAGCATTAAATATCAGGGAATAAAAATGACCCCTACTCAATATACACTGAAATGAACACTCACAGCATTAAATATCAGGGGGATAAGCATGACGTCTACTCACTATACAGTGACATGAATGCAGCATTAAATATCATGAAATAAACATGACCCCTACTCACTATACACTGACATGAACACATACGGTATTAAATATCAAGGGATAAACATGACCCCTACTCACGATGCACTGACATAAACACTCACAGCATTAAATATCAGAGGATAAACATGACCTCTACTCACTATACACTGACATAAACACACAGCATTAAATATCAGGGAATAAACATGACCCCCTACTCACTATACGCTTACACGAACATTCACAGCATTAAATATCAGGGGATAAACATGACCCCCTACTCACTATACACTGACATGAACACTCACAACATTAAATATCAGGGGATAAACATGACCCCAACTCACTATACACTAACATGAACACACACATTAAATATCAAGGGATAAACATGACCCCTACTAACGATACACTGACATGAACACTCACAGCATTAAATATCAGGGGATAACATGACCCCTACTCACTATATACTGATGTGAACACACACAGCTTTAAATATCAAGGGATAAACACAACCCCAACCCACTATATGCTGATAAGAAAATTCACAGCATTAAATATCAGGGGATAAACATGACCCCTACTCAATATACACTGAAATAAAAACTCAAACATTAAATATCACGGGATAAAAATGAACCCTACTTGCTATACACTGACATGAACACTCATGGCATTAAATATCAAGGGATAAACATGACCCCTACTCACTATACACTGACATGAACACTCACAGCATTAAATATGAAGGGATAAACATGACCTCCTACTCACTATACACTGACATGAACACTAACACCATTAAATAGGGAATAAACATCACCCCTACTCACTATACACTGACTTGAACACTCATGACATTAAATATCAAGGGATAAACATGACCCCTACTCACTATACACTGACAGGAGCACTCACAGCATTAAATATCAGGGGATAAACATGAACCCCTACTCACTATACACTGACATGAATACACACAGTATTAAATATCAGGGTATAAACACGACCCGTACTCACTATGCACCGATAAGAGCACTCACAGCATTAAATATTAGGGGATTAACATGACCCTGACTCACTATACACTGACAGAAACACACACAGCATTAAATATCAGGGGATAAACATGACCCCTACTCACTATACAAAGAGAGGAGCACTCACAGCATTAAATATCGGGGGATTAAAATGACCCCTACTCACTAAATGCTGACATGAACATTCACAGCATTAAATATCAGGGGATAAACATGACCCCTACTCACTATACACCGACATGAGCACTCACAGCATTAAATATCAGGGGATAAACATGACCCCTACTCACTATACACTGACATAAACACTCACACATTAAATATCAGGGGATAAACACGAACCCTACTCACTATACACTGACATGAACATACACAACATTAAATATGAAAGGATAAACATGACCCCTACTCACTATAAACTGACATGAACACTCACACATTAAATATCAGGGGATAAACATGACCCCTACTCACTATACACTGACAGGAACACTCACACATTAAATATCAGGGAATAAACATGAACCCTACACACTATACACTGGCAAGAAAACTCACAGCATTAAATATCAGGGGATAAACATGACCCCTACTGACTATATGCTGACATGAACACACAGCATTAAATATCAGGGGATAAACATGACCCCTACTCACTACACACTGTCAGGAATACTCACAGCATTAAATATCAGGTGATAAACATGACCCCTACTAACTATATACTGACACAAACACTCACAGCATTAAATATCAGGGGATAAACATGACCCCAACTCACTATACACTGACATGAACACTCACAGCATTAAATATCAGGGGGATAAACGTGACGCCTATTCACTGTTCAGTGACATGAACACAGCATTATATATCAGGAAATAAACACGACCCATACTCACTATACACTGACATGAACACATACAGCATTAAATATCAAGGGATAAGCATGACTCATACTCACTATACGCTTACATGAACATTCACAGCATTAATTATCAGGGGATAAACATGACCCCTACTCACTATACGCTGACATGAACACACATCATTAAATATCAGGGAATAAATATAACCCCTACTCACTATACACTGACAGGAACACTCACAGCATTAAATATCAGGCGATAAACATGACCCCTACTAACTATATACTGACACGAACACTCACAGCATTAAATATCAGGGGGATAAACGTGATGCCTATTCACTGTTCAGTGACATGAACACAGCATTATATATCAGGAAAGAAACACGACCCATACTCACTATACACTGACATGAACACATACGACATTAAATATCAAGGGATAAACATGACCCATACTCACTATACGCTGACATGGACATTCACAGCATTAAATATCAGGGGATAAACATGACCCCAACTCACTATATGCTGACATGAACACACAAAATTAAATATCAGGGGATAAACATGACCCCTACTCACTATACACTGACAGGAACACTCACAGCATTAAATATCAGGCGATAAACATGACCCCTACTAGCTATATACTGACACGAACACTCACAGCATCAAATATCAGGGGATAAACATGACCCCAACTCACTATACACTGACATGAACACTCACAGCATTAAATATCAGGGGGTTAAACATGACGCCTATTCACTGTTCAGTGACATGAACACAGCATTAAATATCAGGAAATAAACACGACCCATACTCACTATACACTGACATGAACACATACGGCATTAAATATCAAGGGATAAACATGACCCATACTCACTATACGCTTACATGAACATTCACAGCATTAATTATCAGGGGATAAACATGACCCCTACTCACTATACACTGACATGAACACTCACACCATTAAATAGGGGGATAAACATGACCCCTACTCACTATACACTGACATGAACACTCACAGCATTAAATATCAGGGGATAAACATGACCCCTACTCACTATACACTGACATGAACACTCACAGCATTAAATATGAAGGGATAAACATGACCTCCTACTCACTATACACTGACAGGAACACTCACAGCATTAAATATAAAAGGATAAACATGACCTCCTACTCACTATACACTGACAGAAACACTCACAGCATTAAATATGAAGGGATAAACATGACCTCCTACTCACTATACACTGACAGGAACACTCACAGCATTAAATATCAGGGGATAAACATGAACTCCTACTCAATATACACTGACATGAACACTCACATCACTAAATAGGGGATAAACATGAGCCCTACTCGCGATACACTGACGTACACTCACAGTATTAAATATCAGGGGATAAACATGACTCCTACTCACTATACACTGACATGAACACTCACAGCATTAAATATGAAGGGATAAACATGACTCCCTACTCACTATACACTGACAGGAACACTCACAGCATTAAATATCAGGGGATAAACATGACCCCTTCTCAATATACACTGACATGAACACTCACAGCATTAAATATCAGGGGATTAACATGACTCCTACTCACTATACACTGACAGGAACACTCAAAGCATTAAATATCAGGGGAAAACATGACCCCTACTCACTATACACCAACAGGAGCACTCACAGCATTAAATATCATGGGATTAACATGACCCCTACTCACTATACACTGACATGAACATTCACAGCGTTAAATATCAGGATATAAACATGACCCCTACTCACTATACACTGACAGGAGCACTCACAGCATTAAATATAAGGGGATAAACATGACCACTACTCACTATATACTGACATGAAATCTCACAGCATTAAAGAACAGGGGATTAAAATGACCCCCTACTCACTATACACTGACATGAACACTCACACATTAAATATCAGGGGATAAACATGACCCCCTACTCACTACACGCTGACATGAACATTCACAGTGTTAAATATCAGGGGAAAAACATGACCCCTACTCACTATACACCGACAGGAGCACTCACAGCATTAAATATCAGGGGAGAACATGACCCCTACTCAATATACACTGACATTAACATACACACATTAAATATCAGGGGATAAACACGACCACTACTCAATATACACTGACAGGAATATTCATAGCATTAAATATCAGGGGATAAACATGTCCCCTAGTCACTATACACTGACATGAACACACACAGCATTAAATATGAAGGGATAAACATGACCCATACTCACTATACATTGACATGAACACTCACGGCATTAAACACGACCCCTACTCCATGTACGCTGAAATGAACACTCACAGCATTAAATAGCAGGGGATAAACATGGCCCCTACTCACTATACACTCACAGGAACACTCACAGCATTAAATATCAGGGTACAAACATGAGCCCTACTCACTATACCCTGACATGAACACCCACAGCATTAAATATCAGGGGATAAACATGACCAATACTCACTATACACTGACAGGAACACTCATAGCATTAAATATAAGGGGGTAAACATGACCCCTACTCACTATACACAGACATGAATGTTCACACATTAAATATAAAAGGATAAACATGACCCTACACACTATACACTGACATGAACACTCACATCATTAAATATCACGGGATAAATATGATGCCGACTCACTATACACTGACATGAACACTCACATATTAAATATTGGGATAAACATGATCCCTACTCACTTTACACTGACATGAATACTCACACATTAAATATTGGTTAAACATGACCCCTACTCACTTTACACTGACAGAAACACTCACAGCATTAAATATGAAGGTAAAAACATGAACCCTACTCACTATATGCTGCAGGAACACTCACATTAAATATCAGGAGATAAACATGACCCCTACTCATAATACACTGACAGAAAAACTAACAGCATTAAACAACAGGCAATAAATATGACCCCTACTCACTGTACACTGAAACACTCACAGCATTAAATATCAGTGGATAAACATGACCTCAACTCATTATTCACTGACATTTACACTCCAGCATTCAATATGAAGGAATATCACGGCCCCTACTCAGTATACTCTGACATGAACATTCACAGCACTAAATATCAGGGATAAATAATATCCCTCTTCACTATACAATGACATGAAAACTCACAGCATTAAATATCATGGGATAAACATGACCCCTACTCACTATACATTGACATGAATACTCACAGCGTTAAATATCAGGGGACAAACATGACCCCTTCTCACTATACACTGACATGAACAATCACAGCATTAAATATCAGGGGATTAACATGACCCCCACTCACTATACACTGACATAAACACTATCAACATTAAATATCAGGAGATAAACATGACCCCTACTCACTATAAACTAACATGAACACACACATTAAATATCTGGGGATAAACATGACCCCTATTCACTAAACACTGACAAGAACACTCACATAATTAAATATCAAGGGATAAACATCACCCCCTACTCAATATACTCTGACATGAACATTCACAGCATTAAATATCAGGGAATAAACGTGACCCCTACACACTATACACTGACATGAACAAAAAGCATTAAATATCAGGGGATAAGCATGACCACTACTCACTATACACTGACAGGAACACTAATAGTATTAAATATCAGGGGATAAACATGACCCCTACTCACTATACACTGACAGGAATGCTCACACATTGCATATCAGGGGATAAACATGACCCCTGCACACTATACACTGACATGAACACTGACAGCATTAAATATCAAGGGATAAACATGACCCCTACTCAAAATACCTTGACATAAACACTCACAACATTAAATATCATGAGATAAACATGACCCCTACTCACTATACACTGACATGAACACTCACAGCATTAAATACGAAGGCATAAACATGACCCCTACTCACTATACGCTGACATGAACACTCCCACATTAAATATCAGGGGATAAACATGACCCCTACTCACTATACACTGACAGGAAAACTCACAGCATTAAATAACATGCGATAAATATGACCCCTACTCACTATACGCATGAACACTCGCAGAATTAAATATTAGTGGATAAAAATGACCCCCAACACAGTATAAACTGACATGAACACACACATTAAAAATCAGGGGATAAACATGACCCCTAATCAGTATACTCTGACATGAACATTAACAGCATTAAATATCAGGGGATAAACATGACCGCTACTCACTATACACTGACATGAACACTCGCAGAATTAAATATCAGGGGATAAAAGATGACCCCTACCCACTATACACTGACATGAACATTCACAGCATTAAATATGAAGGGATAAACACGAACCCTACTCACTATATGCTAACATGAACATTCACAGTGTTAAATAACAGGGGATAAACATCACCCCGACTCACTATACACTGACAGGAACACTCACAGCATTAAATATCAGAGGATAAACATGACTCCTAGTCAGTATACACTCATATGAACATTCACAGCATTAAATATCAAGGGATAAACATGACCCCCACTCAGATATGAATGCTCATAGCATTAACTATCAGGGGATAAACACGACCGCTACTCACTATACACTGACATGAACACTCACAGCCTTAAATATGAAGGGATAAACATGACCCCCTACTCACTATACACTGACTGAAAAACTCACGGCATTAAATATCAGGGCATAAACATGACCCCTACTCACTATACTCCGACAGGAGCACTCACAGCATTAAATATCAGGGGATAAACATAACCCCTTCTCACTATACACTGACATGAACACTCACAGCATTAAATATCAGGGGATAAACATGACCCCTACTGACGATACACTGAGAGGAACACTCACACTATAAATATCAGGGGATAAACATGAGCCCTACTCACTATGCACTGACAGGAACACACACACACACACTGAAATGAACCCACACATCTTTAAATATGAAGAGATAAACACGACATCTACTCACTGTACACTGACTGAAACATACAGAATAAAATATCAGGGGATAAATATGACCTCTACTCACTATACACTGACATGAACGCTCACATATTAAATATCAGGGGATAAACATGACACCTACTCACCATACATTGACATGAACCCACACAGCATTAAATATCAGGCAATTAACATGACCTCTACTCACTATACACTGACATCAACACGCAGCATTAAATATCAGGGGATAAGCATGACCCCTACTCACTATACACTGACTGAAACAGACAGAATAAAATATCAGGGGATAAATATGACCCCCACTCACTATACATTGACATGAATGCTCACGTATTAAATATCAGGGGATAAATATGACCCCTACTCACCATACAGTGACATGAACACTCACAGCATTAAATATCAGGGGATTAACATGACCCCTACTCACTATACACTGACATCAACACACAGCATTAAATATCAGGGGATAAGTATGACCCCTACTCACTATACACTGACAGGAACTCTAACAGCATTAAATATCAGGCGATAAACATGACCCCTACTGACTATATACTAACATGAACACTCACAGCATTAAATATCAAGGGATAAACACGACCCTACTCCATGTATGCTGACATGAACACTCACAGCATTAAATATCAGGGGATAAACATGACCCCTACTCAGTATACACTGACACGAACACTCACAGCATTAAATATCAGGGCATAAACATGACCCCTACTCACTATACTCCGACAGGAGCACTCACAGCATTAAATATCAGGGGATAAACATAACCCCTTCTCACTATACACTGACATGAACACTCACAGCATTAAATATCAGGGGATAAACATGACCCCTACTGATGATACACTGAGAGGAACACTCACACTATAAATATCAGGGGATAAACATGAGCCCTACTCACTATGCACTGACAGGAACACACATCATTAAATATCACGGGATAAACACGACCCCTACTCACTAAACACTGAAATGAACACTCAAAGCATTAAATATCAGGGGATAAACATGACCCCTACTCACTATACACTGACATGAATGCTCACAGCATTAACTATCAGGGGATAAACACGACCGCTACTCACTTTACACTAGCATTAACACTCACAGCATTAAATATGAAGGGAGAAACATGACCCCCTACTCAATATACACTGACAGGAAAACTCACAGCATTAAATATCAGTGGATAAATATGACCCCTACTCACTATACACTGAAACACTCACAGCATTAAATATCACGGGATAGGCATGACCCCTACTCGCAATACGCTGACATGAACACTCACACATTAAATATCAGGGGATAAACATGACCACTACTCACTAAACACTGACATGAACACTCACAGCATTAAATATCAGGGGATAAAAGATGACCCCTACCCACTATACACTGACATGAACATTCACAGCATTAAGCATGAGGATAAACATGACCCCTACTCACTATATGCTGACATGAACATTCACAGTGTTAAATAACAGGGAATAAACATGACCCTGACTCACTATACCCTGACAGGACCACTCACAGCATTAAATATCAAGGGATAAACATGACCCCTACTTGCTATACACTGAAATGAACCTTCACATCTTTAAATATGAAGGGATAAACACAATATCTACTCACTATGCACTGACTGAAACAGACAGAATAAAATAACAGGGGATAAACATGACCCCTACTCACTATACACTGACATAAACACTCACAGCATTAAATATAAGGGCATAAAGATGACCCCTAATCAGAATACACTGACATGAACACTCACAGAATTAAATATCAGGGGAAAAACGTGACTCCTACTGACTATACACTGAGAGAAACACTCACACTATTAAATATGAGAGGATAAACATGACCCCTACTCACTACAAACTGACAGGAACACACAGCATTAAATATCCTGGGATAAACATGATCCCTACTCACTATACACTGACATGAACACTCACAGCATTAAATATCTGGTGATAAACATGACCCCTACTCCCTATACACTGACATAAACACTCACAGCATTAAATATAAGGGGATAAACATGACCCCTACTCACAATACACTGACATGAACGCTCACAGTATTAACTATCAGAGGATAAACCCGACCCCTACTCAATGTACACTGACATGAACACTCACAGCATTAAATATCAGGGGATAAACATGACCCCTACTCACTACAATCTGACATGAACACTCACACATTAAATATCAGGGGATAAACATGACCCCTACTCACTACATTCTGACAAGAACACTCACAGCATTAAATATCAAGGGATAAACATGACCCCTACTCACTATTCACTGACATGAACACTCATAGCAGTAAATATGAAGGATAAACATGACCCCTACTCAGTATACTCTGACATGAACATTCACAGCATTAAATATCAGGGAATAAACACGACCCCTACTCCATGTACCATGACATGATCACTCACAGCATTAAATAACAGGGGATAAACATGACCCCTACTCACTATACACTGACAGGAGCACTCACAGCATTAAAGATCAGGGGACAAACATGACCACTACTCACTATACACTGACATGAACACACAGCATTAAATATCAAGGGATAAACATGACCCCTTCTCACTATACATTGACATGAACACTCATAGCATTAAAAGTCAGGGGATAAACATGACCCCTACTCACTACACATTGACATGACTGCTCACAGCATTAAATAACAGGGGATAAACATGACCCCGACTTACTATACACTGACAGGAAAATTCACAGCATTAAATATCAGGGGATAAATATGACCCCTACTCACTATACACTGAAACACTCACAGCATTAAATATCAGAGGAAAAACATGACCCCTACTGACGATACAGTGAGAGGAACACTCACACTATTAAATATCAGGGGATAAACATGACCCCTTCTCACTATACATTGACATGAACACTCACAGAATTAAATATTAGAGGAAAAACATGACACCTACTGACGATACACTGAGAGGAACACTCACACTATTAAATATCGGGATAAACATGACCCCTACTCACTATACACTTTTAAGAACACACATCATTAAATATCTGGGGATAAACATGACCCTTACTCACTATACACTGACATGAACACTCAAAGCATTAAATATCAGGGGATAAACATGATCCCTACTCACTATACATTGACATAAATGTTCACAGCATTAACTATCAGGCGATAAACACGACCTCTACTCACTATACACTGACATGAACACTCACAGCCTTAAATATGAAGGGATAAACATGACCCCCCTACTCACTATACACTGAAACACTCAGAGCATTAAATATCAGGGGATAAACATGACCCCTACTCACAAATAATTGACATGAACACTCACATTAAATATCAGGGATAAACATGACCCCTACTCACTAAACACTGACATGAACACTCACAGCATTAAATATCAGGGATAAAAGATGACCTCTACCCACTATACACTGACATGAACATTCACAGCATTAAATATGAGGGATAAACACGACCCTACTCACTATATGCTGACTTGTACATTCCCAGCATTAAATAACATGGAATAAACATGACCCCTACTTACTATACACTGAAATGAACCCTCACATCTTTAAATATGAAGGGATAAACATGACCTCTACTCACTATACACTGACTGAAACAGACAGAATAAAATATCAGGGAATAAATATGACTCCTAGTCAGTATACACTCACATGAACATTCACAACATTAAATATCAAGGGATAAACATGACCCCTACTCTCTATACTCTGAAATGAACCCTCACATCTTTAAATATTAAGGGATAAACATGACCTCTACTCACTATACACTGACTGAAGAAAACATAATAAAATATCAGGGGATAAACATGACCCCTACTCACCATACACTGACATGAACACTCACAGCATTAAATATCAGGGGATTAACATGACTCCTACTCACTATACACTGACATCAACACACAGCATTAAATATCAGGCGATAAACATGACCCCTACTAACTATATACTGACACAAACACTCACAGCATTAAATATCAAGGGATAAACACGACCCCTACTCCATGTACGCTGAGATGAACACTCACAGCATTAAATATCAGGGAATAAACATGACCCCTACTGACGATACACTGAGAGGAACACTCGCAGAATTAAATATCAGGGGATAAAAGATGACCCCTACCCACTATACACTGACATGAACATTCACAGCATTAAATATGAAGGGATAAACACGAACCCTACTCACTATATGCTAACATGAACATTCACAGTGTTAAATAACAGGGGATAAACATCACCCCGACTCACTATACACCAACAGGAACACTCACAGCATTAAATATCAGAGGATAAACATGACTCCTAGTCAGTATACACTCATATGAACATTCACAGCATTAAATATCAAGGGATAAACATGACCCCCACTCAGATATGAATGCTCACAGCATTAACTATCAGGGGATAAACACGACCGCTACTCACTATACACTGACATGAACACTCACAGCCTTAAATATGAAGGGATAAACATGACCCCCTACTCACTATACACTGACTGAAAAACTCACGGCATTAAATATCAGGGCATAAACACGACCCCTACTCACTATACTCCGACAGGAGCACTCACAGCATTAAATATCAGGGGATAAACATAACCCCTTCTCACTATACACTGACATGAACACTCACAGCATTAAATATCAGGGGATAAACATGACCCCTACTGACGATACACTGAGAGGAACACTCACACTATAAATATCAGGGGATAAACATGAGCCCTACTCACTATGCACTGACAGGAACACACACACACACACACTGAAATGAACCCACACATCTTTAAATATGAAGAGATAAACACGACATCTACTCACTGTACACTGACTGAAACAGACAGAATAAAATATCAGGGGATAAATATGACCCCTACTCACTATACACTGACATGAACGCTCACATATTAAATATCAGGGGATAAACATGACACCTACTCACCATACATTGACATGAACCCACACAGCATTAAATATCAGGCAATTAACATGACCTCTACTCACTATACACTGACATCAACACAGCATTAAATATCAGGGATAAGCATGACCCTACTCACTATACACTGACTGAAACAGACAGAATAAAATATCAGGGATAAATATGACCCCACTCACTATACATTGACATGAATGCTCACGATTAAATATCAGGGGATAAATATGACCCCTACTCACCATACAGTGACATGAACACTCACAGCATTAAATATCAGGGATTAACATGACCCCTACTCACTATACACTGACATCAACACACAGCATTAAATATCAGGGGATAAGTATGACCCTACTCACTATACACTGACAGGAACTCTAACAGCATTAAATATCAGGCGATAAACATGACCCCTACTAACTATATACTAACATGAACACTCACAGCATTAAATATCAAGGGATAAACACGACCCTACTCCATGTATGCTGACATGAACACTCACAGCATTAAATATCAGGGATAAACATGACCCTACTCAGTATACACTGACACGAACACTCACAGCATTAAATATCAGGGCATAAACATGACCCCTACTCACTATACTCGACAGAGCACTCACAGCATTAAATATCAGGATAAACATAACCCCTTCTCACTATACACTGACATGAACACTCACAGCATTAAATATCAGGGGATAAACATGACCCCTACTGATGATACACTGAGAGGAACACTCACACTATAAATATCAGGGGATAAACATGAGCCCTACTCACTATGCACTGACAGGAACACACATCATTAAATATCACGGGATAAACACGACCCCTACTCACTAAACACTGAAATGAACACTCAAAGCATTAAATATCAGGGATAAACATGACCCCTACTCACTATAAACTGACATGAATGCTCACAGCATTAACTATCAGGGGATAAACACGACCGCTACTCACTTTACACTAGCATTAACACTCACAGCATTAAATATGAAGGGAGAAACATGACCCCCTACTCAATATACACTGACAGGAAAACTCACAGCATTAAATATCAGTGGATAAATATGACCCTACTCACTATACACTGAAACACTCACAGCATTAAATATCACGGATAAGCATGACCCTACTGCAATACGCTGACATGAACACTCACACATTAAATATCAGGGGATAAACATGACCACTACTCACTAAACACTGACATGAACACTCACAGCATTAAATATCAGGGGATAAAAGATGACCCCTACCCACTATACACTGACATGAACATTCACAGCATTAAGCATGAGGGATAAACATGACCCTACTCACTATATTCTGACATGAACATTCACAGTGTTAAATAACAGGGAATAAACATGACCCTGACTCACTATACCCTGACAGGACCACTCACAGCATTAAATATCAAGGGATAAACATGACCCCTACTTGCTATACACTGAAATGAACCTTCACATCTTTAAATATGAAGGGATAAACACAATATCTACTCACTATGCACTGACTGAAACAGACAGAATAAAATAACAGGGATAAACATGACCCCTACTCACTATACACTGACATAAACACTCACAGCATTAAATATAAGGGCATAAAGATGACCCCTAATCACAATACACTGACATGAACACTCACAGAATTAAATATCAGGGAAAAACATGACTCCTACTGACTATACACTGAGAGAAACACTCACACTATTAAATATGAGAGGATAAGCATGACCCCTACTCACTACAAACTGACAGGAACACACAGCATTAAATATCCTGGGATAAACATGATCCCTACTCACTATACACTGACATGAACACTCACAGCATTAAATATCTGGTGATAAACATGACCCCTACTCCTATACACTGACATAAACACTCACAGCATTAAATATAAGGGATAAACATGACCCCTACTCACAATACACTGACATGAACGCTCACAGTATTAACTATCAGAGGATAAACACGACCCCTACTCAATGTACACTGACATGAACACTCACAGCATTAAATATCAGGGGATAAACATGACCCCTACTCACTACAATCTGACATGAACACTCACACATTAAATATCAGGGATAAACATGACTCCTACTCACTACATTCTGACAAGAACACTCACAGCATTAAATATCAAGGGATAAACATGACCCTACTCACTATTCACTGACATGAACACTCAGCAGTAAATATGAAGGGATAAACATGACCCTACTCAGTATACTCTGACAGGAACATTCACAGCATTAAATATCAGGAATAAACACGACCCTACTCCATGTACCATGACATGATCACCACAGCATTAAATAACGGGATAAACATGACCCTACTCACTATACACTGACAGGAGCACTCACAGCATTAAAGATCAGGGGACAAACATGACCCCTACTCACTATACACTGACATGAACACACAGCATTAAATATCAGGGGATAAACATGACCCCTTCTCACTATACATTGACATGAACACTCATAGCATTAAAAGTCAGGGGATAAACATGACCCCTACTCACTACACATTGACATGACTGCTCACAGCATTAAATAACAGGGGATAAACATGACCCCGACTTACTATACACTGACAGGAAAACTCACAGCATTAAATATCAGGGGATAAATATGACCCCTACTCACTATACACTGAAACACTCACAGCATTAAATATCAGAGGAAAAACATGACCCCTACTGACGATACAGTGAGAGGAACACTCACACTATTAAATATCAGGGGATAAACATGACCCCTTCTCACTATACCTTGACATGAACACTCACAGAATTAAATATTAGAAGAAAAACATGACACCTACTGACGATACACTGACAGGAACACTCACACTATTAAATATCGGGATAAACATGACCCTACTCACTATACACTTTCAAGAACACACATCATTAAATATCTGGGGATAAACACGACCCTTACTCACTATACACTGACATGAACACTCAAAGCATTAAATATCAGGGGATAAACATGATCCCTACTCACTATACATTGACATAAATGTTCACAGCATTAACTATCAGGCGATAAACACGACCTCTACTCACTATACACTGACATGATCACTCACTGCCTTAAATATGAAGGATAAACATGACCCCTACTCACTATACACTGAAACACTCAGAGCATTAAATATCAGGGATAAACATGACCCCTACTCACAAATAATTGACATGAACACTCACACATTAAATATCAGGGATAAACATGACCCCTACTCACTAAACACTGACATGAACACTCACAGCATTAAATATCAGGGGATAAAAGATGACCTCTACCCACTATACACTGACATGAACATTCACAGCATTAAATATGAGGGATAAACACGACCCCTACTCACTATATGCTGACTTGTACATTCCCAGCATTAAATAACATGGAATAAACATGACCCCTACTTACTATACACTGAAATGAACCCTCACATCTTTAAATATGAAGGGATAAACATGACCTCTACTCACTATACACTGACTGAAACAGACAGAATAAAATATCAGGGAATAAATATGACTCCTAGTCAGTATACACTCACATGAACATTCACAACATTAAATATCAAGGGATAAACATGACCCCTACTCTCTATACTCTGAAATGAACCCTCACACCTTTAAATATTAAGGGATAAACATGACCTCTACTCACTATACACTGACTGAAGAAAACATAATAAAATATCAGGGATAAACATGACCCCTACTCACCATACACTGACATGAACACTCACAGCATTAAATATCAGGGGATTAACATGACTCCTACTCACTATACACTGACATCAACACACAGCATTAAATATCAGGCGATAAACATGACCCCTACTAACTATATACTGACACAAACACTCACAGCATTAATATCAAGGGATAAACAACCCTACTCCATAACGCTGAGATGAACACTCATTAAATATCATTAAATATCAGGAACATGACCCCTACTGGGCGATACACTGAGAGGAACACTTAGAATTAAATATCAGGGATAAAAGATGACCCCTATACTATACACTGACATGAACATTCACAGCATTAAATATGAAGGGATAAACACGAACCCTACTCACTATATGCTAACATGAACATTCACAGTGTTAAATAACAGGGATAAACATCACCCGACTCACTATACACCAACAGGAACACTCACAGCATTAAATATCAGAGGATAAACATGACTCCTAGTCAGTATACACTCATATGAACATTCACAGCATTAAATATCAAGGGATAAACATGACCCCCACTCAGATATGAATGCTCACAGCATTAACTATCAGGGGATAAACACGACCGCTACTCACTATACACTGACATGAACACTCACAGCCTTAAATATGAAGGGATAAACATGACCCCCTACTCACTATACACTGACTGAAAAACTCACGGCATTAAATATCAGGGCATAAACACGACCCCTACTCACTATACTCCGACAGGAGCACTCACAGCATTAAATATCAGGGGATAAACATAACCCCTTCTCACTATACACTGACATGAACACTCACAGCATTAAATATCAGGGATAAACATGACCCTACTGACGATACACTGAGAGGAACACTCACACTATAAATATCAGGGGATAAACATGAGCCCTACTCACTATGCACTGACAGGAACACACACACACACACTGAAATGAACCCACACATCTTTAAATATGAAGAGATAAACACGACATCTACTCACTGTACACTGACTGAAACAGACAGAATAAAATATCAGGGGATAAATATGACCCCTACTCACTATACACTGACATGAGCGGCTCACATATTAAATATCAGGGATAAACATGACACCTACTCACCATACATTGACATGAACCCACACAGCATTAAATATCAGGCAATTAACATGACCTCTACTCACTATACACTGACATCAACACGCAGCATTAAATATCAGGGGATAAGCATGACCCCTACTCACTATACACTGACTGAAACAGACAGAATAAAATATCAGGGGATAAATATGACCCCCACTCACTATACATTGACATGAATGCTCACATTAAATATCAGGGATAAATATGACCCTACTCACCATACAGTGACATGAACACTCACAGCATTAAATATCAGGGGATTAACATGACCCCTACTCACTATACACTGACATCAACACACAGCATTAAATATCAGGGGATAAGTATGACCCCTACTCACTATACACTGACAGGAACTCTAACAGCATTAAATATCAGGCGATAAACATGACCCCTACTAACTATATACTAACATGAACACTCACAGCATTAAATATCAAGGGATAAACATGACCCTACTCCATGTATGCTGACATGAACACTCACAGCATTAAATATCAGGGGATAAACATGACCCCTACTCAGTATACACTGACACGAACACTCACAGCATTAAATATCAGGGCATAAACATGACCCCTACTCACTATACTCCGACAGGAGCACTCACAGCATTAAATATCAGGGGATAAACATAACCCCTTCTCACTATACACTGACATGAACACTCACAGCATTAAATAAGAGGGGATAAACAAGACCCTACTGATGATACACTGAGAGGAACACTCACACTATAAATATCAGGGGATAAACATGAGCCCTACTCACTATGCACTGACAGGAACACACATCATTAAATATCACGGGATAAACACGACCCTACTCACTAAACACTGAAATGAACACTCAAAGCATTAAATATCAGGGGATAAACATGACCCTACTCACTATACACTGACATGAATGCTCACAGCATTAACTATCAGGGGATAAACACGACCTACTCACTTTACACTAGCATTAACACTCACAGCATTAAATATGAAGGGAGAAACATGACCCCCTACTCAATATACACTGACAGGAAAACTCACAGCATTAAATATCAGTGGATAAATATGACCCTACTCACTATACACTGAAACACTCACAGCATTAAATATCACGGGATAAGCATGACCCCTACTCGCAATACGCTGACATGAACACTCACACATTAAATATCAGGGGATAAACATGACCACTACTCACTAAACACTGACATGAACACTCACAGCATTAAATATCAGGGATAAAGATGACCCTACCCACTATACACTGACATGAACATTCACAGCATTAAGCATGAGGGGATAAACATGACCCTACTCACTATATGCTGACATGAACATTCACAGTGTTAAATAACAGGGAATAAACATGACCCTGACTCACTATACCCTGACAGGACCACTCACAGCATTAAATATCAAGGGATAAACATGACCCCTACTTGCTATACACTGAAATGAACCTTCACATCTTTAAATATGAAGGGATAAACACAATATCTACTCACTATGCACTGACTGAAACAGACAGAATAAAATAACAGGGGATAAACATGACCCCTACTCACTATACACTGACATAAACACTCACAGCATTAAATATAAGGGCATAAAGATGACCCCTAATCACAATACACTGACATGAACACTCACAGAATTAAATATCAGGGGAAAAACATGACTCCTACTGACTATACACTGAGAGAAACACTCACACTATTAAATATGAGAGGATAAGCATGACCCCTACTCACTACAAACTGACAGGAACACACAGCATTAAATATCCTGGGATAAACATGATCCCTACTCACTATACACTGACATGAACACTCACAGCATTAAATATCTGGTGATAAACATGACCCCTACTCCTATACACTGACATAAACACTCACAGCATTAAATATAAGGGGATAAACATGACCCCTACTCACAATACACTGACATGAACGCTCACAGTATTAACTATCAGAGGATAAACACGACCCCTACTCAATGTACACTGACATGAACACTCACAGCATTAAATATCAGGGGATAAACATGACCCCTACTCACTACAATCTGACATGAACACTCACACATTAAATATCAGGGGATAAACATGACCCCTACTCACTACATTCTGACAAGAACACTCACAGCATTAAATATCAAGGGATAAACATGACCCCTACTCACTATTCACTGACATGAACACTCATAGCAGTAAATATGAAGGGATAAACATGACCCCTACTCAGTATACTCTGACAGGAACATTCACAGCATTAAATATCAGGGAATAAACACGACCCCTACTCCATGTACCATGACATGATCACTCACAGCATTAAATAACAGGGGATAAACATGACCCCTACTCACTATACACTGACAGGAGCACTCACAGCATTAAAGATCAGGGGACAAACATGACCCCTACTCACTATACACTGACATGAACACACAGCATTAAATATCAGGGGATAAACATGACCCCTTCTCACTATACATTGACATGAACACTCATAGCATTAAAAGTCAGGGGATAAACATGACCCCTACTCACTACACATTGACATGACTGCTCACAGCATTAAATAACAGGGGATAAACATGACCCCGACTTACTATACACTGACAGGAAAACTCACAGCATTAAATATCAGGGGATAAATATGACCCCTACTCACTATACACTGAAACACTCACAGCATTAAATATCAGAGGAAAACATGACCCTACTGACGATACAGTGAGAGGAACACTCACACTATTAAATATCAGGGGATAAACATGACCCCTTCTCACTATACCTTGACATGAACACTCACAGAATTAAATATTAGAAGAAAAACATGACACCTACTGACGATACACTGACAGGAACACTCACACTATTAAATATCGGGATAAACATGACCCCTACTCACTATACACTTTCAAGAACACACATCATTAAATATCTGGGGATAAACACGACCCTTACTCACTATACACTGACATGAACACTCAAAGCATTAAATATCAGGGGATAAACATGATCCCTACTCACTATACATTGACATAAATGTTCACAGCATTAACTATCAGGCGATAAACACGACCTCTACTCACTATACACTGACATGAACACTCACAGCCTTAAATATGAAGGGATAAACATGACCCCCCTACTCACTATACACTGAAACACTCAGAGCATTAAATATCAGGGGATAAACATGACCCTACTCACAAATAATTGACATGAACACTCACACATTAAATATCAGGGGATAAACATGACCCTACTCACTAAACACTGACATGAACACTCACAGCATTAAATATCAGGGGATAAAAGATGACCTCTACCCACTATACACTGACATGAACATTCACAGCATTAAATATGAGGGGATAAACACGACCCTACTCACTATATGCTGACTTGTACATTCCCAGCATTAAATAACATGGAATAAACATGACCCCTACTTACTATACACTGAAATGAACCCTCACATCTTTAAATATGAAGGGATAAACATGACCTCTACTCACTATACACTGACTGAAACAGACAGAATAAAATATCAGGGAATAAATATGACTCCTAGTCAGTATACACTCACATGAACATTCACAACATTAAATATCAAGGGATAAACATGACCCCTACTCTCTATACTCTGAAATGAACCCTCACATCTTTAAATATTAAGGGATAAACATGACCTCTACTCACTATACACTGACTGAAGAAAACATAATAAAATATCAGCGGATAAACATGACCCCTACTCACCATACACTGACATGAACACTCACAGCATTAAATATCAGGGGATTAACATGACTCCTACTCACTATACACTGACATCAACACACAGCATTAAATATCAGGCGATAAACATGACCCCTACTAACTATATACTGACACAAACACTCACAGCATTAAATATCAAGGGATAAACACGACCCCTACTCCATGTACGCTGAGATGAACACTCACAGCATTAAATATCAGGGAATAAACATGACCCCTACTGACGATACACTGAGAGGAACACTCGCAGAATTAAATATCAGGGGATAAAAGATGACCCCTACCCACTATACACTGACATGAACATTCACAGCATTAAATATGAAGGGATAAACACGAACCCTACTCACTATATGCTAACATGAACATTCACAGTGTTAAATAACAGGGGATAAACATCACCCCGACTCACTATACACCAACAGGAACACTCACAGCATTAAATATCAGAGGATAAACATGACTCCTAGTCAGTATACACTCATATGAACATTCACAGCATTAAATATCAAGGGATAAACATGACCCCCACTCAGATATGAATGCTCACAGCATTAACTATCAGGGGATAAACACGACCGCTACTCACTATACACTGACATGAACACTCACAGCCTTAAATATGAAGGGATAAACATGACCCCCTACTCACTATACACTGACTGAAAAACTCACGGCATTAAATATCAGGGCATAAACACGACCCCTACTCACTATACTCCGACAGGAGCACTCACAGCATTAAATATCAGGGGATAAACATAACCCCTTCTCACTATACACTGACATGAACACTCACAGCATTAAATATCAGGGGATAAACATGACCCCTACTGACGATACACTGAGAGGAACACTCACACTATAAATATCAGGGGATAAACATGAGCCCTACTCACTATGCACTGACAGGAACACACACACACACACACTGAAATGAACCCACACATCTTTAAATATGAAGAGATAAACACGACATCTACTCACTGTACACTGACTGAAACAGACAGAATAAAATATCAGGGGATAAATATGACCCCTACTCACTATACACTGACATGAACGCTCACATATTAAATATCAGGGGATAAACATGACACCTACTCACCATACATTGACATGAACCCACACAGCATTAAATATCAGGCAATTAACATGACCTCTACTCACTATACACTGACATCAACACGCAGCATTAAATATCAGGGGATAAGCATGACCCCTACTCACTATACACTGACTGAAACAGACAGAATAAAATATCAGGGGATAAATATGACCCCCACTCACTATACATTGACATGAATGCTCACGTATTAAATATCAGGGGATAAATATGACCCCTACTCACCATACAGTGACATGAACACTCACAGCATTAAATATCAGGGGATTAACATGACCCCTACTCACTATACACTGACATCAACACACAGCATTAAATATCAGGGGATAAGTATGACCCCTACTCACTATACACTGACAGGAACTCTAACAGCATTAAATATCAGGCGATAAACATGACCCCTACTAACTATATACTAACATGAACACTCACAGCATTAAATATCAAGGGATAAACACGACCCTACTCCATGTATGCTGACATGAACACTCACAGCATTAAATATCAGGGGATAAACATGACCCCTACTCAGTATACACTGACACGAACACTCACAGCATTAAATATCAGGGCATAAACATGACCCCTACTCACTATACTCCGACAGGAGCACTCACAGCATTAAATATCAGGGATAAACATAACCCCTTCTCACTATACACTGACATGAACACTCACAGCATTAAATATCAGGGGATAAACATGACCCCTACTGATGATACACTGAGAGGAACACTCACACTATAAATATCAGGGGATAAACATGAGCCCTACTCACTATGCACTGACAGGAACACACATCATTAAATATCACGGGATAAACACGACCCCTACTCACTAAACACTGAAATGAACACTCAAAGCATTAAATATCAGGGATAAACATGACCCCTACTCACTATACACTGACATGAATGCTCACAGCATTAACTATCAGGGGATAAACACGACCGCTACTCACTTTACACTAGCATTAACACTCACAGCATTAAATATGAAGGGAGAAACATGACCCCCTACTCAATATACACTGACAGGAAAACTCACAGCATTAAATATCAGTGGATAAATATGACCCCTACTCACTATACACTGAAACACTCACAGCATTAAATATCACGGGATAAGCATGACCCCTACTCGCAATACGCTGACATGAACACTCACACATTAAATATCAGGGGATAAACATGACCACTACTCACTAAACACTGACATGAACACTCACAGCATTAAATATCAGGGGATAAAAGATGACCCCTACCCACTATACACTGACATGAACATTCACAGCATTAAGCATGAGGGGATAAACATGACCCCTACTCACTATATGCTGACATGAACATTCACAGTGTTAAATAACAGGGAATAAACATGACCCTGACTCACTATACCCTGACAGGACCACTCACAGCATTAAATATCAAGGGATAAACATGACCCCTACTTGCTATACACTGAAATGAACCTTCACATCTTTAAATATGAAGGGATAAACACAATATCTACTCACTATGCACTGACTGAAACAGACAGAATAAAATAACAGGGGATAAACATGACCCCTACTCACTATACACTGACATAAACACTCACAGCATTAAATATAAGGGCATAAAGATGACCCCTAATCACAATACACTGACATGAACACTCACAGAATTAAATATCAGGGGAAAAACATGACTCCTACTGACTATACACTGAGAGAAACACTCACACTATTAAATATGAGAGGATAAGCATGACCCCTACTCACTACAAACTGACAGGAACACACAGCATTAAATATCCTGGGATAAACATGATCCCTACTCACTATACACTGACATGAACACTCACAGCATTAAATATCTGGTGATAAACATGACCCCTACTCCCTATACACTGACATAAACACTCACAGCATTAAATATAAGGGGATAAACATGACCCCTACTCACAATACACTGACATGAACGCTCACAGTATTAACTATCAGAGGATAAACACGACCCCTACTCAATGTACACTGACATGAACACTCACAGCATTAAATATCAGGGGATAAACATGACCCCTACTCACTACAATCTGACATGAACACTCACACATTAAATATCAGGGGATAAACATGACCCCTACTCACTACATTCTGACAAGAACACTCACAGCATTAAATATCAAGGGATAAACATGACCCCTACTCACTATTCACTGACATGAACACTCATAGCAGTAAATATGAAGGGATAAACATGACCCCTACTCAGTATACTCTGACAGGAACATTCACAGCATTAAATATCAGGGAATAAACACGACCCCTACTCCATGTACCATGACATGATCACTCACAGCATTAAATAACAGGGGATAAACATGACCCCTACTCACTATACACTGACAGGAGCACTCACAGCATTAAAGATCAGGGGACAAACATGACCCCTACTCACTATACACTGACATGAACACACAGCATTAAATATCAGGGGATAAACATGGCCCCTTCTCACTATACATTGACATGAACACTCATAGCATTAAAAGTCAGGGGATAAACATGACCCCTACTCACTACACATTGACATGACTGCTCACAGCATTAAATAACAGGGGATAAACATGACCCCGACTTACTATACACTGACAGGAAAACTCACAGCATTAAATATCAGGGGATAAATATGACCCCTACTCACTATACACTGAAACACTCACAGCATTAAATATCAGAGGAAAAACATGACCCCTACTGACGATACAGTGAGAGGAACACTCACACTATTAAATATCAGGGGATAAACATGACCCCTTCTCACTATACCTTGACATGAACACTCACAGAATTAAATATTAGAAGAAAAACATGACACCTACTGACGATACACTGACAGGAACACTCACACTATTAAATATCGGGATAAACATGACCCCTACTCACTATACACTTTCAAGAACACACATCATTAAATATCTGGGGATAAACACGACCCTTACTCACTATACACTGACATGAACACTCAAAGCATTAAATATCAGGGGATAAACATGATCCCTACTCACTATACATTGACATAAATGTTCACAGCATTAACTATCAGGCGATAAACACGACCTCTACTCACTATACACTGACATGAACACTCACAGCCTTAAATATGAAGGGATAAACATGACCCCCCTACTCACTATACACTGAAACACTCAGAGCATTAAATATCAGGGGATAAACATGACCCCTACTCACAAATAATTGACATGAACACTCACACATTAAATATCAGGGGATAAACATGACCCCTACTCACTAAACACTGACATGAACACTCACAGCATTAAATATCAGGGGATAAAAGATGACCTCTACCCACTATACACTGACATGAACATTCACAGCATTAAATATGAGGGGATAAACACGACCCCTACTCACTATATGCTGACTTGTACATTCCCAGCATTAAATAACATGGAATAAACATGACCCCTACTTACTATACACTGAAATGAACCCTCACATCTTTAAATATGAAGGGATAAACATGACCTCTACTCACTATACACTGACTGAAACAGACAGAATAAAATATCAGGGAATAAATATGACTCCTAGTCAGTATACACTCACATGAACATTCACAACATTAAATATCAAGGGATAAACATGACCCCTACTCTCTATACTCTGAAATGAACCCTCACACCTTTAAATATTAAGGGATAAACATGACCTCTACTCACTATACACTGACTGAAGAAAACATAATAAAATATCAGGGGATAAACATGACCCCTACTCACCATACACTGACATGAACACTCACAGCATTAAATATCAGGGGATTAACATGACCGCTACTCACTATACACTGACATGAACACTCACAGCATTAAATATGAAGGGATAAACATGACCCCCTACTCACTATACACTGAATGGAAAACTCACAGCATTAAATATCAGTGGATAAATATAACCCCTACTCACTATACACTGAAACACTCACAGCATTAAATATCAGGGGATAAACATGAACCCTACTCACTAAACACTGACATGAACACTCACAGTATTAAATATCAGGAGATAAAAGATGACCCTTACCCACTATACACTGACAGTAACACTCACATCATTAAATATCAGGGAATAAACATGACCTCTACTCACTGTGCACTGACATGAACATTCACAGCATGAAATATCAGGGGATAAACATGACCCCTACTCACTATACACTGACATGAACACACAGCATTATATATCAGGGGATAAACATGACCCCTACTCACTATACACTGACAGGAACACGCACAGCATTAAATATGAAGGGATAAACACGACCCCTACTCACTATACACTGACATGAACACTCACAGCATTAAATATGAAGGGATAAACATGACCTCTTACTCACTATACACTGACATGAACACTCACAGTATTAATTATCAGGGGATAAACCTGACTCTTACTCACTACAGGACAAGCTCTTTGTCACTGGGCACAGTTTTCTAGCGGTGTCATAGTCCTGTAAATGTACGATCATTTCTTACTTTTT